>NC_134480.1:16514427-16838129 GCF_964194025.1 Convolutriloba macropyga
AAAGAGGGTCGGTAATGTGCGTTTGCACATAATCTTCCGATCATGCGAAACCACGTTTTTGAATTAATTGTTCACCAAATGAGAAAGAGATTGAAAACTTTCAAAAAATCGCTTATTGTTCGAAAACAAAAAGTGTATCCATTTAAAAAATCGTTTTAGGTGTCACCACTATACAAATGACATTCACTCATTAGCGAGCAAGTGATAACTACAATTAAGGAGTGTAGGAAAAAACAAAAACAGTAAAATCAAAGAAAACAACAAGGATTACTTACGACGAAACATATTTTTCTATCCTTTTTTTGAAAAAACTTAAAGAAAAGTCAAAGTAGCATAAGATCAAAAAACTAAGCCTAATGAGTTAGTAAGAATTTATAACCAGACAATTTATGACAACAGAAAAGATATGAAAACTGTCTTTTTTCAGAATAATTAACAAGTAGACAGAAAAAAACAAAACGGCGAAGTTACAAAACACGTTTAGATTTTGGAAAACAGTTTAATTCAAAATCTTCAAATTACCTAACAAATGCAATCTTTCATTGGCTTGATTTATACCTTCATACCAAACTGTTGAGACCTGTCATTATGTAGAATGTCGTGCGAATACAAATAGAATGAAATACAGGCAAAAATCAAAAAATCTTTTTCAGTCTTTCGAAGGCTACATCATGATTCACTTGAAAAATTATTCATTTTTTTCCATTTTACTTAGACAACGCTGAAACGTTGCAAAAAGATTGCAAATTTACCTTAAATTACCTTTAATATTTTATTAAAACAAAATCTTTTTAAAATTTCAGGTCTCATTTGAAATCATTCTGTTCTGTAAGAAACATAACAAAAAAGGCAAAAGTTTTTCAAAAAGTATACATGGACTCATTAAAGTTCAATTTATTTTTAAAATATAAAGGACCCCATTTAGACAAAATTAGGTCCTATTCTTGCTGCTTCTCTATTACAACAAAAAGTCCCAAATGCTAATAGCTAATTAAAAACTGAAATAGCTAATTTGACCGAAAAGTCATTATATAGAAGGTAAACGATGAAAGTGGTATACTTAAAGTGGTATACTTACTTTAGGAACACAAAGGGACCTCTTTTTAATCAAAACTTTGAGTGAAAAAAGCTTTTGTTTAATTGGGATGAATACTTGCAAAAAATATTTCAAAAACAAAAGACCCGAAAGAAAATCAGAATAATTTTTTTATTGCAAAAACAACCTTGAGACCAAATTTTATTGTACCACAAATCTGATTATATCAAAAATAAACTTGACATTTTCCATAGATATGGGCTTAAATTAGCGAAAGACCGCAAAATTTGATTTCCCGAGAGTTTTTTTGGAACCCGAAGTAAATTCGGCTCATATCTGAAAGAGGAAGTTTATTGTGTAAGCAGTTTCGATGTCTGCACCACCAGTCAAATTGGACAAAGTGGAACAAATGGTCATATTTGATGGATGCCATTTTTTAATGAGTAAAAGAGAAAATGTGTTTTTTTTAATTTTAGCTAAAAATATTGCCAGAAGAGTTGGTTCAGACTATTCATTAACTCTCTTCTATCTTTAGACGTAAAACCAATGAGACTATCGTTATTAATTTTATCAGATTTTTGGGAAAAATTGTTCAAATTTTATGCAAAAATTATGAAAAGACTGAGCCAAACACCGAAATTTAGCTCACGTTCACATTTCTTTAAACCTCCGGAATTCCTCGGTAAAAGCGAAATTCTGAAAATCTTTCAGTCTGAAATTCTGCGCTTGCCAAGCTTTCTAATGATACCACTCATATTCCTGTACGATGAATATAACGATCGATGAAATTAGACTGATAAAAAAACCCACCCTAGTATACCCCCCCCCCCCCCCCCACTAAGGTGGGTTGGAACAAAAAGTTGTCTTTTAAACTCTTTTGAAACATTATTCGTTACGTTGCGTGTTAGCTTCTTTTCTTATGATTATTCAAGAAATACATTTCTATTAGAAATTTTTCTATTATGAGAACAAAATTTGTTAGACGCCCTTATAGGAAGATGCAATTTATAGCACTTTAATAAACATATGCCGTCAACTTGAGCTTGGTCCCTTTGAACTCAAAATAAGAATAAGTGGTATTTTAATGGCAAAGCTCACTTGGTTGCGTGTTTAGATTTTTTCATTTTGATTTATTTCACAGTAAATATAGTAAAGCTTGCTTTAGAAGAGTACGCAGTTTCAACGGAAAGAGTAGAGTGCGTCTTGCATTCCTGTCCCTGATAAATAAAACGTTTTTTGGTGGGTTTGTAAACACTTACAAGCGTGTTTTCGTAGATAAAAAGGCTGAAATCTCCAATGAGACAGACAAAAAGGAAATTGAAGTGGCCTTTCAATCACTTTATGAGAGAGCTTCATTTCATGTGAGTAGGCGAGCGTCTTGTCCGTTCCTGTGAAAAGTCAAAAAGAAATTTTATGAAAGTAGATTTTAAAGGAAAACCTATGCTACCGTCATTTTACTTCTATTCCACTAGTGTTTGTGGGACTCAATAAAAAAGTGACAATTCTAGCAAAAACTGAAATTTTTTTTGGCAAAAAAATTGCGTCGATTATTAAATTTAGGTGAATGATTAATTCAAATTAGCTGCTAGTTTGGCTAATTGGCTCCCCGTTATAAAAAAGACTATTTTAATTTTGGCTAGCGGGTAAACTTGCAAAAATTGTCAGTTTTCCTTGTTATCTCCCTCTTAGACCCACCTACTTTTCCAACAGATTATGGGGAAAAATTGAGAAAAGCGGGAGAAGTTGTGGGCTAAAGAAACAAAAAAAATGGTCCCCTACTTTCTAAAATGACAAATGTGGGGAGAATTTGGAAGCCAAAAAACCGCCACCGTGTCTTGAAACAGGCCTTTGTTTGGTTTCGCTGTCCTTATAAAGGGATTGACAGTGAAGTTAGACGAATGGAACAGGCTCGTTTTGTCGATCTTGCAGAGTCCCGCTTTTCAATGGAGTAGGGGAGCGATTGTCCAATCCTGAACAAAAAACAATATAAAGACATAGATTGATATAATTTCATTTTTCATTCTTTTTATAGTCTTCAGACGGCTTGCCGATTTTAGCATGTTATTTCTAGTAAAAATACTAAATTCTACTGTCGTTTTTGCTATTTATGTTACAATTTGCATTTCAATTAAAATTTGTTGATGGTCTTTTTTTCAATCTTAGGGTGCTCGAGTTATCGCACTACAAGGTAGACAGCGTCTTGCATTTTTTTCAACAGCTTCCTTGGATTTTGACTCATCTATGACTCCTAGATTTTCCATTTTTTTTGAAAACCTTAGGGCTTGTAAACTGTATTTTCTGTGTTGCTAGCTCCTAATACAATTAAAAGAGTTCTATATGTGTGTGTTTTACACTTTTTATCTTCTTTTGCATGCCAATAATTTTCTACGCATAGTTCGAGATTTTTCTTTGGATTGATTGTGAGGAGCTGTAATTTCAGAAGATTCAAAAATCAAAGAAATGAAACCTTTTTTTCAGCTCATTCGTTACAAATATGCAGTCATTTTTGGCTTTTTTCACAGATCTAATTAGGACGTTGATGAAACTTTTATCGAAACCAGTACAGTCGGGTTGGAAGCAACATCTTTTGAAATAAAGAACCTTGTCTTTGCATATATTATCAAAAAAAGTTTTGTTCAAGTTTTTTTGTGCTGTCGTATTATTATTGGGATTTTTATTATTCAAATGATTTGCTTAAATGTTTTGTTTAAATGCCAAATACACTTAAATGTTTATCATATGTGTGTTTTACACATTTCATCTTCTTTTTCATGCCAGTGGTAGTCTTCTTATATTTCGAGATTTGGGTAGATCGTTATAAGTTCTATCGTCAGAAGCCTCATTATTAACAGAAATGAGATCTTTTTTTCAGCTCTTTCGTTACAAAGATGAAGTCAGTGTTTTCCTGTTTCTCCTATTCATTTAGGATGTTGATAAAGCTCTTATTGTACTGTCGGGTTTGAGGCAATGTCTTTTGAGGCGAAAAAAAGATGTCTTCGGAAATTTAGTATTCGGAACTTTATTTTGAAAAAATATTGTTCAAGTTTTTTATTTGTTTTGCTGTTACACTATTGGGTGCTAAACTAAAGTAGACGTCGTCTTGCATTTTTCATCAGCTTCATTGGTTTTTCGTCGATCTATGTCCCCTGATTTCCTAGGTTTTTTTGCTAAACATGAGGGCTTGTAAACCACATTTACTACGTTTCAAGTTCCGAACATACGTAGATGCTTCATTTGTGTGTTTTACACATTTTATGTTCTTTTGCACGGTACTTAAATTTTACTCATATATCGAGGTTTCGGTCAATCTTCAACAGCTGTTATTTCAGAAGCATCACTATTTACAGAAATAAAATCTTTTTTTACTCATTCGTTACATATTTCAAGTCAGTTTTCCTTTTTTTTCTCGGATTCAATTTGGACGTAGCTAAAATTTTCATCCAAACCAGGACAGTTGGGTTAGAGCAATGCCTTTTGAAGAAAAGAAATTTGTCTTTGCAGATATAATCAAAAATTTATTGTTCAATTTTTGTTTGTTTGTTTTGCTGTCACAGTTTTGGGTGCTGGTGTATTTTCATTGGGGCCTTTTTATTATTCAAAAGTTTGGGTTTTAACTAAGGCATCGTTTTGCAATTCAATGTCTCTGTGTAATCTGGATTTTACTGCAAGTAGAGTGAAGAGTAGACGGGAATCTTAGTAATTTCCTGAACACTGTGTTGCCTGAATGTCTTTGCGGGTAAAGGAAAAAGAACTTTTCCTCTAACTCTATTAAACGTAAGATCACTGAGAGAAAAGAGAAAAGGCGAAAACGCTTTAGTCATCCATTCAAAGATCCACAATGGCATTTTAAGTTACTCTGACTCTCAATCGTTTGACCATTGCCATTCCTAACCCGGATCGCACATTTTGTCAACAAAGTAATATTCAAGTAAGTTTTACAACTATATTTGCCTAGTGGCCCTCTTGGAATTGGGAATACTTACCTGCTAACCCAAGTATCACTCTATTTCTATTCGATTTAAGGCTGTCAAGTACATAAAAACAAATGCTTAATTGTTTAAATGCCAATTACTCTTAAATTTTCATCATATGTGTGTTTACATTTTCAATTTTGTTTTCATGCCAGTGAAATTTTACTTAAATCTCGAGATTTGAATAGATCGTTAAGAGCTCTTTTTTTAGAAGCTTCAATATTTACACAAAAGAGATCTTTTTTTCTTCAGCACATTCGTTACCAAGAAAAGACAGTGTTTTCTTTTTTCTCTGATTCAATCAGGATGTTGATGAAGCTCTCATTGTCAAGCTGAGTTTGAGTCAAAGTCCTTTGAGACAAAAAAATTGTCTTGGCAAATTTTATTTTTAAAAATATTGTTCAAGTTTTGATTATTTGTTTCGCTCTTACAGTTTTGTATTGGTGTTACAGTTTTGGGTTCGTATAAGTTGTCAACAAAGTAATAATCAAGTAAATTTTATCGATAATTGGCTTGTGACTCTCTTGATACTTGGAATGCTAACCTGATAAGCCAGGTATTACCCTAACTCTTTTTGATTTCAAGCTGTCAATTACATAAGAACAATTGACGTTTTCCGTTGATGATTAGCACTCATCTTTTCTATTAAAACTTGATAAAGTTTGTTTTGTTGTCGTTATTAGAGTCTTTCAGATGGTTTGTCAATTTGAGTATGCAATTTCAAATAAAAGCACTAAGTATAATTTTCGTTTTTGTTATTTGAGTCAAAATTTCTATTTCGATTAAGTTTTGTTGAACTTCTTTCTTCAATGTTCAGGTGCTGGATATACTGCACTATATGGTAAACGTCCTCTTGCTTTTCTTCAAGATCTTCCTTGAATTTTGACTGATCTATGCCTCGAATTTCCTAGGTTTTTTGTGCAAAGACTTAGGGCATTCAAACTTCATTTCCTGTGTTGCTAGCTCCGAATACAGTGAAGAGAGTTCTATATGTGTGTGTTTTCAATTCTTATCTTCTTATGCATGCCAGTAATTTTTTATTCATTTTTCGAGGTTTTTCTCTGGGTTGATTGCGAATAGCTGTAATTTCAGAAGATTTAAAAATTACAGAAATGAAAGCTTTTTTTCAGCTCATTCGTTATTAACATGCAGTCGTTTTTTGCTTTTTTCTCAGATCTAATTAGGACGTAGATAAAGTTTTTATCGAAACCACTACAGGCGGTTTTGAAGCAATCTATTTTGAAGTAAAGAAGTTTGTATTGTCGAATATTCACGGCATGCAGAACAAAGATTAGGGACAAACCTTATTAATTTCTTGAACGTTGCCTGAAGGTCTTTACATGTAACTGAAAATGTAAAAAGGCAATTTTCCCTCTAACTCTATGGACGTAAGGTGACAGTGAGACAAGAGAATAGACGCAAACGCTCTAGTTATCCATTGAAGCATCCACAAAAGCATTTTAAATTACTCTGGCTCTCAATCGTTTGACCGCTGCCATTCCTAAGCCGGATCGTACAATTTGTCAACAAAGTAATATTCAAGTAAGTTTTACAACTATGTTTGCCTAGTGGCCCTCTTGGAATTGGGAATACTTACCTGCTAATCCAAGTATCACTCTATCTCTTTTCGATTTAAGGTTGTCAAGTACATAAAAACAATTGCTTAAATGTTTAAATGCCGATTACTCTTAAATTTTCATCTTGTGCGTTTTACACTTTTAATCTTCTTTTTCATGCCAGTGATATTCTACTTTTATTTCGAGATTTAGATAGATCGTTAAGAGCTCTATTTGCAGAAGCTTCAATATTTAAAGAAATGAGATCTTTTTTTCTTCAACTCATTCGTTACAAAGATGAAGTCAGTGTTCTCCTTTTTCTCAGATTCAATTAGGATGTTGATAAAGCTCTTATTGTCAAGTCGACTTTTGAGGCAAATTGTCTTTGCAAATTTCATTTTTAAAAATATTTTTCATGTTTTGTTTATTTGTTTTGCTGTTACAATTTTGGTTGCTGGTGTTTTTTTTTGTTTTTTATGATTCAAATGATTTGCTTTTAATAATGCCTCGGTTTGCGATTCATTGTCTCTGTATAACCTGGAAGTTGCTTCAAACAGGTTGAAGAGTATACAGGAGCCTTTGTAATTTTTTGAACTTTGTGTTACCTGAAGGTCCTTGTGAGAAAAAAATAAAAAAATAGAAATTTTCCTCTCTTCCTCTCACTCTATGAAACATAAGGTCAGTGCGAGACAAGAGAAACGAAGAAATCACTCCAGTTATCCTCTGCAGTATTCACAGTCAAAATTTACAATGCTATGGCTCTCAATCGTTCGACCGTTGCCATTCTTAACTCTGGATCGTATAATTTGTCAACAAATTATTATACACGTAATTTTTCAGGTTGTTGATTATCAACTTCTTGAAAAATATATATTTGGCAGGTCTACTCCTATGATGAAATTTTTTTGGCAACAAATGTGTGTCAGCTAGGACTTTCAAACTGTTTGAAATGTCAGCTTCAGAATCGTCAGCAAACATCAATAAGTGTATTTATCTTTGGCTTCGATAAATTTTATGCATCAAGTAGAAAACAGTGAAACTTGGAAAATAGTCAGCGCAGGGTCTGCCGATACTTCAGTTTTATAATGAATATTCGAAATAACAACTCAAAAACCTCTCTTGATTTTTGCACAGGAACAGGTCTAGCTGACTTGTTGCAATTTTTTTTCACTTATCGCCCCAACAAATTCCTAATCTCCTCCCCCCTCATTCATCCCGAAGAAAACGCTCAACCCCGCTCACAACTAAACCCCCCCCCCCCCAACCTAGAGCTAGTCTCCCTAAAAGTGGCTGCTGGTGTCGACAACCGATCGCCAGTCGTTTGAAAGCAATTCGTCCGATGTTAGCTGGTTAATTTTTTTTCGTTGTCCTTCGTGTATCTGCTTGATAAGAAAACAAGTGAAACTGGCTGCTGTGACAGCTTCTTTAAGGTTTTAAACCATTATTCTTTGTTTAAAAATTGTCAGAAAGCTAAGTCAATTATAAAATTCAATGTAAAAAGCAACTTAAAATCATTCTATTTGCAACACAAATCTTTTCGCTATATCTAGCATCATCATGTAAACTCTAACTTAGAGTTATTATTTTTACAATTAAATTGATTTTAATTTAAAAAATAAACAAAACAGTAAAATAAGAGATTTTCAGAACATTGTTTATTGATGAAAACAAAATTTTCTGAAGTTTCGTTTTCTATTTCGTTTTTAATGTTTTAATCAAGATCGTTGATTTTTCATTTCTGATGTTCTCAGTAACTTTCCACCGTTTAGGTAACGTTTTGGAACACTTAAATGTTTTTAATCGCTAAATTGCAATTTTGAATTGAGCAACATGACAACTGTTGACTAGTCTTTCAAGGTCCACTCCTGGCTACATTATTAATCGCATGTGTTCAGCAATGGCTTCTTTTCTGCTATGTATAACGCTTTGAGAGTCACAAGATTTTGTGGCAAATTGCACTGATCCATTATACCGCACTCAAACGCGCGTGATATCCGATAACATTCGCTTTCATGTTGACATACCGGTAAGTTTTTTTTGATGCTCTGCAATCCGCGTGGTATATGTCTATATGTATTGAATACCACGTGCGATTTTAGATGCTAGTCATATTAAGGATGGTAAATGGGTTTTTAGTTTCCTTGTCGTGTAGATCACTGTAAGATGCGTTATCTTTTGCAGCTTTTCATAAAGTCTAATGCTTAATTGATCACTATACTGTAAAAAATGTGGGTATATCCTTCATTCATAGCTTATTGTTTGATTTGAATTTCGCTGTATGGTCTTTGCGTTTTTTTTAGAGTCACCTAAGTTTTTCCCAATTGTGTGATTGACAATATCTAACAACAAATAATCCGGATGTTAATTTTTTTGGCATATAATTTCATTGAATTTTAAAGAGATTTTCATTGGCTCCGTTAAAGTAGTGCCAGTTGCTTTTGAAATTGTTCCACTGTCTGTTGAATTCTGTTACCATTTACAAGAGACTTTTCTCTAATCATCGACGTTGACTGCCATTCATTCATTTTCCATTGAATTTTTTTTTCCATTGTGAATTCCAATTGTTTATGCAAAGTGTTTCCTATTCGAAGCAAAAGTTTGGGTCCATCTTTTACAGTGCGAACTATGTCATCTACATATCTTTCAAATGGGTTTCGTTTTCGAGTTTTGTTATCAGTTTGTGTTTGTAATTTCCATACGCAATCTTAATTTTTTTTTCGTATTGCTTCTTATATTCTGATATTTTATGTGATATCTGTTCTCATATTGTTGGCACTCGACGGCCCTACTATTCCAAACCATTTTTCTGACATATGGGACATTTCTGTTCGGGCTTCTTGTGACTCCTCAGTACTAATTTCTTCGTCAAAAGTTTTCATCCAGAGGTTGGCCAAAATAACTGCGAGGGAAACCCTCATTGCTAAACCGTCTTTTTTGACAGTACCAGTTACCTTTACTTTTGAAATTAACTTTTCAGACTGCTAGTTTGTGTGAGAGCTTAAGTGTCGATCTTTCAATATCGAGAGGGATGTCAGTGGAGAGACGGAATTGTAGAGCAATTTCTATGACTTCAGAGACGGGGACATTCGTGTAAAAACTTTTGACATATAGTGATGCAATTTGCTCATTTGTCTCAATCTCAATTTTTGATGTTCGATTCCAACATTAATTCCAAAATTGGTGTGGTAATAGATTTCAGTAAAAGGTAAAACAGGTGTAAAAAAGACCATTTTGTCAAATTAAATATCTGATATTTAAAACCAACATTTTTGAACTCTACGTTCATCGTCAGGTCAAAACTGTTTCGCAAATTGTTGAAGAATAAACTGAATTTGTATTTACAATTGTCTGAGACCACAATTTAAACAATTCTGGGTACTATCTTAAAAAATCTCCATTTAAACAATATTTAGCCTGCTCACAACTCATAATTACAGCTGTTTCATTTTCTTTTTAAACACTCCTGTTCCGGATTTTTCGAATTTGACCATGTTTTTGTAATTTTAGTGTAATTCCGAATTTGCACTATTTCTAAGTATCCTTTTTGTGGAGGTCTTGCAAATTTCATTTTGTAATGCGCAAATTTTTTTCCTATTTTTTTCCAAAGTCAAAATTATGATTTGAACTGGTATTTTAGCGCGAACTCCGGCCCCGTTATATTCATCACGTGTGCTTAGTACCGCACTCAACTGGTGATGTAAATATCTTCGATGGTCATGAGTTTCTCTACTGTGCGACAGCATCCAGAATTTTCCGTTCAATGTCTTTCGTGCAGCCATTACATTCAACAAGATTTCGACTCACCTATGAATCCTTCTTTTGATGTTGTGCTAACGTGGATCCTTGTGGTAACGTGCCGCCTAATCTGCCCAACATAGATTGATCCGTATCCATTACATTTCATCTCATATACCACGTGCGATTTCAGGTCTCTACCCAAAGATGATTGTAGGGTTTGTAGGGTGGGGAGGCATGATCTGAATTTTCGCGTTATGAATACCACCTGCAAATCGCATAGATTTAATAATTTGCTTGCAAAATTTTGAGTAAGTTTGCTCTGTATTATAGAAACTCTGTTGCTTTATCATGAGATCTAGTCTTGCTATTGTGATGCTCTTTTGGTGTAAATTTCAATTGATCTTAACTGTCAATTTTTATCTTTTGTAGGGTTTGGTTCACTATTTTTGAAGACCATGGATCTGAATACTGATTTTTGGGTCAGCATGTCTTGTTGTCTTCGAGCGACGGATCGTAGGCCAATCAATTGGATGTTGCGTTAAAAACCCCGTGAACCGTCCCTTGAAACACATTATTCTTACAATGATGCCATGCACAGCTGCGAAAATTCAGTGTTATTCTTGTCTCAGTTGGTTTTTGATATCAATGGCAGCTGATATTACTTTCGCTGCTCACTGTCACGTTGATATCAAGAAAGGCCCGATCCCCTTCCATGTACACTTTATCTGAGGTTAATTGCAGGTTTTTGTGTAATGAATTTGCATATTTCAAGTACTCGTCCGGGTCACCACGAACTTTGCAGTTAATGTCATCCACATAACTTTTGAACAATTTCGTCCCCTCAAATCGCCCCTCTGTCTGTTGATTGCTGCAATACGTTCAAATCCAAACAACATCCTGCATGTTGGCGTATTCCTTATTTGATATCTTTTGGCATTTTGCATGAGACCAGTTTTTGCATGACTCACATTCTACTCATGTTCCTCGGAAAGTCACTCAGGTCGCAGTCTTTGCAATTCCCGTTTTGATCAGATTAAGATATTTTCACAGCTCTGATTTTTGGAGTAATGCCTGAAACAGTTTCATACACGTTTGCTAGTATTACAGGCAATGATGCACCCATAGCTAGACCATCTGATTGTACATACCAGATCACGTTACATTTAAAATGAACATTTGTCACCGCATTGGCGTGTTTTCTTTGTAAACCTTTGTCAACCCATACAGTCGCGCTGGTTAACTTGTTTAGAAAATTTAAATTGCGTGCCAGTTTGAAGAAATTTAGTTTGAAAATTAAGTGTGCCAGTTTGAAGAATGAATTGTTTGCATTGCTAAAGAACCCATTTGCTTGCAAATGAAGTTTTTGCATTGCGTTGCATTAGCCAATTTAATTGCAATCAATTCCCCGATCTCAACGCCGTTTGTTTGTTTTACAGACCGTACAATGTTCCTCAAAGTTGGGGTGAGACTTACGGGAAGCATAAGCTCTACCTGGAGTTCTCAGAAAGTTCATATTTGGAGCTTCAGAGGTATGCGAAAGAGATTGGAATCTACTTCTCAGCATCGGCGTTTGATTTTAATGCCGTGGATTTCCTGGCTAAAATAAACGTACCATTCTTCAAAGTACCCAGCTCAGATACCGGAAGCCTGGATTTCATTGAATTCATGGCAAAGAAGAGGGTTCCCATGGTCATCAGTACAGGTAAGGCAGACACATATGAAATTGTGGGTTGCGATCGACTAAGGGTTTCAAAATAAACTTCGGTTCGATGTTGACTTGTTTTTATAAACCTTTTTTTTCGAGGCTTTGCCATTCTACCCCCTCAAACTATGGAACCCAATTATGGTATAGTTGTGGAATTTATTTTGGGGGGGGGGGGGGGGGGGGGAGGGAGGGAGGGAGGGAGGGAGGAAGGAGGGAAGGGGGGGAGGGAGGGGGATTTCTATACGTTTATGCCTCTTTATACGAATTATTCTCAAAATTTGTCCATACTGTTCTAGATTTTTATAGGCTGCAATTTTTTTCTGGTGCTTATTTCAATTCTTATGAAGTTTGGAGGTCGACGGCAGATTTTTTCCAGCCATCTGCTGGCTATTTTTAATGATACTTCTCCTGGGTTCTCTAATACGGAGAAGTATGCTGGATGCTTTCCTGTATGCTGGAAAAGCTCTATTGTCAGTCCAACTTTTAAAAAAGGTTCTAAAGCGAATGTAGAAAACTACAGGCAAATATCACTCCTTTGTATTATCTCAAAAATTTTCGAGCGAACTTTGTTTGATTCTCTTTATAGATACGCATCACCCTATTTCAGTGATTCTCAATTCGGATTCCGGAAGCAACGCTCTTGTATCACTCAACTACTAATATACCTTGAGAAAATCTACAATTCCCTAGATTCTGACGACGATATTCACGTCATTTACACTGACTACGAAAAAGCTTTCGACAATGTCGATCACGGGATTTTGTTACAGAAACTATATAAAATTGGGATTCGTGGCAGAGTTTTTAAATTGCTGCAATCATACTTAGCGAACAGAACTCAACGTGTGCGAATCAACGGAACCTTTTCCGAAGAAATTCCGGTTACCAGTGGGGTCCCACAAGGCTCAATCCTCGCCAGCCTTCTCTTTCTTCTTTATATAAATGATTTGCCTCTCAACTGCAAGAATTGCCAACCCCTGCTATGTGCCGACGATGCGAAATTCATCTCAATCAACAGCTCCTCATTGCTCTTTCAGCTGAACTTATCAAGAATTAAAAAGTGGAGTGATCATAACAAACTACCACTTAACGTTAAGAAATGCACCCATCTTGACTTCGGCAATACAACCAAGGAATTTTTCTTTTCAGGCAACGAGATACAAAAACATATTGTGCAAAAAGACTTGGGTTTGTTGATATCCCGAGATTTTAAATGGGCTGATCACATTAGAGCAGCATATAATAAAGCGATAGGTGTTTTATGCCTGTTGAAAAGGAGCTCGCCCCTTCTTACCATGTCTTTTAAACTGAATATTTTCAAATCCACCATAATCCCTGTTCTTATTTACGGCAGTAGTTGCTGGTATGCCAATATCGACAATTTGAAATCATTAGAAAATGTCCAGAAACGGGCTCTTAAATGGGTTTGCTCGGACCGAAACAGTACTTACAAAGAGCTCTTGTTAAAAGCTGGAATACTTCCCCTGTCATTATACATGCAATTACAAGATCTGCTCACTCTATCCAAATGTATGACGGGATATTTTGATATCGATTTTAATCCATACCTTTGTTTGAGGAAATGCACTCGTGACATCCGATCTTCACACGACGTTAGATTTGACCACCGCAAACCACGTAAAAGCCAAAGCGAGCAGAGCTTTTTCTTCCGTACTGGTGCCCTCGTCAACAGACTGCCAGCAACGGTCGACATCAATAACCCCACTGGCCTAAAACAACGACTACTTCGTGTTCTCTGGACTTTCTTCAACGCAAATTACAACGAACTTGTCAGTGCGACGTGGAGAGTGTAATTTGCCATCGTTCACCATCACGAAAGAAAAAGGGAGACGATCCCCGTGCCAGCAGATGAAGATATCTCCTGGCCGAATCCCAACTACTACTACTACTACTAGTTGAATCTTTTTCAAAGTTTCAATACGAAGCCAATGGTTCTATTGATTTTGACATCATTTGTCAAACAAAAAAGTATTCGGGATTTTGTGCTTTGATTTTTTAAATTTTTTCTCGCCTTTTTAACGAGTGCAACCAAACTGATGATGTCCGGTATATTTTTGAGATATAGTTCAGTGTTGTTAATAATTTTAGTATATAGCCAATTCTTTTTGATGAATTCAGCTTCAATTTTTTTAATAGCCGCAAAGCGATAGCTGGGGCTATTATTGCCCTTCTCTTGGTTTTTACACTTCAAAGAATTTGAATTGTATTGGGACGCTGTCTTTTAAGATATGTTCACACATTTTCAAATTGGAGTGATGATTTTGGTCACGCCGAAACAGGAGATGGAGCGAAAGAGCGATTGGTTTTTGCGGCGTGAAATGTTTTTGCTCTAATTTTGAAGTTGAGTGAGAAGATGGTGTTTGAACAAAAATTTCTTTTCTCGCCGGTGGTTTTTCGTTCACAAGCGAAGTTTAGACATTGATTTTTTTAAACTTTTTTTTGGATCCAATCAATCCGTCACGACCACTTCAATCTGCGGTTTGTTCATTCGTTCATGCAATTTCAACTGAATTGCATGCATGACGTCTATTTACACTAGTGGAGCTAGTTTTTCTGTTCATTCGCGTGAATAATTTTTTGTTGATACGTGACTAACCTCACTATTAAAAATGACTTCCTCACTCTGAAATTGACTTTTCTTTGCTTTAATTCAAAGAGATAAGGTCAAATGAGTGCTTGTCACTCTAATTGAAGGTTATTTAGGAGCAGCTAATAGAAACAGCAGTAAGTTATACAGATTCTTAATCAAAATTTAACATCTCAGCCCCTAATGAAAAGAATAAGTTTCTTTTTGGTCTGTGTGTTTACCTTCTGTTTGACTACAGATCTATGAAGTTATTGCGGCTATTTTCTGGCAATTTGCCAGCTATGTTTTGTCTGTCTCTTTTGCTATCTTTTTGAGACTACAGATCTACGAAGCTACTACGGCTGTTTTCTGGCAATCTGACATCTATAAAGTTAAACTTCTTTTTTTATTTTTGCACACAACTGTTATTCTTTTTGGTACTTTATGTTGTCGAAAATGGACAAATCTGTTAAAGCATCCAAAGATGCTTATTCATTTCTCTTTAAAAGTTTCAAACCGTATTTCAATACTTTTGTAACTTCTGCTCTTAGGGCTTTGTTTTATGAACAGCCGCAAAGTGATAACTGAGGCTATTATTGGTCGTATCTTGTTTTTGCGACTCGAAGAACGGTTATGTTGATCTGTTTTTTTAAATCGGTGTAGTTGTTCTGAAACAGAACGTAAAAGTCAATACCGAACGTGCAAAAATTGCGATTTTTTGTTTTGAACAAAAATGGAGTATGGTCTTGTTTAAGCGAGCTTTCGGAAGAGAAAAGAAATTCTGCGAGCGAAATTTTTTGATCACTCTTACGCTTTTTTAGCACTTTTTATAATCGTATTCAAATTTTTATAGCAGTTGGCGTCTTTCTTTGATTAAACTTAGTTGTTTTATTGTGTTTGTTGATCTTTTGATTTGGCTGCTTTCCGTTTCGTGTGGTGTTTGATAAAAAAAAATGGAGTAAATTTGATCAATTTTTAGCTGATTTTCAGTGTTTTTCCGACTGCTTTTTTGTTAACTAATTAATTGGAGCTGTTTAATAGCTATTGCTACTAAGAAGTGACAATGGAATGTTTCACAGTGCAGTTTATATATTATAATAATAGATCTAAATTTGTAATTTTTGTTTTTTCTTGTTTGCTTTAAAAAAAAATTGTTGGTTACGATTTTTGACACATTCTCTGATTGACATTATGGACTTTTTAAAGGATTTTGCCGTAGTAATTGATGGAAGGCAGCTATCATTTTGTAGGAACATTTAAGAACAAATGAAGTAAAGTATTTCTTTTTTTCTCGGTTTTCCATATGTGTACCGTTTTGTAGTTTTTCTTCCAATTGGTTTTCAGTTGTTGATTGCAAGCTACTTTTATTGGGAGTGTTTTGCCGGTAATTTTTTGGCGTCAAAACTTGTGACAATATTTTATTAGATTTTTAAAATTTTATATCTTAACAGATTTTGTTTTTCTCTTTAATCCTGTTTTTGGTTTTGTTTTTATATCAAAATAACCAGATAAGTAGAGGAAAATTTTGTTTGGTGATTACTTGGCTGAGGTGTAAGTCAATATCTATTTCGAGTTGGTTATGGAGTCTTCGGCTATGTTTTTTTAGTTCAACAGGATTTTTGTTAGGACCATATGACGTCACAATCACTTCAAATCTGCTTTTTGTTCATGCGATTTCAACTGAATTGCGTGCGTGACGTCATATTTCAGTCTTTATCGATAGTTTTTTATGTTTATTCGCACGATTAATTTTTGGTCAACTTATTTTAATAAAGAGATAAGATCAAGTGAGTGCGGGTCACTCTAATTGAAGGGTATTCGAGGACAGCTAATAGAGGCAGCAAACAGATTCTTGATCAAAATAAAGTGTGTTTCTTTTACTATCTTTTTGAAACTACAGATCTACAAAGCTATTGCGGCTATTTTCTTGCAATCTGCTGGTTATATTCATTAAATTGTTTTTTTTCTATATAATAATTATTATCCCTTTAATAATAATCCCTTTAATGGTTTTAAAATGTGGTTCCTTTTTGTGACTTTGAGGCCAAAAATTGTCAATGATTGGTGTTTTTCCGCAATTTGTGTTTTTCTTTCCCACTGTTCCAATCTCAATATCGCAATGAACATAGAGGGAGAATTGTCGGCAGTTTCTTTGAATTATGCTCAACTTTTGTTTTCTTTTCCAACGTTATTAAAATATTGTTGAGTGGTCCTGTTGTGTATCTGATCCTTTTCTGATAGCTAAATTCTCTCACTTTTAATATGCAAAAGAATCATCCTTGTTTTAACTTAAATTCATTGAACAATGTGTGTTTTGCAGCAACCTATTTTCTATTGTAATCAACTGTTTTTGACAGTGTTTTCCTTGGTACCTTGAGAGCTGATGTCTGATGCATGTGCGCTGGAATAAAACTTTTAATCAACTTTATGATTTTATTTTTTTGCCAATTTGTGAAAGCAAAATCAATCGTGTTTCTGACCATTTCTTGACAGACAGTCATTGCAATTGGCAGACAGTTATCGCAAAAAACTAGAAACATCGCTCATGGCGCTTGATGAATCAAGAACTTGTAGTATATATAATACAGTTCTCTTTTTACGTATTTCACTATTTCTTTGCTAGGTAGAGCGCTTGTTTGTATAAAGTTAGTTTATTCTTAAGAGGAGTCGTCAATACGCGTGACGATCTGATAACAAAAACGACAAACCAAGTTTTTTTGGAGGTATAAATCTGAAGGAATTTCCTTGTTGAAGGCATGCAAGACATGATGACGATGCGACGTGTGTATCACATGGTCAAGAAGTATCACGACAACTTCACTTTCCTCCAATGTACATCTGCCTACCCTGTTGGACCCGAAAACGTGAATTTGTCCGTCATTCAATCTTTCCAGGAAATGTTTCCAGATATTCCTATCGGATATTCTGGTCACGAAAGTGGCATAACCGTATCGCTTGGAGCAGTTGCTTTAGGTGCTAAGGTCTTGGAACGTCATGTTACCTTGGACAAAACCTGGAAAGGTACTGATCATAAAGCATCTCTGGATATGAATGAACTTGCGGAGCTGGTGAAACAAGTCCGGGTTTTGGAGCTTGCTCTCGGTAGCCCGGAGAAGAAAATGCTTGAAGTTGAAGGCCCAATGAAGCGAAAATTGGGCAAAAGTGCGGTTGCCATGGGAACTCTGAAAGCGGGTACTGTGTTAAGCAAAGCGAACATGTCGATCAAAAATGCAGAGCCTGTTGGGTTTTTGCCCCATGAGTTTGATAAGTTGTTGGGTGCGAAGCTTATCAAGGATGTTAATGACGATGAGACTATTTTGCCAGAGGCAGTTGAGCTCAGTTCTCAGTCGGATGCAACAATTGGAAAGTTTGTTGCGGTCATTCTTGCTCGCAAAGGTGAGACAATGTGCATAATACTTTTCTGTCTTGGGAATTATAGCTATTTTGTAAATTTGTAAAAAAAATACAAAAAGCTTAAATTTACGAAAATTCTTGTGTATGAATGTTTGGGTCTAAAAAGGCAAGTTATGCCTAATTCGATGTCCTCGCCACCTCTGTGACAAATTTTTAATTTTTATAATTTTTTTAAAACCCCTCCAGGTATATTGACTGCGTTTTGGCATCCATGTTTTACGTCTGTCTGAAGCTTTTTAGTAGTATACAAATCATTCTCTAAATAGTCGGAATAAATACAACGACTAAAATTTGACCTAATATACAATTTAAAAATTTATAAATAAAATGATTGAAGGGGTATATTAATGGTTATTGCAATGGATCTGTCAATAGCTGCTCTAAGCAGATTTTACCGAGTTTAATCTGCGACAAGAGTTGGCAAATAGTTTGCTGTTGCAGGTAGCAAAGGAGTGCCTGGTAAGAATATCAAAATCCTGAATGGATTGCCTCTGGTGGCGTGGGCTATCTTGGCTGCCAAGAAGGCTCAGTGCTTCGATGAAGTGTGGGTGTCTACTGACTGTGATGAGATTGGCAGGATCTCCGAATCATTTGGAGCCAAGTGAGTAAAGCTTAATGTTTGAAAATCGGAGTGTGGTTTGAAATCATAAAATAAGTTAAAAATATTGATATGTCTTCTAAACGGTCTTCTCTTAGCTAAAGTAACGAATTATGACCGCCAATTGAAGTAAAAATTGTAGTTAAACTTGACAAAAAGATGCAAATTAATACTGTAAGAGAATGTAGATAAGGATTCAATTACATTGTTCTAGACAGTTTGTTAAGTTTTTTATATCAGTTTTAAGTTGCGGGAACAACCAACTCGTTTTGGTTGCGATAAGGACAAAAGTCAATGTTTTTTCAAGTTTTGCTTCTGACTTGATTGTTGCACGACATGCTCCAGGGGAAAGAGGAGGCCAACTAACACATCACAGACGTTTGACCAGATCGTCGAAGAGGGTGTAACCCAAGTTGCCTAGAAAACCGTTTCGAAAAAAGGTCAAGAAAAAATGGGCTAATCAGCCAAAACGCGTGCGAGCGCGGAGACCGGGCGAACGTACGTGCCGTAAGCCGTTTTCACCTTCACCACACGGTGTTGTCCATCTCGTCCAGGGTAGACCTCGAGAACACGTCCAAGGGGCCAAATTCCACGTGGAGTCATATCTTTCAGAATCCAAACAATGTCGTTGACTCTCAGTGGTGTTTGGCCACTATCGCTCCATTTAGACCTCTTTAACAGTGTCGGAAGATACTCCTTGACGAGTCGTTTCCAGAAATGGTTGACCATTTGCTGCACATTCTTCCAAGACTTGAAACTGGCGGGTTCTTGGCTGTCGAACTTTCCAGGTGGGAGAGAGTTGAATGGTCTGTTGATCAGAAAATGGTTTGGCGTGAGAGGCATTTCGTTTTCTGGAATGTCAGCGACAATCGTTAGTGGTCTGGAGTTCAATATAGCTTCGGTCTCGACCAAAATTGTCCTGAACACATCAAGCGACAGTCTTCTGGAGCCTAGAATGATCAATAGAGTGCGTTTCGCGGTCTGGATCAAGCGCTCCCAAATACCGCCAAAATGAGGTCCATAGGGAGGATTGAACTTCCAGGTTGTGTTCGTTGCTGCCATTGCTTTGTAGATTTTGTCGTTGTCGAGACGTTTCACAGATCTTTTTAGTTCCTCAGATGCACCAATAAATGTCTTGCCATTGTCGCTGAGCATTGTTATTGGCTGGCATCTGCGGCTTACAAAACGTCGATAGGCGTTTAAAAAAGTGTCAGTGTTGAGATCGGGACAAGCTTCTAGATGGACACACCTAGTAACCAGGCAAGTGAAGATGAGGCCGTAGTGTTTTTCAATCTGTCCTTTGGCATCTTCTATATAAAAGGCTCCAAAAAAGTCGACTCCGCTGTTCGCGAAAGGATACTGGGTAGAGTCTGTCGGGAAACGGCAGGCAGGCAGGGGAGCCATGACGGGTTGAATGTTTTGAGCGGCAAATCGTCTGCAGAGAAAACATCTGTACTTTATACTTAAAAGTGTTTTTCTGAGTCCAATGATGTGGTATCTTTGCTGCACAAAGGCTTTCACTGGCTCTGTTCCTTGGTGAACGCAAATGTTGTGTGCATGCTCTATATAGAGTCTCGCTATCTTGTCTTTTGCGTGCAGTATAATCGGAAATTTCTCGACTTCGAGGTTATCTGGCGCAAACTGCAATCTTCCGCATGACCGAAGGATTCCATTGCTGTCCAACATTGGGTTGAGCGAAAGGATTTTGCACTTTGAATCTATCCTGGAACCACGTTTCAGGGCTTGGATTGTTGAGAAGAAGAAATTTTGCTGCGACATTTTGATCAGCCGGTTTCTTGCAAGAATGACGTCTTCTGTTATATACTGCTGATCTTTAGGCCTTTGTTTTCTAATCCGAAAGACCAAATTGAAGACTGTTGCTAATGTCAGGAGCAACTTGTTCCAAGTTGAGAATCGTGTCGGGTCGATTATTTGCTCCGACAAATTGTGTGAAATTTCATGCGTTGCTAACACATGCTTTGGAGAGTTTTCAGGAGCACTGAGCTGTCTTGTGGAAAGAAATGCTGGCGCTGTTAGCCACTTGGCTGGTATTTCGTCTGGATTGAGACCACGGGTCCCGTGGTCAGCTGGATTTTCTTTGGTGGTAACGTGTTTCCATTGGTAAGCATCAGTTGATGCAAGGATTTCTTTGAGGCGATTCGCAACAAAAACAGGTTGTTTCTTGGTTGTGGATAACCAGTCAAGTACTACTTGACTATCTGTCCAGAGTGTGGAACGAGTAATGTGAAACGATGACTCTTTCATGATGGTTGAAAGGATGCGCACTCCGATGACTGCGGCTTCCAACTCTAATTTGGGTATGCTGATTTGTTTAATTGGAGCAACTTTGCATTTGCCTATTAAGTAACAAGTTTCAACATCAGTGGCTAAGTTAGGAACTGTTGTCAAGTATGCAACGGCTGCAACTGCTACAGCTGAGCCGTCGACAAATACATGGATTTCATTTTCACTTTCTGGTGAATGGCAACTCTTACTGAGAGTTCTGTTCAATGTCACTTCTGGTGAAGAAAAGTATAAGTCCAAATTCTTTTGAAGTGGTTTAACTACTTGAGGGGCAATTTGTTCATCCCATTTTTTCCCAAGTTTCCACAGTTCTTGAAGAACTATTTTGAAACGGATCGTTGATGGCGACATTATCCCAATTGGGTCGAAGATCGAGGAGACAAGACTAAAGATCTTACGTTGAGTGTACGCTAAGGCATCTTTTGGGAAATCAGCGAGAGGTTTCATAAGAAAACAGTCTTTCTCAAGATTCCATATAACACCAAGAACTCGAACAATATCTGTCTGGTTGTCTTTGTCATCTGGAGGGATTTGGTTTAGGACTATAGAGCTGTTTGAAACAAATTTTGTGAGTCGAAACCCACCTGTTTTTAGACAATGTTTTGTTTCAAGAACTGCCTTACAAGCGTCTTTTTCTGTTGCATGTGATTGGATGTAGTCATGCATGTAAAAGTGCTTTCTGACGGCTTTGAGGGCTTCTGGGAACTGTTGACTTTTCTCTTTGGCACAATGGTTAAGAACGTATATTGCGCACGAAGGCGAGCAATTTGCTCCAAAGATGAGTCTGGTAAATTGGTACTGTTGTATCTGATTGTCTGCTAACCAGAGAAATCGAAGAGCAGATTGATCAAACTGATGGATGGCGATTTGCATAAACATGCCTTCGATGTCCGCAAGGACCGCCACGGGATGTTCTCGAAATCTCATAAGGACACCTAAAAGGTTATTAAGGAGATCTGGTCCAGTAAGAAGGTTTGAATTAAGCGATTGGCCGCGGAATTTTGATGCGGCATTTGCAACTCGGCGGACTTTTCCGGGCTTATTGATATTTTCCACAGGATGGTGTGGCAGGTACCAAATTCTGTCTGGTTGAGGATCTTGCATTTCCACCGGTTTGACATACTTTTTCTCGAGGTCTGTCAAGAGAGTCTTATTGTCTTTTTCTTGCAACGAAGGTTTACGCTGAAGGCGTGTGTTGAGGCTTTTGACTTGGTTCAGTGCAGAATAGAAGTTGTTTTCCAACTTTATTTCTGATTTCCAGGGCAGTTTGATTTCATATCTCTCACCATTGTGATTGATGCAGTTCTGCAAAATATCAAGAAACTGTTCTTCTTGCTTTGTGTAAACTTGTTCGCGGTCCTTCTGAATGCCATCTGCTTCAATACTCCAGAACTGTTGAACAAGTTCGTCAAGTCCGGGTTCATCTGTTCTGTTTCTTGACACATTGAGAATAAATTTCTTCTGCTGACTTGCGGGCTGTTGAGTGGTAGCTGAGATACAATTCTCATATTCACCAGCGAGGGTCCAACCAAGTTTAGTTTTCACACCAAACGGTTGATTTTGATTGCCAGGTATAACATGTGTAGGGTAGGTGAATGCGAATGCGTTAACACCGAGGAGGGCGCCGATTTTGCCATCGGCAATATTTGGGAAATGTATGTGGCGCAAACTGTTGAAGGCATCACAAATTTGATTAAGTTCAAAAATTTTTGCAGCTGCGACGTTCAGAGACGGGGTGCTGAACGTCCGAGAGAGTTCAAACGATATTTCATTTGACTTATATGGAGTTATTGTGACTGGCTCAACAATTTTTGAGAGGGACATGCTGTTCTCTGTATTGAGAAATTGTAGTGGTACTGACTGTTGAGTTTCACGGGGAAGCTCAAGAAATTCAGCTATGGCGTCCAATACAAAGCTGAATTGGCTACCGGGATCTATGAGGGCGTAGGTATCGAATGCTTTATTCCCCTTGAGGAATGAAACAGGAATAAGTTGCAATTGCTCATACCAATTCTTTGGTGTTTCTGAGCATTGGTTAATGCTGAACGATTGGTTAATTGCATTGCCGTTTAAATTACGTCGTTGCACGTTTTGCTGGCTTTGGTTGTTGAAAGTTTGGCCATAACGGCTGTTGGGGGCTTTATTTGTTTGATTTTTCTGTTGAGAAGATGTATTTGGAGTTTGACTTGAAGCTTTGCTACTAGACGAAGCTGTTGGATTGTTACCAGAAAAAACTTCAGTAGAAAAAGCTGCTGTAGGGCGTTTGATTTGCTTGGCGGGATCATGAAGGGTTGTGTGGTGGAATCCACTGCAAACCTGACATCGTTTTTGCGATGGGCACGATTGTTTGTGGTGTTTGTTGCTCAAGCAATTTGTACACAAATTGTTTTGGCTAACAAGGTTGTATCGATTACTTGGTGAGCACAATTGGTACTCAGGGCATGTGGCAATGCTGTGTTCTTGTTTGCACTTCTCACAAGATCGTTTTGTGTTAAAAGCTTTATTCGGAACGTTTTGTAAAGTGGACGGTTGTTTCTGCTGAGGCGCAAAGTTCCAATGTTTTCTACTGTTTTCCGCTGATGCGTTGTTGACTGACAATGTGAGGTTGCTTTTGTATGGCTTGGTTTGTAGGTTGTTCGAGTTGTCAAACTTTGAGGCTTGAGAACTGATGGTTCTTTGATTGCTTTCTCGATTCACTTTGTCGTAGATTTGTGCTTGGAGCTCTAACCATTGTTGAAAATCGACGAGAGTCGGGTCTGAGCTGAGCTCGGTAAGACAATGTTCAGTCCATTTCAGAACAAAATGATGTGGTGTTTTCTCTTTGGCTTTCTTAATGAGTGTTGTAGACTGGAGGACTGCTGTAAAGCCAAGGTATTGGAAGGCTTGCACAAGTCTTTTCAAAAATGAGGAAAAGGCAATGAAGCTTTGCTTGTTTTGGAAGTTCATTGGCCAGTTTTCGAGCTGGTTTATGAACGCATTCACAATTATCGTACGCTCACCGAAATGTCGGATTAGTTCATTCAGTGCTGTCTGATAATAAGATGGATCGCAGGAGTAAGCATGAATCAAGTCCTTTGCTTTCCCACTTACAGAATTCTGCAAGTAGGTTATACGATGCTTGTCTGTAATAGAAGTGTTGTTGTGAATCATTGTGTTGAAGTTATTGATCCACTCGTGGAAGTGGATAGGGTTACCATTGAAATTCTGAAGTTTCAGAGGTGGCAATTTGATTGAATGTTTGAAATCAACTTTTCCTTTTTCCTGTGTTACATTTGGGTTCGAGTATACTGAGCTTATGTGTTGATTGACAGTGGGAAGTAAACTCTGGTTAATTAAAGGCTGGCTTAACTGATTTTGTCCGACAGGATTTAGCGGTTGATTAATGCACATTGGGGCATGGATCGTGGAAGTTACTGCAGCTTGAAAGTTCGATGGAGCTTGTGAGCCATGAATAAACTGGTTGTTACACAACTGACTGGGCTGTGCCATATTTTGATTAATTGAGAAGCCTGTGCTGACAAGGCCGTGTTGACTGTTCACAGGTTGTGGAAATTGCAGAGGAGCTGCAATTACGTTTGATTCTGAAGCTACATGGTTTGGCTGAAAATTAGGAGCTGCAGGATTTAAGACGGTATTTTGATGGGGTTGTTCCATGAGTTGCATGGAAATTGGTGGGACACTTGTGGAGTGTACCCCAGTTATAGGAGTAATACATTGATTGGATTGTAGGCAATCGTTTTCTAAGACTATTTTATCAGTTTTACTTGGAAGATGTGAGGTTCTGTTTGCCACTGTGGGTAAGCAGGGGAGCTTTTGCTGATCACAGTTCAAAAGTTGACTATCGAGGTATCCACTTGTTCCTATTTGAATTTGAGAAGGTTCAAAATCCTGTTGCAGATTGGGAAAATTATGGTATAGAGGATTTCTGTTGGCAGTTGAATCCTGATTATTGCTTTGATTTGGCAAGTTTAAATTAAAGGTTTTCTCCAATACCGAGTTTTGGGCGAATAGACCATCTGCCTGTAATTGAATAGTTGGATCTGCCATATTGAAGGGGTTTGAAAGTGAGTGATTACCTGAAAGGTTCAAATTTTGGAATGGAGGCAAAAGGTTCTGCGACGTGTCAAAGTTGTCATTCCAGTTGATTTGAGCTGTTTCAATATCGCAGACATATCTATTTACCAGGTTGGAGGCAATTTCGAGTTTCCCTGATCTTGTTGGAGAAGTGAATTCTTGGCTGGTATCTTTGTCAAAGCAGGGAAAAGGATTCGGAGCGTTTGTTTGGTTTTCAAGGTTATTTTTCGATTTTAGAAGACTTTCATGAACTTCCTTTTTAGGATTTCTTTGGTGGGCTTCAAGCACATGCTGAATTTGAAGTCCTGGTTCATTAGATGTTTGTAGAAACAATGATGGTTGTCTTGGCCGTGGTGGTATTGGGGGCGGCTGATTGAAGAGGTTACTGCTGGTCTGCTTTTCTTCTATATCGCGCTGATGCTGGATTCGTTCCTTGTCGTCACTGGGCGCAGGTGTTGATTGCCGAGACAAGTTTCTTCTGCTGGAGATCATGCTGACATCATCTCTAATGCGACTGGAAGACTGACTGAGCTGGCCATCGTCGTCCAACAGGTCGACTCGCAGTTCCAGTTCATTGAGGCGAGTTATTAGTGCCGTTTGCCTATTCAATATAGATGATGCAGTGCTTTGATGTGGCTGCTGTCTCATCACTTCCTCTGAGAGTTTCTTGAGCTCTGTTTCCTGGCCTTTGATTTTGTTGATCTTCAAAGACAATGATCGGAAACTCTTTTTCTGCTCCACAGTTTTCTCAAGGAGATCGAGCAGTTTTTTCATTGACATTTCTGTCGCTTTGAACATATTGATGGCAAACTGACATTCAGCGCTGTTCTGCTTCGACATATTGGTGGCTGCTGCTCTGTAGCTGATTGTTGATGATGTTGGTGAGTAAGCTCGTTACTGAAGGTGAAAAACGGCTTTGAGAACCGGAGCGACGCAAATTTTTTGATGTAAAAAAGTTGCCTAATGTTTGAATGCTAATGATCCTAGTTTTTTCTTGTTGAAAAGACCAACGACGCAAATTTTCTCAAAAAGTGATGTCCTAGAATGTGTTTTGTGTGCTAAATCTAGCCTTTTGCGTTAAAAACCTAAAAGCTTTTCCGATCGTTCGCGCGTTTTAACCGTTTTTCGTTCAACAGACCTAAATAATTGCTTGTTTTTTCTTGAATTTACACAAGTTTCGTTTAAATAGCTGACTTTAACTGTTTGAACTAGTGTTTGTGGCTACTGTGGTTGATAGGAAAACTGTGCTTTGCTACAATTATGTAGTTGAACCAATACTAGACCAGAACTCAAATAATTGTTACATTAAACTCCTTTTTCTTGAAAACTTCAATAAGCTCCTCTGTTTCTCTCAAATACGAATAAATTACCAAACAGAAAGCTTATAAAGCTACCCAAAAATTTTTTCCTTAGCTCCCTAACCCTAACCAAACACTATGATTAATGAATACCCCTCACAATTTTCGCGAATTAACTTTGAAACCTGTTCTTTTTCTAGGAGTTTATTGTTGTTTTGACGGCTAAAGATAAGCAACTAGCAAAAATGCGATGCGTTTAGGCAACAAGGGCTACAGAAGGGCTACTGAATGCTAGAAAGTTGCAGAGACGAGTCATATTGTGGGAAACTTAAGAATTCTTTCGGAAATTGTCTTTTCCGGGTTTTGCAAAACTTTTCGTTTTCTTCAAAACTGTGTGACTTTATCTGCTCTTTTTCACTCTGTCTTCGTTATTTACAAAATGCATTGACTGTATTAAACTCTCAAAGCTCTCTCCTACAATTAGCGTCTGAGATCTGCCTTTCAGAAAAAAATTGAAAATAGGAAAAAGACATCAAAATTTCTGGTGACTACTGGAACCAATTTTCTTTGAAAACTCTTCTTCTGCTGATGGTAACGTCTGAAACCAATAGGGATAAAGGGACTTCGCAGACGGCAACGTCTGAGACCGAGGACTTCTGCAAAAATTTTGGAAGTTTTTTCCAAAAAAAAATAAAATGGTGTTTATTTTTGTCAAATGAAAGTTTTGATATTCTCCGACATTTCTTATTTATATGATACTGATTGGATATATCGATGCAAATAGCTTTCTGTTTGGTTACAAACCAATTCAAAAGAGTGGTTTAATAGTTTTTTCCGCAATTGAAACGGATATGTAGTCAGAAAACTAAATTGTGTTTTTTGAATTTTCTGAATTCAAAAAATTTTCTCCGACATTTCTTATTTATATGATACTGAGTGGATATATCGATGCAAATAGCTTTCTGTTTGATAAAAAACCAATTCAAAAGAGTGGTTTAATAGTTTTTTCCGCAATTGAAACGGATATGTAGTCAGAAAACTAAATTGGGTTTTTTGAATTTTCTGAATTCAAAATTTTTTTTCTGACATTTCTCATTTATATGATACTGATTGGATATATCGATGCACATAGCTTTCTGCTTGATTACAAACCAATTCAAAAAAGTGGTTTAATAGTTTCTTCCGCAATTGAAACGGATATGTAATCAGAAAACTAAATTGTGTTTTTTGAATTTTCTGATTTCAAAAAATTTTTTCCGACATTTCTGATTTATATGATACTGATTGGATATATCGATGCAAATAGCTTTCTGTTTGATTACAAACCAATTCAAAAGAGTGGTTTAATAGTTGTTTCCGCAATTGAAACGGATATGTAGTCAGAAAACTAAATTGTGTTTTATGAATTTTCTGATTTCAAAAAATTTTTTCCGACATTTCTGATTTATATGATACTGATTGGATATATCGATGCAAATAGCTTTCTGTTTGATTACAAACCAATTCAAAAGAGTGGTTTAATAGTTTTTTCCGCAATTGAAACGGATATGTAGTCAGAAAACTAAATTGTGTTTTTTGAATTTTCTGATTTAAGGAACATTTCTCTGATTTTTGTGTTTTTTTTCGCAGATTTTTCTTTAAAAATGAGAAAATTGCCTTAACTCGCTTTTAAAATAATGAAACTAGTCAAGGTTTTTGAATCGAGGTGTTATAGTAACAAATAAGCTTTTTTGGGGGACAAATATCAATTTTTTGGAGGCTTTTTGTCGAAAAAAAAAGTAAGGATTTTGGATGGCTCTAACCGGGGAACAGGACATCAGAGGTAACGTCTGAGACCTCTGTCGGACTTCTGCTGGTGACGTCTGAAACCAGTAAAAAAACTTGATCCTCTCGTCGGGGTGACGTTTGTAACCCAAACTTGGCTTCGTCGCTGAAAAAATTGCTTGTCTTTTTTTTTGTGTCTTTTCTGTGTCTTTTCTGTGTCTTTTCTGTGTCTTTTCTTTGTCTAGACCGGCTGCCAGCTTTCGGGTTCCGTTTACTGTGCTCGGCACTTGATGGTTGCACTGACCGCTGATGCTCTCTTCAGTGCGTCGCACAAGTTGTGGAACAAAGAAACTATTTGCCGGTAACAGGGGAGACTTTTGTCCTCAAAATTGTTTTGGGGAAAGAAGGTTTTGTTCTTTGAACGAGGGGTAAACCATAAAATGTAAGAGAATGTAGATAAGGATTCAATTACATTGTTCTAGACAGTTTGTTAAGTTTTTTATATCAGTTTTAAGTTGCGGGAACAACCAACTCGTTTTGGTTGCGATAAGGACAAAAGTCAATGTTTTTTCAAGTTGTGCTTCTGACTTGATTGTTGCACGACAAATACTTTAGACTTTTATCTTAAAAGTTTTTAAACTTAAGTTCAAAGTTAAGCACCCCTTGTAGCTTATAGCTTAGTAAAGTATTTTTTTACTCACGATAGAAGATCCCAAAAAATGCGTCAAATAAACTTTGGCCTAAAAAATAAAGTTGAGCTGAAATTAATGGCCGTTATTAGATACTTTCGCCGTGACCCAATGACCGCGTTGGATCGCAGCTCCAGCAAAGATGGACTGCTCGACTTCATCAACCGGCAGTCGGATGTCTGGGCAGTTGCATATCTTCAGTGCACCTTTCCAACCCAGAACCCACACTTGATCGCGGAAGCTGTGGACTTGATCAAATCCCATGGATATGACTGTGTGTTCTCAGTGGGGAGGAGTCACAAGTTCAGATGGACTCCTGTGAGTGAAGAGAATAAATACACCCGACCTCTGAACTTTGACCCCGTGAGGAGACCACGAAGGCAGGATTGGGATGGGGAGATCGTTGAAAACGGTTAGAGGGTTGAGGTTGAATTAGTGGTCTAAATCGTTTTGATAAAGGAAGCACCTAAAGCTATTGTTGGCGTGGCAGTACGAGTATTCGGCGAATAATTGAGCTCTCATTCTATACTCCCGTTATGGATCGGAATGAAATTAGACACGTAAAATTTTAAAATAACATATTTACTGCTTTTCGACCCTGTGTATTAATAGTTTCATTCTTTGGGCTTGTGGCCTCGTTTCAATCCATTAGTCCGTATCTCAATATGTCAAAGTGCAGTCTAATATGTACATAAATGGCGCTGCATTATTTCGGTGGAATTTTTAATAGCCGCACAGCGATAGCTGGGGCTATTATTGGCCTTCTCTTGGTTTTTTTTTACAATTCAAAGAATTTGAATTGTATTGGTGCGCTGTGTTTTTTTTAAGATGTGTTCACACATTTTTCAATGAACCGGATCTTTCAAAACGGGATAAACAGGTAAAGCCCAGCGGGCATTAAGTTCCATTAGAGGCCCAAAGTGGTCGTTAGAAGTCTTTCAAGTGCTTAGAGTGGTGCAACTGCTGTTATGGCCTGAATTTAAGGTTAAAAGGTCATTTTTTAGGAGTTTTTGGGCTCAAAATGGCGCCATTTTTCATATTTTTGTGATTTTTTTCAATTTTTTGTTTGTTTAGTCTTAGGTTGAAGTTTTTAAAAGTTGATGAAGGCTTTTTGCGAGACAAAATTACTTGTTATAACCATTTTATGAACTAAATGTTTTGGTACTACAATCAAAAACACGCAAAATGATACTAATTTTTGCAAAATTTTTGTAAATTTTTGAGTTTCTTCAGCGCTAGGTGTCACGAAACCTCCTCTAAGTTTTGATAATAGAATACTGCATAGTTTTTAGTATTAATGGAATGGTTTTCAACTTTTTGCCATCACGAATTTTAACATTTTTTGACAAAAATTGCTATTTTTTCATATTTTTCGATATTTTTTGTCATTATTCAAGTTTTTTTGAGTCACAGGGGCCAGAAAACTTCATTAGGGGCTGGATAATAAGTTACTGGAACTTTTTCAGTGGCCATGGAATAGGTTTCAATTTTTGAATAACACAAATTTTTGGCAATTTTTTTGACAAAACGCGCTTTTTTTTCAGGTTTTTCTTGAAAATTTGTCATTTTTTAAGTTTTCCCTGCTTAAGGGACCCGGCAATCTCCTTTATGGTTTGATAATAGGGCACTGCATAGTTTCTAGTAACAACGGACTGGTTTTTAGCATCTTAATTTAAGCATTTTTTTGATAAAATCTGTAATTTTTTTTAAATTTTCCTAATTTGTTTTGTCAATTTTCGATGTTTGTCCTTTCTGAAGTGCAAGGAAACCTTTTCCAGGTTCTGGTAAAAAGTTACTGCATGGTTCTTAGTTTCAATGGGTCTGTTTTCAACAATTTAACCTTTCGACTTTTAGAAGTTTTTTGATAAAATTTGAAATTTTTTTCGAGTTTTCTCAAAACATTTGTATTATGTAGTTGTTCTTGCCTCAGTAGCCAGGATACTTCATCCATGATTTGATAGTATGTTATGAAATAGTTGCTTAGGGGCAATTGAATGGCTTTCAACAGTTTAACAGAGCGAATTTCTATTTTTTGAAGTTTGAAATTTTTTCTAAAAACTATTGCCTATCGATCTTTGAGCTAATGAATTTTTTAAGTCTTGGAATTTGGTTACTGGATAGCTCTAGAGACACAGAAATGATTCTGAAGATATTATTTTCATAATTTTTAGCAACCTTTCTTTATAATTTACAATTGATTTGTTTTGTCTGAAATTTTGTTTGGTCATTTTCGAGTTAATCGATCTTCAAGGGCCAATGAATTTTTTCAGGTCTTGCAGGTTTACTACTGGACCAATTTCAGAAACAAAAATCGGTTTTGAACGCATTTTTAAATAAGTATTTTTAAAGGGAAAAAATTTTGCCTTAGATTGAAAAGCTTCAGTTTTAGCAATGAGTATATTTTTGTTCAATTTGTTTGTTTCTCAATTTTTTGAGATAATTTTGATTGTGTTTAATCAAGGCTGGCATTGTTCAATTGATATTCTGGTCAGGTAGAGTACTTCTGAGTTGTTCATTCAACTCTTTGAATTGTATTTCAGGACTTGTCCTGCTATGTTTTTTTGTTTCGTCGTCTGACGCTCTTTTTTCGTTTTTTATTTGTTCACACCTCAAAGCTGAAAAGTCAAATTTTCTTATTGACTTTTTCCTCTCACTAACTGCTTTTGCGCGCATAACGTCATTTCTCTCTCGCGCTTTCTCTAGCAAATTTTGATCATAAGTGACTTACCTCACTCAATAAAAATGACTTTTGCACTTTATAATTTAAGTTTATTTTGAATTAGTTTAAGGTCAAAGGAACTTATGTGTAATAAGGGTCCCTAATGGAAAGGCTTCTGCGCAATGAATTTTAACAAGCTTTGTAAATTTATCGTTTAATTTTTTTACATAGCTTTTTGAGCGGCGTCGATAACTTTTTCAACTTATATCTATCTGTTTCTATCTCTATAATATGACACGCAAGTCTATTCTTTCGCAGCTATTCCGGCAATATGCGGGCTATGTTAATTTAGTTTCGGTGCAATGCGTCATTGTTGTTATCGAAAAGCACATTTCGATACCCGTGATATTGTTTACTTGCTCTCAAACGAAGTTTAGCAATTATATTAGTCCTGTTGTTTATAGCTGCGAAGCTGTAAGCTGAGCGTAGCTATATTGCGGTGCTCTTGGTTTTTTACAATTCAAAGAATTTGAATTGTATTGGGACGCTGTCTTTTTTAAGATCTGTTCACACATTTTCATGATTTTTGAAGTCAAATTGGAGTAGTGATTTTGGTCACGCCGAAACAGGAAATGGGGCGAAAAAGCGGGTTGTTTTGCGGCGTGAAATTTTGCTCTAAATTTAAAGTAGAGTGAGAAAACGGTGTTTGAACAAAAATTCGCTTTCTCGCTAGTGGTTTTTTGTTCACATGCGGCAATTTCACTTTGATTTTTACTGGTTTTTCGAATTTTTGTATCGGATTTTCTTCTAAATGGTTTTTCCAATCCATCCATAGTTCGTTCTAGGTCTGGTTTTCTGTTTAGTCAATGAAAATTCTTTGAATTGTACGTCAGTACTTGTCCTGCTATGTTTTTTTATTTCGTCGTCATTTTTGTTACGACCATATGACGTCACAGCCACTTTTTGTTCATTCGTTCATGCAAATTCAACTGAATTGCATGTGTGACGTCATTTTTCGCTCTTAGTGGAGCGATTTTTTTTGTTCATGCGCGTGATTAAATTTTTGGTCACACTTGACTTACCTCAATCTCAAAAATGACTTCCTCAATTTGAAATTGACTTTTATGTACTTTAATTCAAAGAGATGAGGTCAAATGGGTGTGTGTCACTCTAAATGAAGGTTATTTGAGAGCAGCTAATAGAAGCAGCAATAACTTATACAGATTTTTAATCAAAATATAACAGATCAGCCTTCAATGAAAAGACGAATTTTTTTGGTCTGTCTTTTTTACTGTTTTTTAGACTGCCGATCTACGAATCTATTGCGGCTATTTTCTGGCAATCTGCCAGCTATGTTCTGATTGTTGACTGACATTTGTTTTTGCACAACTTCCTTGTGAGCTCTCGTTTAAAGATGTACTATGTTCGAAGGATTCGAGGTCGGTTCTTGAATACATTGATGTCACGTCTTATGATCAAATGTTGAGTTGTGGCGTAATGAGGTATTATTGGATTGAAATGAAGCCGAATGCAACCAATAATGATGTGATTCGAAAAAGGGTATTCTAATCAATTTTGATTTACTTAATTGATTTGTCCCCGATTCCTTATTTGATAGTGTTAATTGATAGATAACTTAATGGACAGTTATGTATGTATTGATATTTTAACGGATATGCAACGTGCGTCGGTAAATTCGTGTGACTGGGTTGTGTCTAATGTGAAGCCAAGCTACTAACTAATGAATATTGTTCACGGTTGATAGCGCCTTCGTGAAATTATCAAATTCCGAGGTGATGCCGATTTGTGAAATAAATTCAAAAGGGCGATAACGACCGTGTGATTATAATTAAAATTTCCGCCATTCTTCATATACCCTCAGTGGCCAGAAAAGAGTGGCGGGAAAATATAGTCTATTTCAAAAGCAGAATTTCATCTTTGTTTCAAATTTTCGTTGTATTCATCGGCAGCGAACAAGTTATTTTTATCGATAAGTTATACAACTGTTGTTATCACAACGAGAGTTGATTAAATCTTGTTTCAGGAGCGTTCTATATGTTCCGCACGAAAGAACTTCTTTCAACCGGTGACTACCAGAGCAACCGCACTACTTACTTAGAGGGGGATGATGCCCAGAACTGTGTGGACATAGACACCCCTGCTGACTTCTTGAGGGCGGAACTGTTGGTCAAAAAGCACTGCGAGAAGTTCCAACTGGTTGATTTGATTCCTACTGCCACGGCTGAACAGTACAAAAAACTAATGATTGGAGCTGCGAAAGTGGCTGCCGCCATGTAATGCATTACAAAATTTCGAATTAGAACTGTTTTCTTTTCCCTTTATGAGCAATTTTTCTATTTATAAGCTTGCGCGAACTAAAGTATACATGATTTTTGGATGACCCACTATTGTTGGTTTCGTCATTTGAACCATATCCAAATTTTGAGTTGAAGTCGGTGATTTCTAATTTCTCTGCTTTTGAACTTTTAAAAGGTTCTGAAGAACTGAACTGTTTTCTTATTGCAGTTTTGACCTTTTTTATTATCTTGATCAATATTACATTCCATGTGTACAATTTTGTGTTTCATGAATATTATGATTGTTTGAAATTAATGATTTAAAAATAATGATTAAACATCGCCAATCAATTTAATTGTTAATTTTGAACGTTTTCAAAATTACTTTCGGTTTGAAACAAGGAAAGTTTTTTTAAGTTCAATGATCATGTGCAGCAATATGATAAAAAGTGATCAGAATATTGAAAATCGATTAGAAAGTGCGTTTGTAGTTAATAATAAGGTAGTTGATAATTGATATGAACCTCAAAGGCAAATATTCCGTTTCATCACTCCGTATAGTAGAAGTTGCAAAGATATAGAATAATTGCGCCTCAAAAGCGTCTTGAATCGCAGCGATGAATAATAAATACTGGCCTTGAAGTTTTAAGCTTACGATTCAAATATAAAACAGGGTTTAGTAATTGTTGCTAAAAACGATAAATGAATGATTAAGAATTAATGAATGCGGATAATGAAAAAACAATTCATAATGGAAGAATCGAGTCCAGTTGTCTCCATCTGTTGTTTTGTTCAAATTAGAAATTTGAAAAGATTGCAACTTTAGTTGATTTAAATCGAGCTCAAAAACATGAAAGCCATTCCGTTAAATTTCAAAATTATTGTTCCGAGTCTAGAGAAGCAAAGAAAGATAAACGAAAAAATAGGGTTGTTTAGGTTTAGTGGGCATGGGGAAATTTTCGAGTGGGCGCGTTTTTTTTTATTTTAGCATGAGGCCAGTTCTTAACATACACCATAAAATATTGAACATTGAATAACAGTCTCTGGTTTAGAGTTTTCGAATTTTGACAATTATTTAATATTTAATAAATTTAGCGACCATTATAATCCAACATGACAAGCATGCACCAGAAAACGTAGAAAAATAACAGACAAAAGCAAACGGGCAGGGGCGATTATATGATGCACTGTTGTTGAAAATGAGAGCTCCTAAAATAACAAATTCTCATGCACAAATTTCAAAACGGTTTCAAAATTTGAAATTTCGAGGAGTTCTTGAAAACAATAACATGAAAAGAAATCAATTTTGTAATCTTAAGATTTCAAGACCATCGGAAAATTGAATAAACAGACTCTTATGCTATGCGTCTGAGTATTTAGAATGCTTCGAAGAGTTTTTTGTAGGGGGTAATGTATGTATTAATTTGATATTTGACTTCGACCAGTTCATTTTAACCATTTGGTGAGCCAAATATAGCTGCTGATCCCGACGAGAACGGAATTTTCCCTCGACTTTTATCTTCCCTATCTCGTCCCTATCTTTTCCCCTTCTCTTGAGCAATTTAGGTTGACGTTTGTTCCTCAGAACCGAGATTAATCGGTGCAGCTCGAGAGCTTTAGGTGTATAGTTTTTGCGATTTCTGTTTTTTTTGCAATTTTCCGAATCTGCTGAGTAAGCAAATTTTCATGCAGTGAAAGCAAATTTTTGAATTATTTTGATTTTGGGAATCCTGCCTATTTCTGATCCCCTGCTCTTTTCCGCTTAATTCGATCTCAACGCACCTTGCCATTGCCTTAAACTTAGTCTTGCAACAAACTAAGTACCGCCTATTTGAGGGCCATTCTTCTGACGTTAACCGGTTATTAATTGCCTCGAATGAGAAGCAATTATTGTAGACGTTTGTTATGCAGTTTTGCTTGACCGTTTTGCGCTTTTCTAGAATAATCGTTGACTTCTCAAGTGACTTTTTAGACGTTCTATTGCTCTCACTCCGAAACAAAGTTTGTTGTTCAAAGAAAACCGATTGATAGAGACGCCATGACGTATATGATAGCCGAGTGGTTAATACCTCCGTCGAGGTGACGGAAGAGGGCGGGGTTCGAATCCTACCGTCGTCTGTTGTTTTCGCACGCATAAAGAAAAATTTATCAAGGCTACAGCTCTTTAAATAAATTGCCGCCTGTCATTATAGGGATCTTTTTCCGACGTAGGTTTATGCTTTAGTCGGTTTATGCTTTTCCTTGGCGGTCTGCAAAATTTAAGCGTTTTAATACATTTTTGTTATTTTTTCAGCACGACTTGGACCACATATTAGGGTGATCATGCTTTTTGTGGTTTTTAAAATTCTATTTTGATCTTATTCTAAACTCTTCATTTCTGATTTTACTCATTTCTAATGTTTTAGCGTGTTTGGTTATAAGTTTCTGTAGAAATTTGCTTTTTCTGAAGTTAAAAGTCCTTCAAGTTTCTCATTTCGCATAGACGACGCTCTGCTGATAATAAGATAAATTGACTGAAAAATAACATTGTGAGCTTTAAGCTCCAGTCGCGGAATCACAAAAAAAGTTTTGGAACGCAAAATCTCATATGCTGTTTCACATGTTCATCGTTTTTACCAGCAAACTCAGCGTGAATGTCCCGACAATTTTTTTAAAAATTGGTTGAAAACGTCATCTGTCTATGGTCAGTTTTATTGGTCTGTTCATTTTATTTTTTTACACCCACCAGCAATTCATTAAGGTGACAACGGTCCAAACAAAATTTTACGTCCTTGTGGCCACTTGCAGTACTATACTTAGTAATGTGTTACAGAAAGAACGGATAGTTTGTAATTAATTGGACGTAGGACAGGCCAAAAAAAGCGGAATCAGAAATTGTGTTTGCAGAAAAGCTAGAAACTTTAAAATAAAACTTTGTCAGTTTTCTTCGTTTTTGAAGTCTTTGCCGCATTTGTTTTGCAAGAGAAAAGCAACTTTTTCTCGTTCGGTAGTTACCGGAAGGTCACCAGGCTAAAATTTTTAGTGACCAAAACATAAACGACAAGAAACCAAACTCAGTTTTTCGCATTTGTTTCAATTCTCCTAGGAAACACAACACTTCATTCTCAAAATTACAGTTGTCCAATTAATTTGTTCATTTTCTTGAATTTTTAAAACAGTGGTTTTCAATTTTGTGGACAGGCAGAAAACAAATTTTTAACGTATCTGGAGTTTTTTGTGCCTCGGGTAATTGATGCCATTGTGGGCAGTGTGAAACGTTAAAGTTATCCAACAAAATTTTCAGCAAAATGGTAATCAGAAAATTGAAATACTTTTGCAATACGTTGCTGTACTTTTTTTTGCTTTTGAGCGTTATTGAGCGTGATTTTTTTCTGATTAAGAGTTATCTTGAGCGTTACTCAAACTATGGTTATTCTATTTATTGCTATATGCCGATTTGCGTTTTTGTCTTTTTCATTCAATTATGTTTTCAAGTATCTGTAACTTTTTCCGTAAGTTTAATATCTTAAAAACAATAATTTCTCAAAAATTTTTTGTATTTTTTTGTCTGGACAATACAGAACCAAACCAAAAAAAACTAAATCGCAAAACAGTCACAAATTAGTACCAACATACTACAGATTGTGATTCAACGCATTAAAGAAAGTTAATCTGACAATTAAAGAAAACCGAATCAAATTATCAAGGTATTAAAAGTTCACGCAAAACTTGTTGTTAAAATCAGTGACAGGTTTTGTTTTAATTGGAAAGCATATAAGAGACTGCCCCACAATGTTTGGCGTCAAATTTGTTAATATGGAAATCGTTCAGGCAAACAAAAAAAATTGGAATTGTTTGTCTTTGAAGGCTATGACTATTTTAGGCACCGACTGACGGCTCATCTTCTTGGTGCTGCTGTATTACAAAATGCAATGGCAGAGTCAGGCTACGCAATGCAAATCGAAGTTATCACACTTAATAGCCATTTAATTTTCCCAAAGATATTGAAAAAAAAATTCCGCCCGGCCTTGAGAGACTGAACAACAATGACTGACGAGACTCGACGCCAAACAATATTTGCTGCCCAGAAAGACATCAGTAGAGAAACAACGTCCAATATTGCAACCACTATTTTTTGATTTCCGACTTTAAAGCTTTCTTTCAAGATTAATGGTGCACCTTTTTTGACCTGTCTAACGAATGATTTGACCGGGCTGTTTTGTTTGGGACTTTTTTGCATTATAGGACTGTTTTGTCTGGGTCTGTTTTGTCTGAGCCTGTTCACCAATTTTAATTGTTCCTACAATAAAAAAAATGTTAACCTAAAACGAGAATTGTGTTAGCCGAGTTTTCTGAACATTAGCTGTTTTCAATCAATTTGTTGTTCCTAAACACAAAGCAAAACTGTCAAATTGATGAAAGTTTTCACTCGCGGCAGAGATTGAACATAATTTTTCTAATCAGTTGCAGTGAGATTGACGAAATATATTAGGTGTAAACAAGACAGAGACAAAAATTCAAATTTGGCGCATTTGGCAAGCACTATAATCAAAACACATTGAAGTTTATCGCAATAAATGTGCTATAATCTCGATTTTTTTCATCAGAAATGTATATTTGGTGTTGTAAATTTGCACCAGCATATTACTCAGGCTGTCGGGTATAGATTTGTAATAATCAGATTTGCCGTCTCCTCTCAAACCCTGTAAGAAAAATTTCCATTTCAGAAATGCAGCTACTAGAACTGTTCGAAAATTTAAAAAGTTTGAGCAGAAATAACCTAAAAATCAGCTAATTTCTGATAATTTCAGCAGAAAGTTCCTCGAATTGGCTATTTGGCTCCTCTACTAATTTTTTTCTTTACTTGTGTGCACAACTTGACATTATTTGCAATATGTGAACAAACTAAAGCTTGTTTATGCAAGGATGTTTTTTGTGATAGCCATGTAGGAGGTGGTACTATCCATTTGAGTATATCAACCATTATAAAGATGTACAAGGAGGCTCGGCAATGAGCGTTGGCAAACAATGTCCCGACCCCACTCATCCACTTTTCGCTTTAGTTGTCTACCAAATGTTGAAGAGATTGAGAACTTTCAAACATTCAAATATTTTTCGGAAATATTTGATATATCCATTTAAAAAACCGCTTTAAACTCAAACCACTAAACAAATAAAGTAATGCCTCCTTAAAGGGCCGATGATATCTGCCTTCAAGGAGACAAAGAGACGCGAAGAACAACAAAATTAAGTAAAGCGACAAGCAATAAATACGACCTAAACTCGGCGTCTATCTATTTAGAAAAACGTAATGACAAAGTCAAAAAGTAAACTACACAAATCAACCTGGATGCCATGAAGGATTTGGGACCGGTTTTAATTGGGAATATTTAACAAGTACACAGAAATAACAGCGTAAAAAATACGTTCGTTTTCTTGAAACAACTTCAAATTCATGAAAACCACTAGCTATCAACGGAAACCATTAACCGGCTTCATTTAAACGTCAATAAATAGCAATTGAGCGCTTTCATTACCGCCAATTCCATACAACTACAAAAAGAAGGCTAAAATCAAAAGGTCAACCAAATTTTGCAAAAAAATGATGCGACAGCCTTTAGAATCATAATCTATTCACTATAAACAAAAAAATTTATCACTTGAGCCTTCTTTCAGCGCCATTGATGTGATGCGGGACTTTTAATTAATGGGATCAAATTTAAAGACCGTTTTTTAGGCAAACACAGTTAAGAAGCCAAAATCCCAGGTGCTTATTGCTAAAATTAGCCTGTTCTGTTCTTCGACATTCCTTTGCACGTTTATTTGATCTGGCAATTGTTGAGATTTGATTTGAAATCTTTCTGGTCTGTTATTAACAAAAAACAAAAAGAGCAAAGTTTCTAAAAAAAACCAACGCCCAATTGCAATTTGAATTGCTTTACAATTGTTAAAGTTCACAATTACACAAAAATGGCCTAGATAGTTAATTTGTCCTTTGATAATTCAGAGTCAGCCATAATACTTCAAAAGAATGTCAAATGCTGGAAGAACTCAAGAATTCGCCAAATATTTACGCAAAGATTTTGTCGGAGCACCTCTCATTGCACCGCTCATTTATTTAATCTCCGAATGAAAACAGATTTGTCTGTAATTTGGATGAAAAAAAATGTAAACATTTTTAAATAAGGACAGATCTGAAATACAATTTGAATAGTTTTTCAGTGCAGAAAATAGCAACGACGCTAAAACTGGCCTTTCTATCAATGCGCGGTTGATTAATACGATCATTGTGTGAAACAGTTGCCTATTACATATCTTGGCGAAAATCTTAATGTATCAAAAACCATTTATGCGTTTTTGATAAAAAAAATCGTTTCAATTTAGGGAAAAGCCACTGAAATGCTCTTGCGAACTAGAGATAAAAATTGCCCCGATTTGAGTATACGAAGGTTGTTTTAGCAGTTTCTATGTCTGCACTACCGGTCAATTTGGACATATTCGGCTAGTTAAACATTTTTGGTGTCAATTCTTAATGAGAAAATGAAAATGCTTAATTTTAAGCCAATGAGTTGGTTCAAACTATTCGGCGACACTCTTTTATATTTAAAACCAATGACACTATTACTTTTGTTAGCAATGTTATTAAAATTTTAGCAGAATTGATCAAAAATTTAGGAAATTTTTTAAAAAATATGAACAAAACAACAGATGTGAGGCCGTCGTTCACAAAATTTTAAACCTCCGAAACTCCTCAGAAAAAGGGAAATTCAAAAAAAGCTTTTTATTTTGATATTTTGTGCTTGACAAGCTTTCCATTGATACCGCTCACAACTCTGTACGATGAATATATCGATCGGCGGAAATGGACTGAACAAGAAAGAAACCAGTTGAGCATTTATTTCCTCCGCCACTATGCAGGGTCGAAACCAACATTTCATTAATATCGATCATCATTAACTAATGGTAGGGAAAGGTTCAGTTTCAATAACTATTCTAATCAACTCATAAAAATCAACTATTAATTGCTTTTCTATTCTCCCATAAAGTTGCTTTTTACTATTTTGCGTCTTTATTGCTTCGTTTTTTTTCTGCCCGCTAACATCTTACTTCCAATACAAGTGTGTGCTTATACCAACAGTCAGCAACTTAACTGAAGCATATTGACACCAATCATAAATTAATTTCTTCGGGGGCACTTCAGGAGCCTGCCTACTTTTGTTCGGTCCTTGGTCTAAAGAGAGAACTACGGTATTGAATAAATCTAGTTCAATATAGGATTAATTCAAATGCTGCAGGTGCTGTCTCGTCTGCCGCTTGTTTAGATGAAAAGTTATCTGATATCGAATTCTACACGGTTTGACGTAATTTAACTTCATTCTTACAAACCACAATATGTTTTTATAATTCTGTTCAGGACCAAAAATTACTCGCCTTTTTCTGATGCACAATGTACTCCTGTTTTGAACCTGAAATTATTCAAAATTCAAATTTGTGCACAACATTAAATTCGCTGATTTACTTCAATTTTCCTGATTTACTTCAAAGTTACTAGCCAAACAAAAACAGACATTAATTCTGCTATACACACTACAAAATATATATATGTGAGAATGGATCTTTTCTCTTACAGCCCGCTTCACCCCAGCGCAGTGCCTCAGCCCAACTCTTAATTTGCTTGTTATTTATACATTTCATGTAAATATTTTTCACGCAACAATAAGGGCGCTTATTTTGTTATCGCTGCGCTTCACTCCAAATTTTTCTCGCTTGGGATCATACGATTTTTTCTCGTGTGAGCATTGAATTACACGATTTCTCGTGTGATAGTCGCAAGTCGTGCGTTTTCACACGAGAAAAATTAAATCGTGTGTTAATTTTTTCACCCAATTTTTTGTGTAATATGAATGCATGGGTTGAAAAATGGGTCGAAAGCCGAAAAAGTTTAAAATTAATAGTTTTAAACCCTAAGTTTCTCATTGCCGGCCAATATGGTTACAAGAGAAGTTTTGTGAAAAAATTTAGAGTTCATTCAAAATTCCTCAAACTTTACCAAACATTCCAGAAAAGAGCCTTAATGTTGCCCCTCTCCCACTTCAATTTCTATGGTTTGTGACAAATGCCTAATTGTAATTCTATATATATATATATATATATATATATATATATATATATATACATTCCTTCTTCCAGTTGAATTTATTTATATATATACATATATATATATATATGCATATATATATATATATATATATATATATATATATTCAACTGGAAGAAGGAATCGATTAGCAAGGCTTTTTATCGTGAATGGATTTAAGGTCATATTAAAAGTTTGTTTTCAGAAGCTGAAGCAAGTCTGTCATGGTGCGTGAGCACCTGAAACAAACCTCAAAGAGGTAGGTCTAAATAAAACGAAGTCAGCAATATTTTGTCAAATGATCGAACTCATCTGAACTCCTGCAGAGTGCCAAGATAAGGTTTTTGACTCTGATGTGAAAGTAAAAAATGTACCCGAAAACTCGTGTGATTGGTCCGAAAGATCGTGTATTGCCACACGATTTTTCGAAGGGCAAAAAAGACACACGAGAAATTACCCAGTTACATGATATATGGCGTACTTTTACACGATTCTCTCGGCCTTAATCTCATGGTTTTTCACATGATTCACACGAAAAATTGTGCGAAAAAAACCCGATTTTTCGTGTAAAAAATACGATTATTTGCTTAAAAACACACGAAATTTTTGCGTGAAAGCACATGATAAATACTATTGAAAAACATCAAAAATTATGAGAAGTTTACGCGATTTATCGTGTATTTTCACGCGAGAAATTCGTGTGGTCTTTAATTGAAAAATTGTATTTTATAAACGAAAGGTCGGGTTTTTTTTTCACGCAATTATTCGTGTTAATCACGCAATTAACCATGAAATTAAAGCCAAGAGAATCGTGTAAAAAACACGGTTAATCATGTAACTGGGTAATTTCTCGTGTGTCACTTTTTCCCGAAAAATTGTGTGACAATACACGATTTTTTGTGTGATTCACATGAGAAAAATTTAGTCTGTTACGTTTTTACTAAATGGTAGGAGTCAGATTAATGCAAAGCAATTAGTTAAGTAAGTTTAGTTGTTCGGTATTTGTTAAGCAAATGAGAAAGGATTTCAATGTTATCAACTTAAAGCAAAATTAGCAAAGTGTAAAGAGAGCAAACATCGAAGTCGTCACCATCAGTTAGATTAAAAAGTGGCGTAAAAGCTCGGTTCAAGACAGAAAATAGGACGGTATCTGCTCGTGATCCATTAGCAACGAGGCTGAAAAAAATTGCAAGTAGGCGCACCTATGGAAGGACATTCCGCAAAAAAAGTTCATGTTGTGACCCCGACCCTTCAGGATGATATATTGACCCCGAAATGGCCATTAGAGGTCAAATTTTTGACCTTTTAAAAAACTCTGTTTTCGATAGATTTTTGTACCGGGAATCGCGTGGAATGATTCGAAACCCTTAGCGTCGACCTTTTAGGCATGCGTTTAGGTCACTCGTGAGATGAACCTCTCGTCCAATATACTCAAAAGTGCGAACAGCTGTGGTTTGATGTTAGTTGTTTATTCTAATATCGAAATGTTTGTTAAACAAACAAAACCCTGTCTAGGTATATGACAGTTTAATTACGATATGGTTGACATTTTAATATAAGATTGAAGTATGTTTGCTTAACCAAACAAACATTAGGTGTAAATGGAGCGATTACTTCTCGAACAACAAGGAAATGCAATTGTTCTATCGAGCAGTTGGTTCAGAGAGAGTGTTTTTTGACACAGGAATTAGACCTCTAAAGGTACTAGACTATTCGAGACTGTTATCGTGTTGTCGGAACAGGATGGTGTTCTGTGAGGAACTTCATTAGAAGTTGTGGTTCGTAAGTTAGGCAATATTTATTTTGCCGCACTTTAATTTGTCTGAAGTTTTTGTTTTAATAGTGGGACCAGATCATTCCTATATTATAATGGTTTTGTTACTGTTACTAGTACCCTTATCTCTAATTTACTTGCGGGGCAATTGGGAAGTGTTTTTAAGAGTGGACAGGAGTGAACAGTGGAAATAACGTCAACTTTAAGAAAGTCCTGACTTCACCATTCTCCAACCTTCGGCAGGAGTATTTTGTTCGACCTTCTGTGCAACAGAAGTCCCGTCACTTGGCAGCCTTGGAAAAAATCAGAACACGAGAGAGGGGCTCCTGGGTGGGCTTTACTAATCGTAAATTTATTGCGACGAGACATACATTGGAGGACACTAAGAGTTACTGATAATTTTTAGTAGGTTGAGAAGGTGTGGAGACTTAACAATCACAGACTACGTTTAGCAGATTGGTTGGAGAAACTCGGGCTAAACAGATTTGAGATTTTGCAACTTGATGAGAAGCTTTCGCTCGCCGGATAAGGACGTATGGGAAGATTGGCGTGAGTACTGTTATGATTTTCTGAGAAATTCAATTGGATTAAACTAAAAGTCAAGAAGAAGCTACGTCAGTGGGCAATGATGACAATAGACTATTTGACTCGGGGATACTGGTGCTCACAAAAAAGCAAAACAGGTTGGTTATTAACCGAGACTTTGTTTAGTTCGACGTATGACTGCCTGACGACCGCACTGAATACGAGGAGGCATTTGTGAGTTACAATCTACTTCTAGGGCCCGCGACCGAATAGCAAAAGCAGGAATCAAGGTTGGTTGATAGGTTGATGAACCCCAGTCTGACCGGCTGTTGTCAAAATTTAACTTTCGATGGACTGTGAAATACTAATGATTCAACAAAGTCGTTAAAGCCTGGGACAAATTGTAGTTCAGTCATTTTGGCGTTGAAGGACAATCCGTTAAAGAAACTGTCAATTCAAGAGACAACGCGGAGGAAAACGAGATCATTGACGATTGCAGAATAATATTTTTGAAGCAAGTTATTAGGTTGAAGCCGGTTGAGAACCTAATGTCCGCAGGGCTGAATGACGACAGCTCTGACAGTAGCTTCTTGCGAAGATTTGCATGACTCTGGGAGTTGTCTATTGAAGAGATAGCAATAGTAATTGGAGATAGAACGCAAAGAAACTGAAATTGAGCAATAGATTGGCAAAACAACCTCACTTATCAGCCCTAGGAATAAGGAGCCTGAGCAATTTGGAGAAACGTTAAGTTAGTTGCCAAGCATGGCGAGTATTGCAAATTGTTCGCGCAAAACCGTAAGAGATGAGAATATGACATAGAACAAGTCAACTTGTTTTCAGTGAAGATCGCTCAGAGATTGTAGGATGTCTTGACTAGAAGAGAAAAAAAGAATGGAAGGAAAAACGTACAATGAAGAGGTTTGTCGAGTTTATGATAGAAGGCCCGTGGTAGAAGGACTCAAGAAAAAATTTGACAGTTATAGAGCGCAATTTTGATAGAAAGACCAAAAATATCGGCGCTCTATTGGCAAAACACAAAAATCAATGGCTTAGGGAAGTCTGAAATTAAAAAAGCGGCACCTCTTCTGCAAAAATTAATCACCAGGAGAAGCCGATGCAGTACGCCAGATCAACTGACTTTTTTTCCAGGTGAAAGGATTACTGTTAGCGGGCTGAGAAGATAGGCAATGGAACTGTCAAATATATAGTAGAAGTCAATGTCAGCTGGGAATAAACGATAGTTGGTTGCGGATTGACGAAAATCAATTGTAGTGAGACTAAGGAACGGAAAATATAGCAATATGGCATTTTGGGGAGCAGTAACACAGGGTTGAATTGCTCTAGGCGGTGTTCGAAAAGGATAAGCAGGAAACGGATGAGGAGGACAGTAAGGAGCAAAGGCGTTCGGACGATTGCTATTAAAGTTTGATTTATTGGGAGAAAACATGATGAGCAAAGCTTTGCCACAAAAAAACGATTCAACAGAACAAAGGGAAAAAAATTAGCAATTGAAGCTGTCATACAGAAATCCGTTCTGTAGTTTATTTGTGAGTTTGTTAAACGAAATCCAACTTTTCTTTTTCGCGAAGATTAGGTGCTTTTGCGACGCGAAATCGCAATTGTTTTGTTTGATAGCATTATAATTCGAAAACAAAATTTGTGTTGTAATCGGTCCACGAGTGCAAGTGTTGACCTTGAAGTACTGATTCGCTTAGCGAAAGACTAGAATTTTAGATTAATTTCGATTAAGCTAGTTTGCAAAGCGAAAGTTAGATGAAAAGAGGTCAACTAAAAATTGAATAAAAATGTAAGAGAATGAAATTAAAATAAAACAGAAACTTGATCATCAAGTTGATCATTCATTTAAATAGGTGAGCAGAAACAAACTAGGAAATTGGCGGTAAATTAAAAGAAATGATCTGCGTGAACAGATTATGATTCATGATTCATGTCAACAAATTTTCAGAAGATTTGAACAACTAAAATGTGATCTCGAACGCGAATTAATTAAAATAAGGTTTACAAACTGAAATTAGCTGAATTAAAATTAGGGAAAATGAGTTAAACTGAAATTAGGAATATATATATATATATATATATATATATATATATATATAAATAGCGCCGTATATTATCATAACAATGTACTATATATCAACTTTGTATCACATTTTCTCTTTGATAAAATATATGAAATGCAGATATGTTTATAACAGAAGATTAGCAACATGTTTGCTGGTTATTATAAGTAAAAAAAATATTGTTTGTTTCCAAAATACCTTTGCGAAGTGATTGAGAAGATCACAGTGGTTATATTTTTTACCTATCTTAGAGAAAACTTGACGATGAGTTGGTGTCTAGCTTTATCCACAACTTCGCCAAAGGCCGCTTGCTTCGCGATTGATTAAGTTTCTGTTCCGCGCATTCGCGCCGGGGAATCGATTGAATTGTTGGATCACATTTACACCCTTGTGTTGTTAGGCGAATTCCGCCGTTGATCCACGTTAATCGCAATACTGAGAGCCTTTTCAGGTTCGACAGTGTCTCGCAATTATTCGCGTTGTATATCCTCATCGAGCATATTTGTAATGAAAATATCCCGATTAATGGCCTCCTCACGGTTGTCAAAGTCACAATTTTCGGCCAGCTCCTCCAGAGTGCTATAGAATTGGCCAACCGTCTCTCCCTTCTTCTGTTTTTTTTAGAAGAAACCATATCGATCAAATGTTATATTTTGGGGTCCGATGAAGGTTAACTCTAACATTTCCCTCAATTTTAACGTCTATATGTCGGTCGTAGATGTAATCATAAGAAAATTTTTGTGTCAAGAGTCTGCTGCTTTTAGTGCAATTGCTAATATAGAGACGGGAGACGCAATTCTGTTCTCATAGTCTCAGCGGTCATTCCCCACAGAGAATATCTGCTTTGGTGATTTTTTGACATTTTAGGTCCCATTGGAGTTTGAGTTGGCTGTTTCTTATTTGTCTCTCCTTTTCCATTTGATCCGTTGAATCTCCAATTGATGCTTCATACTTTGGTTCTGGAGGAAGGCGAACTCGGGTTGAGTTAGGCTCAAGGAGTTTATCCAGTTTAATATTCTCTCGTGCCAAAATGGCAGGATTGACTGATATTTGTCATTTTTCCCTTCGGATAGGAGATCATTGTTTGCTCTCTCCCAGTATGGCTCATTAGACAAATATTTTTATCGATATGAACATGCTGACTGCGCCTTGTCATACAGAAGTCCGTTCTGTAGTTTATATGTGAGTTTGCTACGCAAAATTTTTTTTTATTTTGTCTGTAAGATTAGGTGCTTTGGCGACGCGAAATCACGATTTATTTTGTTGGATAGAATTATATTAATTCGAAATAAAAATTTGTGTAGTAATCGCTCCGCGAATACAAGTGTTGACCTTGGAGTATTGATTCGCTTAGCGAATGACTAGAATTTTAGATTAGTTTTGAATTAGCTTGTTTGTGGAGCTAAATTTACTTGAAAAGAGATCGACTGAAAATAGAATTAAAATGCAGGAGAATGAAATTAAGATAAAACAGAAGTTTGATCATCAGGTTAATCATTCAATTAAATAGGTGAACAGAAGAAAATAGGAAATTGGCGGTAAATCGAAAGAAATGATCTGCTTGAACAGACTAAGATTTATGATTCATGTGAACAAATCTTAAGAAGATTCGAACAACTAAAATGTGATCTTCAACATGAAATAAATGAATTAAGAAATGCAAATCGAAATGAACTAAATTAAAACTAGGGATTATGAACTATATCAAAATCAGGGACAATTAAATAGCGCCACATATTATCATAAGAATGTACTATGTATCAACTATGTATCACAGAAGCTGACGAGTTAGATGTTCCTTGTTTAATGTGGTTATCGCTCGTTGTAGTCCGGCATGCATATTCTGAACAAAATGTATCTCAGCGGGAATTTGTTCTTAAATGACTGCTGTAAGAGGCCGATGAAGAATTTGGGACTCTTCCAGGTTAAGGACACAAATAAAGTCGAACAACAATCCAGCCCTGAAAACGTTCCCTTTTAGTGAATACACTGGAACTTTTTTGAATCTCTTTGTCGGCTTTATGTAAATATGTTTTAATAAAGATACGTGAACAACATGTATTCATTAAAATCTAGCACACGTGTAGTTTGAAATTATAATGCATTTGAACAAAAATTTAATGAATAGAACGCAATTATGAAAAAAATTACTGTGTTATATCATTTTTGGTTTTATCGGTTACAAGAAGGGCTTGATTTTTATTTTTTTTTAAACTTTTCTAAAAGTGCCGTCAATCTACCTAGTTATTTTTGTTTCAATGAAATGCAAATACAGCTCTTATAATTCACAACAGTTTAGATTTGGGTGATGAAAATTTTTCGTCTATACAGGAGGGGATGCGCTAGCAGAAAACATCTGAAGATTTTCAAGGTTATCAATTTAGAGCAAAACTGGTAAGGTGCTTGGAAAGCAAAAATTGAAGTCAAATAATTGTCACCAACAATTAGTTGAAATCCACGAGATAGTAAATTATCTGCTAAAGGTTTTTTTTAGAATTTAGGGCGGAAAATTGTAAGTAGAATCGTCTAGGGAATGATTTTCCCTGAACACTTTTTATGTTGCGGCCACGACCCTGTGGGATGATACATTGACCCCAAAACGGCCTTCAGAGGTCAATTTTTCATTTTAAAAATGCTGTTTGATAGATTTTTGTACGTAGATTAGGTCACTTTTGGATGGTACAATAAGCTCTTACGTTTACTGTTCCGTTTGACCTCGAGTCTAATTTACTCAATTATGGATGTGGTGTTACAATTGTTGCCTATTCTATCATGAGATTGTTTGTTATTCAAACAAAACTCTCTCTTGATAAGTGACAGTTTTTTTATTGGCGTGGTTGACAATGAATGAAATGAAAGGCTAAAGAACGTTTGCTTAACGATACAGATAAAAAATAAACAGAGCGATTACTGCTCAAACCCAAGAGAAACGCAACTGTTGTATAGAACAAAGAGTTCAGAGAGAGTGACTTTTCACACATGAAATAGGCCTCTACTGGTACTAGACTATTTGGGACTGTAATTGACTTGCCGGATCAGGATAGGGTTCTGTTGGGAACTTCGTTAGAAATTTCGGTCATTGAATCACGCAATATTTACTTTACTGCATTTTAATTTGTTGTTTCAATAGTGCCAATAGATTATTCGTATCTAATAATGATTTGGTTACTCCTACTAGCGCACATATCATTAAATTACTTGCGGGAGAGTTTGGAAGTGTTTTTAACAGTAAACAAGAGAGAAGTGGGGAAATATCAATAAGATAAAAGAAGTGCTGAGTTCACCATTCTATAGTTTTTGGTAAAAGGTATTTTGATCGATTTTCTGTGCGACAGAAATCCTCTCACTGGGCAGCTAGGAGAAATTCAGAAGACACCATAACCCCCTTTCCCGCAGGTTTCGAAATTTGTAGAAATTAGTGGTGCTTCTCGTTGGTTGCTCACTATTTTCCCTTTTAGTTTTTGCCGACTGCTGTCAAAACTGTTGTCATTTTAGAGAGGGAATGCAAAATCAGACTAAAAAGACTAGAAACAAATTAATTAAGCGAATAAATAATTAAGTTGCGGAAATTGTGTTTGAAAAATATAATCAAATATGACCTTTCTGTTTTGCTTAAGGAAAAAATCAAGAAAGGACTTATGTTGGAAAGCAAACGATCAAAATGGGTAAAAAAAAGGTGAGCTAATTTTGTTCAAGCCTGTTTGTTCAAACTTTGATTGAACACACGTAGTCAAATCAGTTTTAAAGATGATTAAGTATGTTGAAGTTGAAAATAAAGAGTGGCCCACACTAGAAGCAGTTAAAAAGTTGTTCGAGATAAAGAAACGGATGATAGAGCGGCCCAAATAGTGAACATTACCTCTCCGCAGTCACTTTTTCTGCAGCCTTTTTCTGTGCTCTTTGTCAATATCAATTGAAGGGAGTTTTCTGTCACTCATCCCCCTCCAATCAACATTTTATGCGTTGCAGTTGTATTAGGTTAATGAATAAATTTGTTTCCCTTTTCGCAGATTGTTATTCAAGTAAAATTTCTGTTCAATGTGGCATTGAGAAACGTTCTAGAGTTGAACCAATCATGCACACGAACTCAATTGTAATCTGTATGATCTGTTTAAAAAGTTGATTGTTTAATTCTTGAAGCTTTCAAAATGTGAAAACTGCCCAATTTGAGATTTGCGCTCAAAATCTTCCTGGTCCTGTTCATCCCAGACCAAAAAAGACCCTGATCAGACTCAACCGCTATAAGCTTGAAGTGGACTCGATTCCGCCTATGATCAGACTCAAGTGCGCTAATTCCACCTTCCAGACTCTGTAATTTGGAGCGTAAATAGGTTTTGAGGGCACACCTCAACTTCGGCAAGTTCCAGCCTTCTATGATAATTATACTACAGTTGTTTACTGATCTTACCTTTCAGAGAAGCCTTAATGAGGTCTAGGTACTTTATCTGCGTCCATTTATTAATTGGCACATTTCGTGCAGCTCCTCCATAGCGTCAAATAGAATAGAACCATGAGTTTAGCAACAAAAAACCTTAGCATCTCAATCGCTAAATGTTTCCAACAAATATGCAGCACCGTTGGAAACATTTAAGCTTCACAGTGCTAAACTTGTCCTTGGCAACGGTGTGTCGCTAAGCCCTGAGCCCAGGTCTGGTTAGGCAGGAAACGACCCGTACCCCTCAAACCTCCCTATGTAATCGAAGACCTCGCATATACGTCTTTGCCTTGCTAAAGAATTTCGGCCACCTTGACATTTATGAAGTATGTATTGGCATTCAACGGGGCACAATATTGCTGTATCAGTATTCCTGGCAATTAGCATAGTTTAGGCAATTAGCGTACCAGAATCGTTTGGTTTTGGCAGGATTTTGGTTGTTCTTTAAGTTCCCAGTGCTTGACGGTTACCAGTCAGTACCCTGGGAGTAGTTTTTAAGTAAAAACTACCCAGGAGTAGTTTTTAAGTATTCGTTAGTAGGTTTTGTTTTATTGCTATTATAGATCGATTATAATTGATTAGATGTTGCTGTATTGGAGTTATAGTTATAAACTATTCCGTGAGTTACTACATATTTAGTTTATTGATAGAACACTATTTGTTTTGATTGAGCCGAAAAAGTAAATAATTGCGGTCGCAAACGAAATCAAAATAGTCAGATCTGACCGGCTATTATAAATGAAAAGAAAAACTTTGAACAAATTGAAATGAATGCACACAAGGTATACTGTCTTCTGAGATCAATAAAAGTAATTAGATTGTGTTTCAATTCCAGCTGAAATTGGTTTTTTTTGCCCGTGCACTATTTGAAGTTGCCTTATGTCTGTTGGGGGTGTAGTATAATTCTTTGAGCGGCTTTTTAAAAAATCATTTGACCATTTTTAGGATTCAGCTGAAAAATTATGCTGCAAAACAACCCGAGTAACCTAAACCTGAAACTTGAACGATAAATTAGTTCAATACGGTTATATTTGGCAACCCGAGAAAGTTATTGACTAGAAGTATGCAGCCCGGTCAGTTTTGAAGAAATGAGATTTTTCGTTTGATCATGAGTAGGGGTTCCTTAAAAAAATTAATGCAACTGACCCCAGAAGGAGAATTCAAGTGAGCCTCTAGGGTTATGCAACTGGTCTTCGCCTCAAAGTTTCAAAATAATATAAGCCGAAGAAATTTTGACACCTAGATGACAAGATGTTTTTTGTAAACTCGACCCCCGTAGGGCGCACACGAGAAATGTGCCAAGTCAATGATCTTGTACTACACAGAGATAGTCAATGAAACTTTGTGATTTTTTAAACGAAGAATCTTCGTCTTCGTTAAAATTGTTTTTTGTGACTATATCACTTCATCTTGACTTAATGATCCTCAAAAGACACCTAAATGTCAAATTATTGAGTTTTTTTTGGAAAATTTTCAGTATGGCAGTGTTTAGCACTAAAAGCTGCGCGACGAATTGGCGACGGAAGATGACTAGTATCAACTTATTGAGTTGGATTCATATCGCATTATTACGTTATAATGACGGATTGAAATCAATGAACAATTATAACTCGCGTATTTTATACGAAATTTAAATCAGATTACAAGAGGAGAAATGACGTGATTCTTTTTATATATGTTGCTCCTTGCCAATTGCTGACCAAGTATGACCTTTCTCAGGGCATGTGACAGTAAGGTTATCAAAATTTGAGTGGAGCTTGATTAACATTGATAAGCATTGATCTATGTTTTTTTGCTCAATTAGCGCCTCAGTTGAAAAAATTGGAACTTGTTCGGCAGTTGTCAGATTGATCTGAAAAGCTGAGATTAGAAAAATTCGGGTACAGGGACTACGAATTTGAAGTCAGATTCAAACCCTGTTAAAAAATTCCAAAGGCAAACGACTCACAACGGATAATGTGTTGAATATGCTCTTGCACTGGTGTGTACTGTTTAGAGTTAGGCAGGCACTGTAAATTTTTTGGTAGTTGCATCTAAGAACCATCCAATATTGATCAGATTACTGTTACTGATGACATTTTAGTAAATTAGTAAAAGGTGAAACAACAATTACTAAGACAAGAACAAACTTCACCATATTAAAACCTATGATAAAGTATCTTCTGAACAATCTGAAACGACAAAATTTCCCTCGCTGGGCAACCTGGGAAAAATTTAGACCTCGACCAGTCCCATTTCGTCTTTCCTACAAAAAAGGGGTAATAGAAAAGATCCGAGACAACAAAATTAAATTTAGAAGCAATATTTATTCTAGTTTGATAACTTCAACAACATTTTCTTCTGACACTCTTTCAATTTGTCTCACACCTGTTACTAGAAGACATTTACTTACACCTTCTAATCTCATAAACTGAAGGAATATTGCACCTCTTTTGTTGCCTCCCTTGTTACCCCAACAATTAACCCAATAGGGTTGTTCCCCGCCCTCTTCCGAAAAATACACAAAGATATTAATGCGAATTTCCCGAGCAAATAACCGCAAATCGGTAATGCCTTCAAATTCAAGGTAGTTGACGGGTTTATCTGCCGTGTTTGGTTCGTACGAATCGGTTGGTCTGCAAAGGTGTTTGTTTGGTCCGGTCCGCAAGTTCTGTAGAATTTGGTGCATTTTTGTTGTTTGTGTTTGACTTCCCGTAATGACGAGAGTTAGAATTGACGCGATAGAATATTGATCGGGTTCTGCTAGATCTAAAGACACGGGAACGTATTGCGATGTGTCAATGCTCTCAGCGCTAAAATTAAACATTTAATATACCAAATTAAACATTTTAACATTTTATTAAACTAAATTAAACATTTTAATAAAAATAAACATTTTTATTAAAAACATTTAAAAAACATAGCAGGACAAGTCCTGACGTACAATTCAAAGAATTGTCATTGACTAAACAGAAAACTAGACCTAGAACGGCCTATTAATAAGTTGGGAAAAATCCAATCCAAAAAGTCGAAAAAACAGTGAAAATCAACGTGAAATTGCCGTACCTGATCAAAAAACCACTAGCGAGAAAGCGAATTTTTGTTCAAACACCGTTTTGTAACTCTACTTTTAAAGAGCGAAAAAGTTTCACGCCGCAAAACCACTCGCTTTTTCGCTCCACTTCCTGTTTCGGCGTGAACAAAATCACTACTCCAATTTGACTTCAAAAATCATGAAAATGTGTGAACATATCTTAAAAAAACATAGCCGAAAGAATTCTGGAAACGAATCGAAGTGGAAATCAACATAAACGCCATCCAACTCCTCATCAGACAAAAGGTGCCGCCGCCACTAACTTATGATTATCTTGAGATAAAACCATAAAACAAAAAAAGTAAAAAACAAGAAAATCAAATCTGTTTGATAAAAAATCTAATTGAATATTTTCATAAATTGAGGTACCGAAACAACTGTCCCAGCCAAAATTACTTCGTCAAAACAACTAGTACCTACTGCAAGCAATAGGGAGATTTTTTTAAAAATACTTGAAGCCAAAGCATGAAAAAATTAAGCTCATATAAACTTGAAAAAAAAAAACTGAAAAAAAAGTAAATTTTTTTTATATTACAAAGCACATAAATGAAAAGAAAAACTCATTTCATCTAACGGGGTTTCAAGATACTTGCAAGACAGCATTCAAGTCATTAGTTTCTAAAACACTTGCCCAAAAACAGAAAAAAAACGAAAAACCAAAAAAAATAAAGAAAAATAGTTTCAATTTTTGTCATTTTTTGTCATATTTCCCAACAAAAATATGCTTCATATCCACAAAACTGTCGCCACTTGTTATGTTATCTAAAAACTGCTCAAGGAATAGGCGTCTTTGTGATACTCATTTGAGGCAGAAAAACAACCGTCAAAAACGCGCAAAAATTAGGCGAAAAATCAGCAAAATACATGAAAAAAAACTCATGAAAGCAACCTATAATAAAAGAAAATTATAACCAAACCTCTTAACCAAAAAATGAAAAGAACACTGCTCTAAAATGCCGCACGTGAACAAAAAATTTCGCTCGCTTACAGAAGTTTTTTTCACACCTCAATTTCTCGCTCTTTATAAAACAGCGATATAAACAAAAAACCACTCTCGTTTTGCTCCACTCTTCATTTTGTTTAGTAATAAAATCACTCCAAATTTTTTCACGTGTTTCATTTCCTGCTTCAAAATTCACTCCAATAAAATTGATTTAAAAAAAGACTTCGCCAATATTCCTCTTCGAGTCGTACAAAAAGACAGCGCCCCAATACAATTCAAATTCGTTGTATTGTAATAAACAGCTGCATTGTAGTCTGTTAGGTGTGAAAAGAAAGTTTGCCTTTTCTTTTGTTCATTCGTGATACCAAAATTTTGACCAACTTACCAAAACGGAACTGTCCACGTCTTGAATTAAATTTTTGTTTTCAATATATATATGAACAAACTAATGCGCCGTTTTCTCTCTGAATGGTTTCTATGTCTATAATGTGTCTTTTTAGGCATATCAAAAACGAGATTGTATGCATCACTCTTGGTATATTTCTCTATAGAATCAACTTCATTTGGTCTCTTTTCTTTTTTTTGGGGGGGGGGGGGAAGGAGGGGAGGGGAGGAGGAGGAACTGCACAGTTTCCTCTACTTGACATGCTTGCTCACTACAGGCATAATTTGTTACTTATTTTTGCTTATCTTAGTATATATGTTAACTGCGATGCGTATATACGGGAAGAATTTACCAAAGATTTTTTAAAAATTTTTCTGGTAATTTACATGCTGTTAAGACCTGGAATTTCAGAAACAAAGTTTGACCGGAACAAAAGCAGTGCTTATTGCTGCCCTTCATATGCTTACGTATTTGCGAAAATTTTTCGCTATTGTATTTTTCAAAGATTGTATTTGAAGATCAGATCTTTTATGTTTCATCTGAGCAGATATTTAGGGGCGTCAAGTACTGATAAAATGATGAGATAAATTTTTTGATAAAACGTTCAGAACTTTATGATAAAATGATGAGTACTTGTATAGGTGTGGGTTATTTGGAGTCACTGTAGTCAAGGTTCTCCTTTAAAATTCTAATATTCAGTTTCAGCTTGAGATAACGAGATTTCGTTGGGTTAATTTTATTGAACAATTCAGAGAGCAAGACTTGTTTCTTGTGCATATTTAAAATAAAGTTTCTTTTTTAAATACAAATTGTACAATATTTTTGCACAAACTTTACAGTATAGCATAAACCACTCCAGTGGCGCTAATACATTATTATATTATCGAAGTAATTCTTAATGATGCCCTAAGTAAATCTTCTTGATGTCCTAGCAATGTCCAAGTGGTTTCGGAGATTTTACTATTAAAGTTTAGTTTATGAGTGGAGTACATATGCAGAGTAATTAAATATTCCATTAACAATAACTAATACGAGAGTGAAAGCATTTCAACTTGGCTATCTTAAGTTCTGTATAGATTTGAATTTGAAAATTCGATTGTAAAGCATTTTTCCGGGTAAACATTTTTGATCGCTATATTGTCCGAGAGTTGCTTCAGCAGCCATTCAAAAACGAGGACATAAGATTGCACGCCTACTGTAATAGTTGGGCGAGCTAGTAATATTTCGACCAATCAGATTTCTTGACCAAATAGAATTGAGCTGTCGGCTGAGTTCCTAGTTTTGCTTACAATTACGTAAGTTAAGGAAACTCGTTTAAATTGTTTTTTTTTGTGACTATATCACTTCATCTGCACTTAATTACCCTCAAAAGACACCTAAATGTCAAATTTTTGAGTTTACTCAGAAAATTTACCATTTTGGCTGTGTATAGTACTGAAAACTGCTCGAAGAATTGGCGACGGAACAAGGCTAGCACTATCTTTTTGAGTTGATTCATATCGCATTGTTACGTTATAACGATAGATAGAAATCAATGAACAATTATAACTATGCGTATTTTTCACGAAATTGATATCAGATTGTAAGAAAAGAAATTACATGATTCTTTTTATATATGTTGCTTTTTGCCAATTGTTGACTAAGTAAGACCTTTCTCAGCGCATGTGACAGTTAAGTTATTAACATTTGAGGTGAGCTTGGTTAACATTGAAAAGCATTGGTTTATTTTTCTTGGGTCAATTAGCACTTCATTTGGAGGTAATCAAAGAAATTTGTCAAAAAAAGATTTGAAAAGATGAAAAGATGATAAAAAACTTAGAAACTTTGTAAGTAGAAAAAAACGCAAAGTAGAAAAATAAAGCCAGTTGATCTAAGTCGTCAACAATTTTCATAAAAGACGGCAGTGTTTCGTTTGTCAAAGTTGGTTCTATCTACCAATTCTTTGATTTGTAACAATGGATAAAGAAAGATGAATAATGCCAGCTTGTCTCAATTTCTTCTTAGTTTTGTCGAGTCAGTTTTATGTTTTCCAACTCTGCATTTAAACCGTGAATGATCAAGAAATTGTTGCACAATTGCTGCTGTTATCAATTGTTTTCCCCGCAATTTTGCGAAATTGATTACACAAATAGTCAAAGGTGGGCTAAATGATAATCTACTGTCTTTGTTAAAACTAATGACGCGCTGTTTATTCAACGGACTCGTGTCTAGTATTTTTGTGACTATATCACTTCATCTGGACTTAACTACCCTCAAAAGACACCTAGATGTCAACTTTCAGTGTATTTGGAAAATTGACCAGTTTGGCTGTGCATAGTACTGAAAACTGCTCGAGGAATTGGCGACGGAACAAGGATAGCACTAACTTATTGAGATCATTCATATTGCGTTGTGACGTTTTAATGACAGATTGAAATCAATGAACAGCTATAACTATGCGTATCTTTCATGAATTTTTGAATTAAATTACAAGAGAAATGACGCAATTTTTAAATATATGTTGATCATCGCCATGTGCAAACCGAGGAAATTAATGACTATGAGTACGGAGCCCGTCAATTTTGACGAAATAGGAGTTTTCGGTTGTTCGAGAGTAACGGTTCCTTAAAAAATTAATGTAAATGACCCCAGAAGGAGAAATCAAGTAGGCCACTATGTGTATGCAACTGGTCTTCGCCTCAAAAACTCAAAAATAATTTAAGCCGAAGAAATTTCGACACCTCGTTGACAAGATGTTTTTTATAAACCCGACCACCGTAGGGCGCTCACGAGGAATGTGCTCAGTCAATACTCGAGTACTATACAGAGATAGGCAATGAAACTTGGCGATTTCTTAAATTAAGAATCTTCGTTTAAACTGTTTTTTTTGTGACTACATCACTTCATCTGGACTTAATTACCCTCAAAAGACACCTAATTGTCAAATTTTTGAGTTTACTTAGAAAATTTACCATTTTGGCTGTGTATAGTACCAAAAACTGATCGACGAATTGGCGACGGAACAAGGCTAGCACTATCTTTTTGAGTTGATTCATATCGCATTGTTACGTTATAACGACGGATTGAAATCAATGAGCAATTATAACTATGCGTATTTTTCACGAAATTGAAATCAGATTGCAAGAAAAGAAATTACATGATTCTTTTTATATATGTTGCTTTTTGCCAATTGTTGACTAGGTAGGACCTTTCTCAGCGCATGTGACAGTTAAGTTAGTAACATTTTAGGTGAGCTTGATTAACATTGAAAAGCATTGGTTTTTATATTTTTTTGGCTCAATTAGCACTTCATTTGGAGGTAATTAAAGAAATATTTCGAAAGAAGATTTGAAAAGATGATAAAAAACTTAGAAACTTTGTAAGTAGAAAAAAACGCAAAGTAGAAAAATAAAAGGCCAGCCAGTTGATCTAAGTCGTCAACAATTTTCGTAAAAGACGGCAGAGTTTCGTTTGTCAAAGTTGGTCCTATCTACCAATTCTTTGATTTGTAACAATGGATAAAGAAAGATGAATAATGCCAGCTTGTCTCAATTTCTTCCTAGTTTTATCGAGTCAGTTTTATGTTTTCCAATTCTGCATTTAAACCATGAACGATCAAGAAATTGTTGCGCAATTGCTGCTGTTATCAATTGTTTTCCCCGCAATTTTGCAAAATTGATTACACAAATAGTCAAAGGTGGGCTAAATGATAATCTACTGTCTTTGTTAAAACTAATGACGCGCTGTTTATTCAACGGACTCGTGTCTAGTATTTTTGTGACTATATCACTTCATCTGGACTTAACTACCCTCAAAAGACACCTAGATGTCAACTTTCAGTGTATTTGGAAAATTGACCAGTTTGGCTGTGCATAGTACTGAAAACTGCTCGAGGAATTGGCGACGGAACAAGGATAGCACTAACTTATTGAGATCATTCATATTGCGTTGTGACGTTTTAATGACAGATTGAAATCAATGAACAGCTATAACTATGCGTATCTTTCATGAATTTTTGAATTAAATTACAAGAGAAATGACGCAATTTTTAAATATATGTTGATCATCGCCATGTGCAAACCGAGGAAATTAATGACTATGAGTACGGAGCCCGTCAATTTTGACGAAATAGGAGTTTTCGGTTGTTCGAGAGTAACGGTTCCTTAAAAAATTAATGTAAATGACCCCAGAAGGAGAAATCAAGTAGGCCACTATGTGTATGCAACTGGTCTTCGCCTCAAAAACTCAAAAATAATTTAAGCCGAAGAAATTTCGACACCTCGTTGACAAGATGTTTTTTATAAACCCGACCACCGTAGGGCGCTCACGAGGAATGTGCTCAGTCAATACTCGAGTACTATACAGAGATAGGCAATGAAACTTGGCGATTTCTTAAATTAAGAATCTTCGTTTAAACTGTTTTTTTTGTGACTACATCACTTCATCTGGACTTAATTACCCTCAAAAGACACCTAATTGTCAAATTTTTGAGTTTACTTAGAAAATTTACCATTTTGGCTGTGTATAGTACCAAAAACTGATCGACGAATTGGCGACGGAACAAGGCTAGCACTATCTTTTTGAGTTGATTCATATCGCATTGTTACGTTATAACGACGGATTGAAATCAATGAACAATTATAACTATGCGTATTTTTCACGAAATTGAAATCAGATTGCAAGAAAAGAAATTACATGATTCTTTTTATATATGTTGCTTTTTGCCAATTGTTGACTAGGTAGGACCTTTCTCAGCGCATGTGACAGTTAAGTTAGTAACATTTTAGGTGAGCTTGATTAACATTGAAAAGCATTGGTTTTTATATTTTTTTGGCTCAATTAGCACTTCATTTGGAGGTAATTAAAGAAATTTTTCGAAAGAAGATTTGAAAAGATGATAAAAAACTTAGAAACTTTGTAAGTAGAAAAAAACGCAAAGTAGAAAAATAAAAGGCCAGCCAGTTGATCTAAGTCGTCAACAATTTTCGTAAAAGACGGCAGAGTTTCGTTTGTCAAAGTTGGTCCTATCTACCAATTCTTTGATTTGTAACAATGGATAAAGAAAGATGAATAATGCCAGCTTGTCTCAATTTCTTCCTAGTTTTATCGAGTCAGTTTTATGTTTTCCAATTCTGCATTTAAACCATGAACGATCAAGAAATTGTTGCGCAATTGCTGCTGTTATCAATTGTTTTCCCCGCAATTTTAAGAAATTGATTACACAAATAGTCAAAGGTGGGCTAAATGATAATCTACTGTCTTTGTTAAAACTAATGACGCGCTGTTTATTCAACGGACTCGTGTCTAGTATTTTTGTGACTATATCACTTCATCTGGACTTAACTACCCTCAAAAGACACCTAGATGTCAACTTTCAGTGTATTTGGAAAATTGACCATTTTGGCTGTGTATAGTACCAAAAACTGATCGACGAATTGGCGACGGAACAAGGCTAGCACTATCTTTTTGAGTTGATTCATATCGCATTGTTACGTTATAACGACGGATTGAAATCAATGAACAATTATAACTATGCGTATTTTTCACGAAATTGAAATCAGATTGCAAGAAAAGAAATTACATGATTCTTTTTATATATGTTGCTTTTTGCCAATTGTTGACTAGGTAGGACCTTTCTCAGCGCATGTGACAGTTAAGTTAGTAACATTTTAGGTGAGCTTGATTAACATTGAAAAGCATTGGTTTTTATATTTTTTTGGCTCAATTAGCACTTCATTTGGAGGTAATTAAAGAAATATTTCGAAAGAAGATTTGAAAAGATGATAAAAAACTTAGAAACTTTGTAAGTAGAAAAAAACGCAAAGTAGAAAAATAAAAGGCCAGCCAGTTGATCTAAGTCGTCAACAATTTTCGTAAAAGACGGCAGAGTTTCGTTTGTCAAAGTTGGTCCTATCTACCAATTCTTTGATTTGTAACAATGGATAAAGAAAGATGAATAATGCCAGCTTGTCTCAATTTCTTCCTAGTTTTATCGAGTCAGTTTTATGTTTTCCAATTCTGCATTTAAACCATGAACGATCAAGAAATTGTTGCGCAATTGCTGCTGTTATCAATTGTTTTCCCCGCAATTTTAAGAAATTGATTACACAAATAGTCAAAGGTGGGCTAAATGATAATCTACTGTCTTTGTTAAAACTAATGACGCGCTGTTTATTCAACGGACTCGTGTCTAGTATTTTTGTGACTATATCACTTCATCTGGACTTAACTACCCTCAAAAGACACCTAGATGTCAACTTTCAGTGTATTTGGAAAATTGACCAGTTTGGCTGTGCATAGTACTGAAAACTGCTCGAGGAATTGGCGACGGAACAAGGATAGCACTAACTTATTGAGATCATTCATATTGCGTTGTGACGTTTTAATGACAGATTGAAATCAATGAACAGCTATAACTATGCGTATCTTTCATGAATTTTTGAATTAAATTACAAGAGAAATGACGCAATTTTTAAATATATGTTGATCATCGCCATGTGCAAACCGAGGAAATTAATGACTATGAGTACGGAGCCCGTCAATTTTGACGAAATAGGAGTTTTCGGTTGTTCGAGAGTAACGGTTCCTTAAAAAATTAATGTAAATGACCCCAGAAGGAGAAATCAAGTAGGCCACTATGTGTATGCAACTGGTCTTCGCCTCAAAAATTCAAAAATAATTTAAGCCGAAGAAATTTCGACACCTCGTTGACAAGATGTTTTTTATAAACCCGACCACCGTAGGGCGCTCACGAGGAATGTGCTCAGTCAATACTCGAGTACTATACAGAGATAGGCAATGAAACTTGGCGATTTCTTAAATTAAGAATCTTCGTTTAAACTGTTTTTTTTGTGACTACATCACTTCATCTGGACTTAATTACCCTCAAAAGACACCTAATTGTCAAATTTTTGAGTTTACTTAGAAAATTTACCATTTTGGCTGTGTATAGTACCAAAAACTGATCGACGAATTGGCGACGGAACAAGGCTAGCACTATCTTTTTGAGTTGATTCATATCGCATTGTTACGTTATAACGACGGATTGAAATCAATGAGCAATTATAACTATGCGTATTTTTCACGAAATTGAAATCAGATTGCAAGAAAAGAAATTACATGATTCTTTTTATATATGTTGCTTTTTGCCAATTGTTGACTAGGTAGGACCTTTCTCAGCGCATGTGACAGTTAAGTTAGTAACATTTTAGGTGAGCTTGATTAACATTGAAAAGCATTGGTTTTTATATTTTTTTGGCTCAATTAGCACTTCATTTGGAGGTAATTAAAGAAATATTTCGAAAGAAGATTTGAAAAGATGATAAAAAACTTAGAAACTTTGTAAGTAGAAAAAAACGCAAAGTAGAAAAATAAAAGGCCAGCCAGTTGATCTAAGTCGTCAACAATTTTCGTAAAAGACGGCAGAGTTTCGTTTGTCAAAGTTGGTCCTATCTACCAATTCTTTGATTTGTAACAATGGATAAAGAAAGATGAATAATGCCAGCTTGTCTCAATTTCTTCCTAGTTTTATCGAGTCAGTTTTATGTTTTCCAATTCTGCATTTAAACCATGAACGATCAAGAAATTGTTGCGCAATTGCTGCTGTTATCAATTGTTTTCCCCCGCAATTTTGCGAAATTGATTACACAAATAGTCAAAAGTGGGCTAAATGATAATCGACTGTCTTTGTTAAAAGTAATGACGCGCTGTTTTTCCCCGGACTCGAGTCTCGTAGCATTTCAGCGCTGAACGATACACTTCAAGAGTAAAAAGCTTTATTTCAGATCTGAAACAATGAATTTCAAATATATTTTAATTTTTCTTTATGTGTAGTTTTTCTCATTTACATTGAATTTACAGAGTTCGGCAAGTTTGAATCTATCCGGTATAGTCTTAAACTTAATCATGCTCCAAATTTATGTCTGAACAGAATAATGTAATACTTTTGTAGCTTATAACTGGTCCCTGCTATAGTAGTACACAAAGTTTTTCTACTTATGCTAATTTGTAGGCAAGAACCACAAGCAAATTTGGCTTAGTGGTTACGGGTTGCTACATCATTTAAATGCCACAAAGACTCACGCGGAAGTTCGAATCGCACATACGTGAAACCTTTTTGGCAGCAGTTAACTTGAACATATTGTTTTTAGTTCAGTAAATTTTACTCAGAAATCAAAACTCGTCAAAACTGTTCATGTCCCAAAAGTGTAAATTGTGACATGAACAGAGTACTGGCCATTCAGAAAAAAAACAGAATATCCCTAGATTGATTGAGCGCTGCTTTGCCCTGCCGCCAACCTTCGGATATCTATAAAAATCTCAAGGCGACATTTTCGTGGGAGTTTTCAAAATAAGGTGAATGAATGGTTAACGGTTACAGAATTGAGAATTCTATGGTGACTGGATGAAGTTAGTTTTTAACATTTCTCTATATCTCAATTGTTTGCGGTATCCAGCGTGTGATTACCCTGTCGGAGCTTTCAAAGTTAACCCGCTTCTAATTAGCTGAGAATAGGTTGTAATACCCAATCCACTCTTATACAATGAGAAAATGTGGAAGAGTGTAATGATTTTTGAAAATACACTCTAAATTACACTCTCCACGGGTAGTAACTTTGTTTCATAATTTGTAGGTACTCTCGTTGTTCAATTTTCAGAATTTTGTTGCTTTTTGAGTAGTTTGTTTTTGTTCTATTTTCTTTACTTTTTCCCCGCTGCAAACAACTTTCTATGAGGATATTAAGATGCTAATTTTTTTCTATGGAGTTGGAGGTGGTGGGTGTGGTGACAGAAACGGTAGTGAAAATTGTTACTTACTTTTCGAAGCGACTGTTAATTTCTCTTCGACAACTTTCGAGCTGCAATTTTTTGCAGATTCTATCGAGAGTTTGATCTGATACGAAAATCATTCGTCCATCGTATCGTTTGAAGAGGTTTTTGTACCGACAAGTATCGCAAGCTTTCACGACTGCAGAAATCACGTCTCTGCTCAATTTCACTTCAAAATTTTCACAAACTAATTTCCTCGTTTTCTCTCCGCTGAGATGTCCGTTTTCCACATGGAGCTTCCCTATAACTTCGCGCTCGTTTTTACCATGTAAAAGGAGGCGGCCATTACTTTTTCTTACCAATCGACCATCCGTAATTTGATATCTACTAGCTTGTCCCCTCAGTTTTGCCCTTCCTTGTCTTGATAGATGTTTCGGATAAATTCCTGTCAATTTGTAGTTCTTAATGTTCAGGTATTCCGTGAGTTTCATTGCGCGAGTTCGGTTATAAATAACAGGTTTCAAACAATCAATAAACTGTTAATAATAAACGATTAATAAAAATTGACAAATCAAAAATTAAACGATGTTTAACGTATGATTTCTACAAGCAAAATTTAAGTCGATGAGTTATGTCCAAAATCAGTGTTGGAGTGAAATAAGAGGAACAAGGTGAACCTAGTAGTGTAAGGCAAATTTAACTTGTTCACTTTACAGGTTGCAAATATTTGCAATGTACAAACATTTCAGAAAGGCACTTCGTTTAGTCTATAATTTATGAACTTTTAGCAATATGCTTATCATCAATTTGGCAAAGATACGCTCAAATAAGAGCTAATCTAACTAAGAGTGCAATATCTATTTCTTTTAATCTATCATTAGCTTCATAATCATTGAGCTTTGTAAATTTAGATACTTCATTAGAAAATTTCTTAAATTTAGATAAGATTTAGAAACATTCATATAAATTTTAGCTATAAAGAATGATAACAATTTTTGCGATATTTTCGCTAATCCCAAAAAAAGTCCGATCAACTTATAAGTTTTACAGAATACACATTTGATTCCAGTGGAACCTTATTGTGAATCAAAAAACAGAATAAGCTATTGAACTTGGGCTATGAGCTCCCCAAAAAATTAAAAATTAAAGTACGAGAAATTAGAAAAGAGCATCATCCAATATCGATTGGATTGACGATAAAACTGAAATCCCTAATAGCAAAACAAACATTGAAAAGCTCTAAATGTTTTTCCAAGGATGCTATCCCAAAAATGTAAAGAAATTCACGGTAATCAAACTCTTAAACAATTCATTGAATTGGTGCAGGTAAATTTGCTAAGAATAGACTGCCGATTCGTTCACGGGATCAATAACATTTTTCCCTGGAAATTTATGACACAAAAGAATTAAAGACTGTTGAAAGGTAAGGCAGCCATTTGTTTTTCTAGTTAGCATTTAAGAATTAGAACAGATATAAAAGCTTTCATATGCCAAAATCAAGACCCTGACATTGTTCTTGGTTTTGTGCAAAAAAAATTAACTGAGAGCATCGAGAAACACTGAAGCCACTGCAGGAACTAAAAATTCCCCAGTGTAAGAAACTTGATGCTTAAAAGGAAATTAAACTCTTCTTCACCACCAAGAAAACACTTCAAACTTCCAGCTTAGCTGATAACAGTAAACATTGGTGTTAACGGATGTAATATTGTACATAAGGAGTGCAATGCACCCTCTGGAGGTGGGCCAAGGGACTTTTATCATTATGACGATGCGGGGGTTGCTTCTGCGGGCTGAACTAGTGTTCCGAGGGTCTCATTGAAACCCGTGACCGCTTTCGTCCTTTCCTCATAGTTCCTGACTCTTGACGGCGAACAATGGCAAATTCTTCCAAACTCAATTACTTTGATGTGATTGGATGTTGTTGTTTATTCATGGCAATTTTGTGAAAAAATAGGCAAAATTTGAGCGGGATTCTGTCTTCTGTCCAAACGGAGAGATATGCAACGAACCTGTGTTTTCTCAAAACGAACCATTTTAGTTGAGTATTTTATAATGAAATTGGTTTTGTGTCACTATGCTTGCATAGTTTTCGGCAAATACACAAAGTACGCCATGAAACAAGAAAATGCAAACCTTCAGGTGGCTATTAATTGATTTGTCAGCAGTTTGCACCTCTCAGCGACAAACGGAAAAGGTAAAAAAACGAATTTAATGATAAATAATATCAAAATTGTATTTTTGTGATGGATAGCAGAAGTGCGAAAATCCCAACTTCACAAACTTTTTCGATTTTTAGGTATTGGCGCATTTTTCACTTTTTTTCTCGCTTTGTCACATTATCACAATATTGACAGTTCACTTATTATTTTTTATTGTTTTCAACAACTGTTTTCAAAAATAAAAAATAATTTATAACATTATATTTTAAAATTTTGTATATGATCTAGTCTAGATAATTACAGGTACCATATGACATTATTGTTTTCAGGGGAAGATGCAAGAGTATAAAATCTAATGTTTTGAAAGAATTCGTATTGAATTTACTGTCTTCAACATAGGTTTCGCAAAAAAGAGTAAAGTAATTTTTGATTTTGTCTATATTGGTGTTCGCTTTGTATCCTTAATACAAATTCGTAATAATTACAGGTCTCAAGCTATTTGTTGGACGAATAGACAAACCTATTTAATCAATTCATTTTTTTAGCTACTGGCTTTCATGACTTTGAAAATAATTATTTTCGAAAAGTACAAAATTTCTTCTTAGTTTTGCCCCTTTATTCTCTATTTTTGTCTACTGGTTTCCTGTTATCAATGAACAGAGGTTGCATAATGCAAAATTTGGGGTCGAGAAAGGTTCAAATTACCTTATTTTGAAGGGCAAAGTATGGGTTTACAGCTTCGGAAGCGCTCTCGCAATTTATAATTGAAAATTTGTTTGTTGTCTCTATTTGTTGTTCTTATTGTAACCGCATTCAACATTGAATAAGACAACCTAAATGCCTTACTATAGACATGTCATCATAAACATGTTGGATATTTCCATTTGCGATCTAATGGCTTTCATTCCTTTGAGAAAACTGTTTTCAAAAGTTACAAATGTTTTACTGAATTTTGGCTTTTTCTTTTTTGTCTAGTCGTTACCTGTTCCTACTAATGAGAGGTCACATTCCACATCTACATTATTGGCGTTCAAAGGCCCATTTTAACACATTTTTAGGGGTAAAACTTGGCTTTACGTTTTGGGAAGCGCTTTCTCGCAAGTTCTAATTGAATTTTTGTTTGTTGTCTCGATGTGTTGTGCTTTTTGTAACCTAAAAAAGATTAAAAAAGTACAAGTCTTAGTGCCTTCTTGTAACAGTGTATGTGACAAAAACATATTAAATGTTTTCAATTGCTATCTAAGGGTTTTGATTACTCTGAAATTGATTGTTTTTAAAATTAAAACCGTTTTTTTTTAATTTTTCAATTTTTGTTCGTTTTTGTCTAATTGTTACCAAGCAAGCCTTATTATGGAGTGGTCCCATATCTTTTTTAAAGAAATAGAGGTCATTTTTAATTTTCAATTTTATCTGACGTTATTTTGACCCTTAATATTTTTTTTTGGAAAAAAGCGGACATAAGTTTTGGATGCAAATAATGTTTGTTGTTTTTTTGTTCGATTTTGTTGTTCGTCTTGACTTGTTCTAGTTAGCATTTAAAATTTAGAACAGATATAAAATTTGTTTATCCCAAAATCAAGACCCTGACATTGTTCTTGGTTTTGTGCAAAAAAAATAACTGAGAGCATCGAGAAACACTTGAGCCAGTGAAGGAACGGAAAATCCCCAGCATAAGAAACTTGACGCTTACCTTTAAAAAAAGAAAATTTTTATCCTATTCGCCAGCGCACCTTCCACCAAGAAAAACCTTCAAACTTCCAGCTGAGCTGATAACAGTAAACATTATTGTTAACGATGTACCATTGCACATAAGGAGTGCCAAGGGACTTTTATCATTATGACAATGTTTTCTGGCCATGGGCATCTCAACGGCGGGGTAGCTTCTACAGGCTAACCTAGTGTTCTCTAGGGGCTCATTGAAACCCGTGACCGCTTTCGTTCTTTCCTCATAGGTCTCGATTCTTGAAGACGAACCATTGCAAATTCTTCCGTTCTCAATTACTTTGATGTGATTGAATGCTGTTGTTTATCCAAGACAATTTTGTGAGAAAAATATGCAAAATTTGAGCGGGGTTCTTTCTTCTGTCCAAGCGGAGAGATGTAGAAAGAACCTATGTTTTCCCAAAATGAACCATTTTAGTTGAGTTTTTTATAATGATAAAAGTTTTGTGTCACTATGCTTGCATAATTCTGGGCAAATATTCAAACTACACCACGAAACGAAAAAACACGTAAAATGGTAAAATGCAAAGCTTCAGGTGGCTATTAGTTGATTGGCTAGCAGTTTGCACCTCTCAGCCACAAAAAGAAAATGTTGAAAAATGAATACATTGATAAATAATATTAAAGAATGTATTTTTGTGATGGATAGCAGAAGTGCGAAAATCCCAACTTCACAAATTTTTTCGATTTTTAGGCATTTGCGATTTTTCAGTTTTTTCTCGCTCTGTCACATTATCACGATAATGAAAGTTCACTTATTACCTCACTAGTGTTCATAAAAGGCGTAATTGAACATAGAGAAGTCTTTAAAGGCATAGGGTATGGTTTTAACGGCCTCGTTGCCCCTTTCTCGAAGAATATATTTGAATTTTTTACATTTTTCTTTAACTGTCTTTTTTAATTTACAATTAATTGTATGGTGTTTCCTGGATTATTACAGGTTTCGTTGTCTTTATATTGTGAGTCAATAAAGCTAAAAAAATGAGCCATTATTCTGATTTGGCTAGATAGCTGATGGCTTCATGACTTTGAAAACAATTGTTTTAAAAAATGAAAAAAAATCAAAAATAAAAACAATTGTTTTCAAAAATTTTGAGACAAAAACACGGATTTGTCTCAAAATAGAGTAAAGTAATTTTTGATTTTGTCTATATTTGATGTTCATTTTGTAGCCGTAAAACAAATTCGTAATAGCTAAAGGTCTCAAGTTCTCTCTTTGGTCGAATAGACGAACCTATTTAATCAATTCTTTTTTTAGCTACTGCCTTTCATGAATTTGAATATAATTCTTTTCGAAAAGTACGAAAGTTTCACTTATTTTTTGCCCCTTTGTTCTCTATTTTTGTCTTCTGGTTTCCTGTTATCAATGAAAAGAGGTTGTATACTGCATAATTTGGGTTCGGGAAAGGCTCAAATTAATTTATCTGAAGAGGCGAAATATGGGTTTACAACTTCGGAAGCGTTTTCTTGCACTTTAAAATTGAATTTTTGTTTGTTGTCTCTGTTTAATGTTCTTTTATTAACCGCATTTATCATTGAATAAGACAACCTAAAGGCCCTCCTAAAGAATAAAACGTGATTTAAAAAAAAATTGGATGTTTTGAATTGCGATCCAATGGCTTTCATGACTTTGAGATAATTGTTTTCGAAAGTTATAAACGTATTATTGAATTTTGCCTCTTTTTCTTTTTTGTGTACTCGTTACCCATTCTCACTAATGACAGGTCACAAAACACATCCACATTTTTGTCCTTTGAAAGCCCATTTGAACACATTTTGAGGGGCACAGTTTGGCCTCACGATTTGGGAAGCGTTTTCTCGCAGGTTCTAATTGAATTTTTATTTGTTGTCTCGATTTGTTGTTCTTTTTGTAACCTAATAATGAAATGAATAATTACAAGTCTTAATGCCCTCTTATAAAGGTATATGTGGCAAAAACATAATGGATGTTTTCAATTGCTATCTTACGGTGTTGATTACTCTGTAATTAATTGTTTTTAAAAATGAAACCATTTTTTTTAATTTTTCTTTTTTGTTCGTTTTTTTCTGATTGTTACCAAGCTTAATTATTGAGTGTTCCCATATCTTTTCTAGTGGAACACAGTTTATTTTTTTTGCATTTTCAGTTTTATCTGACGCTATTTTGACCTTGTTTATATTTTTTGGAAAAAAAACGGACACAAATATTGGATGCAATTAATGTTTGTTGTTTTTTTTGTTCGATTTTGTTGTTCGTCTTGACTTGTTCTAGTTAGCATTTAAAATTTAGAACAGATATAAAATTTGTTTATCCCAAAATCAAGACCCTGACATTGTTCTTGGTTTTGTGCAAAAAAAATAACTGAGAGCATCGAGAAACACTTGAGCCAGTGAAGGAACGGAAAATTCCCCAGCATAAGAAACTTGACGCTTACCTTTAAAAAAAGAAAGTTTTTATCCTATTCGCCAGCGCACCTTCCACCAAGAAAAACCTTCAAACTTCCAGCTGAGCTGATAACAGTAAACATTGGTGTTAACGGATGTAATATTGTACATAAGGAGTGCAATGCACCCTCTGGAGGTGGGCCAAGGGACTTTTATCATTATGACGATGCGGGGGTTGCTTCTGCGGGCTGAACTAGTGTTCCGAGGGTCTCATTGAACCCCGTGACCGCTTTCGTCCTTTCCTCATAGGTCCTGACTCTTGACGGCGAACAATGGCAAATTCTTCCGTACTCAATTACTTTGATGTGATGGGATGCTGTTGTTTATCCTCGGCAAGTTTGTGACAAAAAAGTATGCAAAATTTGAGAAGGGTTACTTCTGTCCGAGCGGACAGATGTGGAAAGAACCTGTGTTTTCCCAAAATGAACCTATTTATGTGACCCGTACCGAACTCCAAGTTTAAATCAGTACTGGGCAATTGTAAATACAAGTCTCCCATGTAATATAATTTGCTCGTTTTCTCGCTTGAAATTTGCTTCTTTCAAGCAAAATTTAACGTCGTAAAATACAAAGTCACAACAGACACGGTGGCGCTGTAAGCAGAACAAGTATGTAGGCAGGCCGAGATCGTCGGTTCGAGCCCGTAGGGATCTTTATTTTCGCATTTAGCTTAGACTTGCCAAGTCTTGGCCATGTCTGACAAGTCTTAAATGTGTTATGATCATAGCTCTGAATCAGTACTGATACCTAGACCTGGAATTAGACTTGCCCAGTACTGATATTGACTTCGTGTTCAGTACGGAGAGTATTTCATAATAAAACTGACTTTGTGTCATTATGCTTGCATAATTTTGGGCAAATACTCAAACTACACCATGAAACGAGAAAAAAAACGTAAAATGCAAAGCCTTAGGTTGCTATTAATTGCCTGGCTAGCAGTTTGCACCCATAAAAGGAACATGTTGAAAAATGATCATTAAAGATTGTGTTTTTGTGATTGATAGCAGAAGAGCAGAAATCCCAACTTGTGAATTTCAAATTTCTCTCGCACCTTGTTGTTCTTATAGTAAAAGCAGCTAGAGGAACCGAATGGACTTTTTTGGTGTGGTGGACAGGATGGAGTAGATAAAAGAGGGTAGCACACTAGTGAAATAGAGTCGGCTTGGTTCTTTTGTTTGTTTGTTGGTGAAGCCAGAAGGCAGAGAGAGAAAGAGAAAGAAAAAATTAACATGGGTAGCGTATGCACAGAAGAGTTTAGCAGAAGAGACAATGTAACATGGATGTTGCAGTTTTGCAGCAAATCAAGTCTTGCAGCAAGAAAGCTGAGCAAAGTTAAGTTTTTAATTGAATCTTTTTACCATTTTATCTTTCAAAACGTTTTGATTGGGTAACTTCTCAATTCTGAACGATAACATAGATAGTACATTCTACACAAGTGAAAAGACGGTTTTTTCTGTGTAGACTAAAGTGGTAAGACTGGGTTGACGTTCTGGATGTTCAAATTACATCAAATTCTATATGATGTCATACAAATCATTTCCTTGAACTAATTTTGAATTATTTTGAAAAAAAACATAATCCTTGTAGGACTACTGGAAGTTCACGTATGATCTTAGCACATATACTTAAAATTCGTAATTTTTTTCTCTTGAAACAAAAAAAGTTCTTAGATTTTATAACAAAGAATTAATGCTGTGATTCCTCGTCTTCAATATTTATCAGTAAAATCAAAAAGTGAAATAACAGTACCACTTTATTTGAAAAAAATAGCAAAGTTGAGTTACTCACCACAATATTGTTAAGGTTTTTTTTATCACTCAAACTTTAATGTTCCTTTAGCCACATTTCACCAAATTTAGTTTGTTTAAGACTCGGAAACATAGTTAGCATTTTTTTGCATACTTAGTTGGCACGCACTGTCCAAAGTCCAATGTGAAGTAACTTTAATCTGCCATATATAAATTTTTACGAATGCAAAGAACTATACTCAATTTCTTCCAAAAGCAAAAACTGTATAAATTTTTGTAATTACTTCATCATCAAAACTTATTTCATATTATTTTGATCCAACGTCTACACGTGCTTGCTCCAATTTCTAAGAATGGTTCACTATTTTATCGCAAAGGCTCTATCAATATATGGGGTCTTAAAGTTTTAAGCCAATATCATCAGTGGCGATTTTTTGTCATTAATCTGTAAAAAAGTAAACTAGTGATCGAATTTCTGGTCTTTTTTAACTAACGACATCGATTTTGGAAGACATCGATTCAGATGTACGGAGCAAAATTGTATTGCGTCACGTTTGTCATTTTTTAGGTTCGTAATTTTTTTCGGATGCGCTTTTATGGTAACCTAAATTTTTTACTCAACTTCTTTCAAAAACAAAAATATTTAATTTTTGTGCCTTCAAGGTTTTCAAATGGTTCATGAATGATTTCTACAAATTAAAAATGGTACTAAGAGTACCAGTAGACCCTATAAATCATATACGAATTTTTATTATTAACAAGAACCATATATTTCTTCTTGGCAACTAATGACAACTTGTATGATCTTCAACCCGGGCCAAAAGTAATTGTAAACCTTTGTAGGAGCTATTGGAAAAAAAACAAATAAAAGGAACCATTTGTGCAAAACTCTAAACTGAGTCAAATTTGGTCCACCAAAATTTCAAAAGCGATGAAATTGATAAAAAATTTTGCTTAAAGAATACGCATTGAAAAAATTCTTAATATCAAAATCCATTGCAATGTTTTTAATCCATTGCAAAATTTTACCACATATTTCAAATTGTTAGAAACATTTTTTGAGTAAGGAAAAGGGGTAGACTATACATTATACAACCACTAATCTGGTGATGTTGTTTTCTGCCATAGTATTAAACAGAAGAGACGAATCGAGTAAAAAAGTTTGTACTTTTATTATTTTTCGACATCAAGGCATTTTGGAATCCAGGTTCTTACATAAGTTCATTTTTGCACTTTTATCAATTAATTTGCAGGTCAAACTATTTATTGTTTGCCCATCAAAAATACTCTGATTTTTGTCATGCAAGCAGATCATTGTTGTGTTTTTTGCAAAATAATAGAGTTGATATTGATGTCCACTCAAAAGTTGAATAGTATTAAACCAAATAAAGAAACAAATAAAAACACAATTGCGGAGCTTGTTTGGCTAATTTTCCGGCTTTTTACTCATAATTTAAATATCTTTTTGATGCTATTTTTTTCTAGCAGATTAATCATGCAGACTCTGAATCCTTTTGAGACAAATTTAAATATTGAATTGCTACTAAGAAAAATTGCTCTGAAATTCGGTAATAATTTGAACACTGAAATTAGTTTGATTATCTTTTTTCCTCATTAAGTTTCACTTTGGAAGTTGGTGCTGTCTTTCTACAAAAAATCGGTATGTGTGACCACCATTAAACTCTGTAACTAACTGGTTCGGATTTTTGTTCAAAACTCTCAAAAAATTGACAGCAATGAAAAAATTCTTTCTGTTTCTAATTGCGCAGTTCTTATAATTTTATTTTTTCCAACACCATTTTTTATTATACACTATGCTCTCTCATATTAATAATTGACAAACTCAACTTTTGAGCGTCGAACGATGTTTAAATATTTATCAATCAAATCCATTCATTTTTAATCAATTTCAATATGGAAAAAGAAACGTGGAAACAAAAACAGCTGAACGATTTTTTGTTTATATCCATTCCTACTGTTACGTACTGGCGTCACGGAGCTATGAAATTTAAAATACACACACTCGATCAAAATGAAAATCAAGGCTCGAAAACTTTGAACAAAAATAGAAAATTGTTGAGGAAAAACGTAGTTAGCAAAATCATTTTTCACCTGTTTCGTTTCCGAAATAATATATAAATCAGTTTCTATTCATTGGTAACTTAATTATCAGTTTAAATTTCGCCGAAATAGGAAACGGGTAAATTATTGGAAATAAAAAAAAAATTGGATTATTCGAATCTTTTGCAGCATCGTATGTTGCAAAATGGAACTTTTCGTAGCAAATATTCAATATTCTTCATATTTGCTGGCCAGTATCATATTTTCTATTGTGTTTTCTTGTACGATTATTATGGTCCTTATACTCTGTGCCAAAAATAAAGTTGCCCACAATGCAAATTTTGTCGGGGGTGTGCCTTTACCGAGTCGGAAGTCCAAATTTCTCCAGAAATCTTACGAAGTTCAATTACCAACGCCGGCTCAAATGCGGGAAAACGCTCGTAAACAAAACAATGAAAGTCAAGCTGAAGTTACTATTAATATAACGAGTGATGAAGAAGTTGACAAAAATGCTGAACAAAATTTATCAACAGAGGTCAAGCAGGGTCAAAGTGGTCATGTGAACGATCTAGCTCTGATGATGCAGGCTATGAGCCCTGGTAGTCTGGCACAAATACACCACACTAGCCAAGGTCAAGGTCAAATTAGCGAGAATGGTTTGAAGGTCATGATGACAGGTCAAGAACCAGAAGATGAAGGTTATTATGTCGTATATACCCCTGCCGTATCTGAGAGCGTGTTCGAAAACCTGAAGAAAAAGAACGAAACTGACAAGAAAGTTGTTCAATATGAAAAATCAGACGTTTCTGAGGACAAAAAGTCGAAAGAGCAGACAGCCAAAAATGGCGCCGATCACGCCGAGGTTAAAGAACAAGATAAAGATAAAAGCCTTTTGACTGTTTATCAATCCACGCAGCAGAGAAAAGGCTCGATGGAGTCATTATTTAACGTGATTGATGAACAATAAACATATTTGAAATGTAATTTTTAAATCAAGACCTCCCCTCCCCCCTCCATTGAATTAAATTATGTGTTCTTTTAGACTCTGTGAGCCAACTAAATGCGTATTTTTACAATTGATACTGCTTGTTTCATAGACTAGCTCAGTGGTGGACTGTAATTAAGTGCGCCATTTTACAAAAGCATAAAGTTACCAACTAACCATGTTGGTTACTTGGGTACTTGGGGGGGGGGGGGGGGTGGTTTTCAAATATGATATAGTTTCAAATATAGTTTTCAGTATGATCAGAGAACCATGTGAGGTTTGTTTCATCGCTTGGTAAATTTTGTCATAAATATATTTTATAACACATAACATATTTTCTTACCATTACGAGTTAAATAAATCTGTTCTCATATTTAATTGCATGCATTTCGTAAATTGTGTTAATTGTGTCAATTAGGTGTGTAAGAAACAACTTCAGACATATAGAAAACTGTAGTGAAGGTTGTTAAATGTATTCCATTTTTGTATTTAAGCAAAAGATTTTTATTGCAAGTCTTTCTAACATGGTAAAACGCGTGATTCTAAATTCAGTTGAAAATGGATGTTTTTTTTGAAATACCGATCTGAGATGACAGACCGACATTATCTCAGACTAGGACAAAGTCTCTCGTTCACAACATTATAATGAAACCAGCAAAAACTCTGTGTCAAAATTTCATATAGGACAGACACACTACGCAACGCCTGCCTGAAGTGTGATCATATTCACTTTTGAATCAGCTTAAGTCTGATAAAAAAAACACTAGCAGGCCCGCAAAAACATAACCAGAACTTCACTTAAAAGAATAGTTTTTTAGTTTTTTTTAAGAAATCAGGGTTTTTCGTACCACCTCGGACTGGAACACACGTTCCTCGTTCAACAACCATAGTTACTCGTTACGTTACCGGTGTGTTTGATTTGATATATTACCCCAAGTACCAGCAATTTTGTATTCAAGTTTTTTTGGTTTTGCGAACTTGCATATTTAAGAAGCGCTAAGAATTGTACAGATAACGAACTTCTGCATGGTGGCGTAGCGTAATGCATGTAATACGTTAGGCTGCATGTTTAAGGAACGTTAAAAAAGAGAAAAGAGACAAGATATGGAAGAAGGAGAGAAAACAGACAAAAACAAAGAGAAAAGAACGACACAAAAGAAAGAAACAAAAAAGAAAAAACGAAAGGAACACAAAAGAAAATAAAAACAGAATAGAAAAAGAAGAGTAGGAGAGAAAAGAGAGAAAAAGACAGAAAAAAATGACAAAATAGAGGAGACAAAAAAATGAATAAAAGCGAGAGAAAAAAAGAAGAGAGGAACGAGACAAAGAAAGAAAAAGATAGAGAAAAGAAGAAGAAAAGAGACACAAAAAGAGAAAAGAATAGAAAGAGAGAAAATAAAGAGAGAAAAAGAAAAAGAGAAAGACAGAACAGCAAAATGACGGAAAAAAGAGAAAAAGACAAAAAAAAGAGAACAGAAAAAGAAAAAAAACAAAAAGAAAACGAGAGAAAAAAGACAAAAAACAAAAATTAGAGAGAAAAGACAGGAGATGAAAATGAGAAAAGAGAAAAAGACAAAGGAAATAGAAAATAAAAACAAACGGAAAAAAAGAAAAGCGGAAGAAAAAAGACGGAGACAAAATGAAGAGAGAAAAAAGATGGGAAAGGGAAGAAATCGGGAAACGAAGGACAGAAAAGAAAGAGACAAAAAAAGGAAAGCAAAAAAGAAAAGAAGAAAAAAACCAGACAGACGTTAGAATGAAAAAATGGAGAAAAAGAGAAAAACAAGATATATAGGAAAAGAAAAAGGATAGAACGGAGAAGAGAAAGAGAGAAAAAAAAGAAATAAAAGAGGAGAGAAAGGAACAAAAAACAACAGAAAAAAAGGAGAAAAGAGACAAGAGAAAGAGAGAAATGAAAGGCAGAAGAAAAAGAACTGCAAGAAAGAGGGAAAAAGAAAGAAAAAGACAGAAATGAAAGATAAGCAATTCAGAAACAAAAACGAAAAGAAAAGCAGAAAAGAACAGATAAAAAGAGAAAAGAAAAACAGAAACAAAAAAGAAAAGAACAAAAAAAGAAGATAAAAACGAAGGAGATCATTGATAGAGAGAAAAAAGTGACAAAATATGGTAAAATAAAGAACCAAAAAAGACTAAGGAAACGGGAAAGACGGACAAGGAAGAACTACAGAAAAAACTGAGCAGAGGGGAGAGAAAACTGTAATAGACAAAAAGACGGAAAAAAATGAAAAAGAGAAGCAAAAAGGGAGACGCAAAATGAAAAAGAAAAGCAAGAAAGGAACGGGAGAAAAAATACAGAAGAAAAATTAATGAGAAAGAAGAAAAAACAAAAAAGAAACGAAGAAACAAAAGAGAAAATGAGAAAAGATAGAAAACAGCACAAAAAAGAAATACATTATAAAAGGAAAAAGAAAGAGTAAAAAGAAGATGGAAAAAACAGAGAAGGAACAAAGAAGCATAACAAAAATAGAAAAATAAAAGTAAAAATAAAGAGCAATTAGGATAAGAGAAATGAGCAAAAAATGAAAGAAACAAAAGCGAAAAAAGATCCTACCTCGAGAGTAAAAAAGAAAAAGAATTAAATCTTCACAGTCTAATTGTTCAATTGATCTGCATAGAGAAAAGACAATAAAAGATGCAGTTAATTAAACTTCAGTTGTTCAAAATTTATTTGAGATTGAGATCAATCAACACTGAAAACAAAAGAAGCAAATAATTTTTTAAGATATCGGTCACGCAAACCTTTTGCTTAAAAAGTTCCCATTAAAAACATTGCATTTGATATATTACCCCAAGTACCAGCAATTTTGTGTTCACGCTTTTTTGGCTTTGCGAACTTGCATGTTTAAGAAGCACTAAGAAATGTACAGATAACGACCGAACTTCTACATGGTGGTGTAGCGTAATGCATGTAATACGTTAGGCTGCATGTTTAAGGAACGTTCAAAAAGAGAAAAGAGACAAGATATGGAAGAAAGAGAGAAAACAAACAAAAACAAAGAGAAAAGAACGACACAAAAGAAAGAAACAAAAGAGAAAAAAAGAAAGGAACTCAAAAGAAAAGAATAACAGAGCAGAAAGAGAAGAGTAGGAGAGAAAAGAGAGAAAAGACCAAAGAAGACATAAAAATGACAAAATAGAAAAGATAAAAAAAATGAATAAAAGCGAGAGAAAAAAAAGAAGAGAGGAACGAGACAAAAAAAGAGAAAGATAGAGATAAGAAGAAGAAAGGAGACACAAAAAGAGAAAAGAATAGAAAGAGAGAAAATAACGAGAGGAAAAGAAAAGAGAAAGACAGAACAGCAAAATGACGGAAAAAAGAGAAAAAGACAAAAAAAGAGAACAGAAAAAGAAAAAAACAAGAAGAAAACGAGAGAAAAAAGACAAAAAAGAAAAATTAGAGAGAAAAGACGGAAAGACGAAAAAGAGAAAAAAGAAAACACACGAAGGAAATAGAAAATAAAAACAAACAGAAAAGAAAGAAAAGCGGAAGAAAAAAGACGGAGACAAAAGGAAGAGAGAAAAAAAGAGGGGAAATGGAAGAAATCGAGAAACCAAAGACAGAAAAGAAGGAGACAAAAAAAAGGAAAGCAAAAAAATAAGAAGAAAAAACCAGACAGAAGTTAGAATGAAAAAAGGAGAAAAAGAGAAAAACAAGATATATAGGAAAAGAAAAAGGATATAACGGAGAAGAGAAAGAGAGAAAAGAAAGAGATAAAGGAGGAAAGAAAGGAACAAAAAACAACAGAAAGGATGGAGAAAAGAGACCAGAGAAAGAGAGAAATGAAAGCCAGAAGATAAAGAAATGCGAGAAAGAGGGAAAAAGAGAGAAAAAGACAGAAATGAAAGATAAGCAATTCAGAAACAAAAACGAAACGAAAAGCAGAAAAGAACAGATAAAAAGAGAAAAGAAAAACAGAAACAAAAAAGAAAAGAACAAAAAATGAAGATAAAAACGAAGGAGATCAATGATAGAGAGAAAAAAGTGATAAAATATGGCAAAATAAAAGAACCAAAAAAGACTAAGGAAACGGGAAAGACGGACAGGGAAGAACTACAGAAAAAACTGAGGAGAGGGGGAGAAAAAACTGAAATAGAGAAAAGACAGAAAAAAACGAAAAAGAGAAGCAAAAAGAAAGACGCAAAAAGAAAAAGAAAAGCAAGAAAGGAACGGCAGAAAAAAGACAGAAGAAAAAATAATGAGAAGAAGGAAAAACAAAAAAAAACGAAAAAACGAAAGAGAAAAAAGAAAAAAGATAGAAAAAAAGCACAGAAAAGAAATACATTACAAAAGGAAAAAAGAAAGAGCAAAAAGAAGATGGAAAAAACAGAGAAGGAACAAAGAAGCATAACCAAAACAAGAAAAATAAGAGTAAAAATAAAGAGCAAATAGGAGAAGAGATATGAGCAAAAAATGAAAGAAACAAAAGAGAAAAAAGATCTTGCCTCGAGAGTAAAAAAGAAAAAGAATTAAATCTTCACAGTCTAAATGTTCAATTGATCTATATAGAGCAAAGACAATAAATGATTCAGTTAATTAAACATCAGTTGTTCAAAATTTATTTGAGATTGAGATCAATCAACACTGAAAACAAATGAAGCAAATGATTATTTAAAATATCGGTCACCAAGCGTTTTGCGTAAAAAGTTCCCATTAAAATCATTGCAACAAAATGTGTTCAGGAGAATTTAAAGACCTAACACAGAAGTTTGTCAACGCCACAATAATATCCAGCTAAATCAAACTCATTTGTATGGACTATTTTTGCGTCATCAAACTCATTTCGGTAATTGAATTTTAATAAGAGAATCTTTTTTCTGTCAATATCCGTGTTGAATTAGTACATGTCATTCAAGAAATATTCTCGTGTAATAGATTTTTTCGGCTTTTTTATTAGCAGGTTTTTAGTCAATGACCTTTTTTGAATCCGCAAATTTTCAGTAATTGACCTTTTGGCACAGGCAACTTTTCGGTCAAAGGCAGCTTTTCGGTCAATAATAGTTTTTTACGTCCGCGACTATTCAGTCACTGAACTAACGGCATAGGTTAAATTTCGGTCATTTTTGGCAGGGGCAAGTTTTCGGTCATTGATTTGCTTCGCTTATTTAAGAGGCCTTAAAACCTGTGTAGATTATGAGCTTAAATATGATGTTATGGTTATTCAAATTACGTTTATTATAATGAAGATATAGATAGATGGAAGATAGATCATGATAAGAAGAAAGACATGGAGCACGAATATTGAAAAATTGAGGGAATTGGAGAAAAAAGTAAAGGATGTGACGCTAACGGACAGAAATCCCAATAAATACGCGGCTCATCTGCTCCTTAGCTGAATTCATTTCGCTTCTGCCTGTTAACTCACAGATTCCGTTCTAATCCGACTGTTGCAAGTCGCTTTTGCCGAAGAGCATGCTTAAGGGCTTTTGGAACATGCAGAGATAGGTGCTTAAACATGGTGCCTTTTATGTGGACACTGAAATATTATATAGACTAGCAGGCCCGCAGTATCATAACAAGAACATCTTTTAAAAAGTATTCGTTACGTTAACGAAGTGGCTTAATATATTACCCCAAGTACCAGTAATTTGGTCTCAATTTTTTTGGCTCGGCCAACTCGTATATTTGAGGAGCACTAAGATTTGAACAGATAACGAACTTCTGCAGGGTGGTGTAACCTAATGCATGTAATACGTTAATCGGCCTGTTTCAGGAATGCTAAAAAGAGAAGAAGCAAGATATTAAAAAACGAGAGCAAACAGACAAAACGACAGAGAAAAAGAAGACAAAAAAGAAAGAAACAACAGCGAAAAGAAGTGACGAAGAACAGAAAAGAAAAGAAAGATAGAATAGAAAGAGAAAAGCAGGAGTGAAAATACAGAAAAAAACATAGAAATTATAATAAAATGGACAAAAAACAAAGGAAAGAAGAAAAGCAAGTGTGAAAAAAGAGAGAAACACAAGAGACATACAAGACTGAAAAGCGACAGAAAAAAGAAAGAAAGAAAAAAGCATAAAAAGGGAACAGGATAGAGAGAGAAAAAACGAAGAGAGAAAGAGAGAAGAGAAGGACGGAACTGAGAAAGACAAATGAAAGCGAAAAAGACAAAAATGATAAAATCGAGAAAAAAGACGGAGAGAAGGAAGAGAGAAAAAAAGTGAAATAGTAAAGAAAAAAAAACGAAAAAAGGAAAGGAAATGAAAAAAAGTGGAGAGTAAAGAAAGAGAGGAAAGAAATGGAGGCAAAAAGGAAGAAATCGAGAAACGAAAAACAGAAAAGAAAGAGATAATAAAAACAGAAAGCAAAAACAAAAAGAATAGAAAAACGAGAGAAAATTAAAAGTAAAAAAAGGAGAGAAAGAGAGGAGAACAAGAGATAAAGGAAAAGATAAAAGACACAAAGGAGAGAAAGAGAGAAAACAAAAAAACAAAAGGGGAACAAAAGAACAGAATAGAAAGAAAAAAGGGACCAGAGAAAGAGAGAAAAAAAGCCAGAATGAGAAGAACAGCAAAAAATGAAACCAAAAAGAGAAGAAAGACAGAAATAAAAGAGAAAAAACCAAGAGAAAAAAATGGAAAAGCAAGAGAATAGACAGACTGAAAATAATGAGAAAAGCAACAGAGGAAAGAAAAAGCAAAAAAAACAGAAAATTCCAAGAAACTAAAGACAAACGAAAGAGAAAAAAGAATGAGATAAAAAAAATGCAGAAAAAAACAGAAAAAAAGAGGAAAAAATATAGAGAGAAGAAGAACAAGAAATAAATGAAGAAAAGAAAGAAAGATGAGGATCTGAAGACAGAAACGAATTAGAGAAATGAAGAAATAAATAGCATGAGATAAAAGAAAGGCAGAAGCAAAAACCAAGACAGACAAAATAAAGAGAAAAGAAAGACAGGAGGTAACTACAGAAAAGAGAGAGAGAAAAGATCGAATGAAAGAGAGAGGCGGAACGAAAGAGAAAAGCATCAGAGAATTGACGAGAAAAGAGACAGAAGAAAGACAAATGGAAGAGAAGCGAAAACAAAAAAGAGAAACAAAGAAAAGAAAGAGTAAAACGAACAAAGAAGACAGAAAAAAAACAGAAAAGAAATACAGTAATAAAAGAGAAATAGAAGAGAAAAAAGACAGGAAAAACGAGAAAGGCAAGACAGAAAAGAAAAACAGAAAGGAAAGACAGAAAGCAAAGGAAAACCCAAGATAGACAAAAAATACAGAAAAACAGAAAGAAGAAATAAACGAAAAAGCGAAACGAAAGGGAAAAATTGAAAATTGAAGAAATGGAATGAAAACGAAGCAAAAATAGAGAAATCGAAAGACAAATGACAAAGAGAAGCAAAAACTAAAAAAAAGAGAAACAAAATAGAGAAGTTTGGAAGAAAAGGAAGGAAGAAAAAAATAGAGAAGGAATACATTAAAGAAGGAGGAAAGAAAGAAAAAAAGACAGGAGGAAAGAGTAAAACAAGAGAGAAAAAAAAGACAGAAAAAAAGAAAAGTAAGAGAAAAAATACAGAAAGGAAAGAGAAATGAAATAAACGAAAAAGCAAAACGAAATGGAGAAAAAAAAGAGAGAAAAAGGACAGAGAAAAGAACAGAAGACAAAAAAGAATAAAAGAGACAAAGGAAAAACAGGAAAGAACAGAACGACAGAGAGGAGAAAAAAGCAGAAAAGAGAGATATGGAGAGTAAAAAAACAGATACAAAATTAATTCTTCGCAGCCTAACTCCTCATTTGATCTGCACACAAAAGTGGCTTGAAATGATTAATTTATTTAAATTTTAGCTGTTCAAAACTTTTAAGAGACTGAGATCACCCAGCACTCTAAGCAAATGAAGAAAAAGACTGGTTAAAACGTCGGTCACGAGTTCATTAAAAACTTCGCAACGAACTATGTTCAGGATAATTTAAGAACGTACACAACGCCTTGTCCCCACCACATTGCTATCTAGCTAAATTAAATCCATTTTGATGGACAGTGTTGCATCTTTGATTTCATTTCGGTAATCGACTATTGATGCGAGAATCTTTTTCGTTTTCCGCATTTTCTATTAGCAGATTTTTAACCATTGACCAATTTTTGAATCCGCAGTTTTTCAGTCGATCACTCTTTTGGCAGAGGCAACTTTTCGGTCATGAGCAGTTTTTCGTTCAATAACTTATTTCTTTATCCGTGGCTATTCAGTCATTGACTTTTATTGCATTATTAACTTTTTGCTCATTTAGTTTTTGACAATGGCAGTCTTACTGTCATAGGCAGCTTTTATTTCATTGAACACTCTTACATCGGCAAATAATCAATCCTTGACCTTTACGGAGTCAGTCAATGACATTGGTAAATTTTTGATCATTGAGTTTTTTGGCAAGGGTAAATTTTTGGTCGTTCATTTCTGGCAATGGCACGTTTTTGGTCATTGACTTTTTTCAATGTGCATGCAAAACGCTTTGCATATTTAATAGGCCTTAAAACATGGGAAGATTGGGAGCTTAAACATGGTGTTGTACGTTTTAGAATTACGTTTAATATAAAGAAGATGTAGATGGATAGAAGATAGATAGTGACAAGAGGGAAGACATGGAAAACAAAAAAAGTGAAAACAGAGGGGAATTGGAGAAAGTAGAAACAGATGCAGCGTTAATGAACAAAAATTCCGGTAAATACCCGGCTCATCTGTTCCTTAACTCAACTCTTTGCGCTTCTGCCTTTTAACTCACAGACATGGGTTCGAATCCGACTATTGCCAGTCGCTTTTGCCGGTGAGCATGTTTAAGGGCTGTTAAAGCATGAAGAGATAGGCGCTTTTAAATGTTGCCTTTTATGTCGACACTGAAATAATACATAGATTTATTTAGTGAGCAAATCTGATAAAGAAAGATCAATAACTAGTTAAAATTTGATCATACAAGCCTTCGTCAACGAGCCAAGTTCTAATTATACGGGCAAATTCTCAACATAAGTGATATATAACTAGCAAAATTCAGATCATAGGGGTTATCTGAACAATCCAAAGTCTGATCGTAAAAAACATTAAATCACATTGAATCACCGCAAATTACCTTCAAATAACTGAAGTTTGCTAGAAACAAATATTCTAGTGCACGTGTGACACTCGCAGATTCTCTACCCAATTAATCTAGACCTTCAAATACATTCGCACAACAAAAGATCACTAATTTACAACTAAACTTTTGCACTTTATATTTATTTAGGTACGCCATTTTCCTTTACTGTCACCAGTTAAAGTGTTTATAAGTGAGAACACAAAAAGGTATTTTGTTCCATGTTTTTGAGCTGCCTCCTATTAGAAGAACCAGCAGCCGGCCTTATCGAAAAACGTATCGAAGAAGAGTGAAAGATAAACGGTTAAAAAAGAAAATTTTTCAAAAATTGGGACTCTGATGACATTTTTTGTTTAAGGAATATCATGCATCAATCTATCACATATATCACTAATTCTGTGTATTGAGAAAAAAATTTTGAATGCAGGCTTATAATGAAATCTTTTTAAACAAGCCGGAACGATGAAGCAAAATGTAAATCAGTCGAGAACGCAGATGTTGAAAAGACTTCATGAAAACAAGTATCAAATCATTAGCAACCCAAAAATTGATCACATTGCCGGGAACGGTTATAACATAGGATGATGAGGAAATTACTTTTGACAGAATTTTTTTGACATTTTCCTCTTTATAACAACTTAGCATTATATTTAGTAAAGAGGATATGACATCTATACACCATAAAGAAATCAGTTATTAATAGTAACGGTTTGTAATGAAAGAATTTAAAATCTTTTAAGAGCCTTGACAAAAAAAGTTGCGATAAAAACCATGAAAAAAGGATACGCTTTTTAAATGTCAAAAAAATTATTTCATATTGTTCTTGTGATCTGGTCACGTGAGACCGTTGGTCGGCCAAACATGTAAGTGATAAAAAAGAATGAAAAAATAATATAATATTGTTTGATCGGTAATTTACCTGGGTTCAAGGTGAATTCTGAATTACGATATTTTCTTTTTTTTCGTAGAATTTTTAAAGCCTAACCCCTGTTTTTTTCGTACTTGGCTTGGTTTCGAAGTGACAGAGTTGACCAGTTAAACATGCAATGATCCTGTTTTTTATTTATTTATTTTAAAAATATAAGGAAGTAAAATGACTATGAATGCTGCGTTTGGGGTATTTTTTCATCTCACAATCAGACATGGAACAAATCGACTAGGTATTATAGCAGTAGCATTTTTGAGTAGATATCACGTTAATATTTTTGAACAGATTTTCATTTCATTTTGGCGGGCATTTTTGAATGTAAATGTCTGCAAAAAGGAAAGCTGATGACCAATTTTAACTGCCAATTTGTTTTCTCTGTCGCGCTGTCCACTGACCATTTTCTACTCTTAAAGTGAAGGTATCAAAGATTTCAGGTGATATTGTTGATGTTCAGGTTTTCAGGCCTAGATTTCAAATTTTGAGTTTGAAAATCAAATAAAAATGATCAAAAACCTCAATCATTTTTCAAGCAAAAACATATCATAACAAAATGATTAAATGATTAACATAACAAAATTTGAAATACTTCTGTGAAAGAAAGGTCCGTGTGAAATGGGTTCAATTTTTACATCTTTGATGCATGTGCAGAAAACAATCTCAGAATAACAATTGAGTCTAAAGTTGACATTGGTCTTTTTTTTGACGGATTTTTGTGTCCGAGGCTAAAAAAAACAAAAATTAAAAAAAAATCTTTTTTAAGTCTGAATATTCTAGATGCTTTATAGACAAAAATTTAAATTTTTTTAAATTTTGTTTCGTAGAGCTTTTTTTACTATCTAGAAATCATTGCGAAGTGAATATTTTAAAAAATACAAAAACTGGTTGCATTTTGCATAATGATCACATGACTTCTTTTCTTTATGAAAAAGGGCCAAATTGACCGAGAAGACAACAGTTTCTTGGCTAAAATGATCAAATAAGTGAAGGCAAAAGCCGTAAAATTGATTCTAATCACATTTTACCATCTTTTTTTAATTTTTAGAATGACTGAATTTATTCAACCTGTGCCAAATTATTTTTCTAATGGATATGCAATTTGAGTTTTCAGTGAATGTGCACTATTTTCAAAATAACAGTCGCCATGTGGTGCTTAACTTAATTAACTTTTCGGATCGTTTCCGTTTGTGCCCCCCCCCCCCAAGTACGTTATGCTTCTCCCAATTACAGAGCACATGGTAAATCATAATGTAAAAATATTACACGTGCTTCTTGGGGGTGCAAATAGTATGAACCTACTAAGCTGGGGTGGGGGCACAAACGGAAACGATCCAACTTTTCCCACAAAATTTGGGCAATCAGAAAGAATTTTACGTTTGTTTTGAACCATTTTGAGTTGCAAGTTTTATCCTGTAATAATTAAGTATCTATGATGTTAATTGAACATTGAACCTTTCCAAAACTAAATGACATTTTCCTGCGTTTGAAAAAGGAACTATACAACGATTTCTCACGTGCTAAAGCGGATTGGTTTAGACCGACATCGTTTCAAAGCCTTTCATATCTATACTGATAAAAAACAAATGCTTTCATTGTTTTGTCTACCCTGGCCAAGAAGAAGACTGAACAAAGATGAGGACAAATTTGTTAGAAATCTTAGGTATGATCGGTTTCACTCGTTCCAAAACTTTGCAATATTCAGTTTGGTTGGTGTCATCGGTTTTTATTCGTTAGAATTGTTCGGTATGTTCGTAAAATTTATTGCTCAAAAAGAAGTCAAACGTTATGATGACGCTTTACTCCTAGCACCTCCAAGTGTCCCTATTTTTGAAGGTTTTCTGCCAAGAGTTTAATACGTTTAAAATCTCCAATTCCGGTTGTACCTCAGAATGAGGTCTGGAAATGATATTGTGGCGACTCTGACAACACGCCATTTGTAAAATGGAATTAATTTCCTTCATTTTGTACAAATTAAATTAATACACTAATCTAAACATTGAAAAATTGATGTTTGTTTTTAGCAGGGCTCACGAAATTCGAATAATATCTCACTCCATCAGGTGAGATGCACGAGTTTAGTTGTAAACACCCTTCCGGTTCCTCATCAAAATGAATCGCCCGTTTGTTTACCGGTAAACAGCCCAACGAGTGAACCCTGTTTGGGGCTCTGTAATCACTAAAAGTGCACTGACTGAATTCAACCCCTCCCCAGGGGCAGTTTTCCTTAAAACAGTAACTTCGGTTCTCGGCTATTCGGCTTTCGGCCGGTCGGTTTCGGCTCAAAGGAAGAGTCGAAACTTGTCTTTCATCGTCCACATTGTTTGTGAAGGTCGTTTCAATATTCAATTTTTCAGCAGCGCTAAGGGAAAATTGGTTTTCAATTAGGAATAGTTCGCTGGGTCGCTTCGGCCTTGTATGGTCCAAATGCAACGATGATTTTCTGGGTATTAGGGCAATGGCTTCAGAGTTTGAGATCTAAAACAAAAGCAATCGTCTGACTAAACCATAAAGGTACTCCATCATTTCACTTCGATAAAAATGTTTTTTTTATTATAAAAAATCCATAAACTTAGATTTCCAATTAAAAACTAAAACCACCAAACAACCAAAATTAAAGGACTTTTCTTGCTCAAATTGTTATTTTTGAAGAAACGTAGAGCTGAATCGCTTTAAACGTCGATTTTCCATTTTTTTAAACATTTCTCGGCTTTTGTTGACATTTTTTGGACTGTTTTTGGACAATTTCCTGACTCTCTGACAATTTCCGACTAATTTTGGACAATTGACTGGTCTTTTGACAACTTTCTTTCTCTTTTGGACATTTTCCTGGCTTTTTGACATTTTTTCAACTATTTTCCGGCCAATTTTGACGTTTTCTGGATGTTGTGAATACAAATGCATACAGCAACCAATGTAAGCGGAAATGTAAGTGAGAAAGGTTAGCGAGAAAAGAAAGCGAGTATATTTAACTTGAACACGTAACTAAGCAAGGCCATGTAGCACAGATGGTATCGCGTTCGACTCCTGATCACAGGATTGCTGATTCGAGACCCCGACTACGACCAAACTGGCAAAGCAAAATCAGTATTCTAATACATGTACCTTGAGCAACCGAGTGTTGGAGAGCGGTTTTAGTCCGAAATAGTCCAATTTAGACAAAGAGGACTGAGATATAGCTAAATTAGAGTAACAAAACGCATTGAATGGTTTATTTTTAAGGCCAAAGCAAGGCCAAATTACGTCATACACGAACTGAATTGACCTCTATTGGCTCACCAAAGGCTAATACTTCCTGTCTAGTCTTTTTGTTGCCAGTGTTACTATCTTTTGTCTACGAAAAAAGAGGATTGTTATGTGTAATCGAACAAGAGCTTATCGTTAAAAATACAAATTGTTATCTTGAATAAAGATTGTTCTTTCTATATCTTCCTGTCGTTCGGGTTTTAGACGTCATCTAGCTCAAAGAGTTTGGTCCACCGAGTGAAAGTAATGGAATACGTAAAGGAATACGTCCGCTTTACGTCAATTTTTGTTGTACAGAGGCTGGGTCAGTGACTACTATCGGAAATTCTGGCACACCGAGGCTGGGTCAGTGACTACTATTGGAACTTCAGATGCTGGGTCAGTTATTACTATAGGTACTATTGCTAGACAGAGGCTGGATCAGTGACTGCCATTGGGACTTTTGGGACTACCATTGGCACAGTCAAGTTGAATTAGTAACTGTTATTGGTCTTGTTGCTTGCAATAAATAAGTCGGCAAGTCTGATTGGGCCATCCGACTGTCAGAAGCGTAGAAAAGAAGCTGTAAGACAAAACTTTATAATTCAGAGTATTAAACAGAGTACACGTAATCTATTTGGTGCTACTAATAACCCCACTGTTAGCTCAACTCCAATTTAGGTTTTCTTAGCTGAATAACTTTGGGTACTGAATTAGCCGAATAGCTTGGGTGTTCAACTAGCCGAACAACTTGGGCGCTCAATTAGCAGATTAACTTGGGTGCTCAATTAGTCGAGTAACTTGGGTGCTCGATTGGTTGAATAAATTAGATGCCCAATTAGCCGAAAAACTTGGGCACCCAATTAGCCGAATAACTTGGGTGCTCGATTGGTCGAATAACTTGAGTGATCAATTGGTCGAATAACTTGGATGCCAATTTAGCCAAAAAACTTGAGTGCTCAATTAGCAGAATTACTTGGGTGCTCATTTGTTCGAAAAACCTTGCTGCTCAATTCGCCGAACATTTTTAAGTAATCAATTAGCCGAAAATTTTTGGATGTTAAGGCAGCCGAAAATTCTTGGTTGTTAAATCAATCGAAAACATCTTGGATGCTCAATTATGGATGCCCGCAAAATTTTGGTGTTCAATTAGCCAAAAATTTCTCGAGCAATCAGTTAGCTGAAAAAGTTTCTAGTGTTCTATTGGCTCACAAAAAACTATTAGGTCTGTCTAGTCTTTTTGTCGCCAGTGTTACTATCTTATGTATACGAAAAAAGAGTATTGTCATGTGTAATCGAACAAGAGCTTATCGTTAAAAATACAAAATGTTTTCTTGAATAAAGATTGTTCTTTTTATATCTTCCTGTCGTTCGGGTTTTAGACGTCATCTAGCTCAAAACATTTGGTCCACCGAGTGAAAGTAATGTAATACGTAGCGGAATACGTCCGCTTTACGTCAACTTCTGTCGTACAGAGGCTGGGTCCGTGACTACTATCGGATCTTCTGGCACACAGAGGCCGGGTCAGTGACTACTATAGGAAATTCTAGCGCACAGAGACTAGGTCAGTGACTACTGTAGGCACTTCTGCCAAACAGAAGTTAGGTCAGTCACTACTATCGGCAATTCTGGCACAGAGAGATTGGGCCAGGGACTACTATTGGAAAATTTGGAGCGCACAGGCCTGGACACTGACTACTATCGGAACTTCTGGCGCACAGAGGCTGTATCAGTGACTACTATTGGAACTTCTCGCACACAGATGCTGGGTCAGTGATTACTATAGGCACTTTTGCTAGACAGAGGCTGGATGAGTGACTGCCATTGATCTTTTGACGCACAGAGGATGATTAAGTGCCTACTATTGGAATTTCTGGCTGACAGAGGCTGGATGAGTGATTTTTATTGGTTTTCTGGCACACTGAGCCTGGATCAGTGATAGGTATTGGAACTTCTGGTCCACAGAAGCAGTGTCAGTGACTGCTAACGGGACTTTTGGCACAGTCAAGCTGAATTAGTGACTGTTGTTGGTCTTCTGGCATGCAAAAGATGGGTCGGCAGGTCTGATTGGGCCATCCGACTCCCAGAAGCGTAGAAAAGAAGCTGTAAGACAAAACTTTATAATTCAGAGTTTTAAACAGAGTACACTTAATCTATTTGGTGCTACTAATAACCCCGCTGGTAGCTGAACTCCAATTTAGGTTTTCTTAGCTGAATAACTTTGGGTATTGAATTAGCCGAAAAACTTCTGGTGTGCTCATTTAGCAGATTAACTTGGGTGCTCAATTAGTTGAGTAACTTGGATGCTCATATAGCCCAAAACCTTGGGTGCTCAATTAGCAGAATAACTTGGGTGCTCGATTGGTCGGATAACTTGGACGCCCAATTAGCCAAAAAACTTGGGCGCCCAATTAGCAGAATAACTTGGGTGCTCAATTGGACGAATAACTTGGGTGCTCAATAGGTCAAATAGCTTGGATGCCCAATTAGCCAAAAAATATGGGTACTCAATTAGCAGAATATTTTGGGTGCTCAATTGGTCGAATAACTTGGGTGATCAATTGGTCGAATAACTTGGATGCCCAATTAGCCAAAAAACTTGAGTGCTCAATTAGCAGAATTACTTGGGTGCTCAATTGTTCGAGTAACCTGGCTGCTCAATTCGCCGAAAATTTTTAAGTATTCAATTGGCCCAAAAATTTTCTAGGGTTTAGTGAGCCGAAAATTTTCTAGTGTTCAATTAGCCAAAATTTTTGGTTGTTCAATTGGCCGAGCATTTTTCGTTGTTCAATGAGCCCAAATTCTTTGAGTGTTCAATTAGCCATTTTTGTCAACTTTGTATGACCAGTGGAAATAGAAGGCAATGCTCTTTTTTGCTGTTGTTAGCTCCCTCAGTCGAACAAAAAGCAAGTTGCGGGAACTTCAGTACTCTCGTCACGTAAAAGCTTCCATAGCTGAGCCCGGCCTGAGCTTCCAAGCTCTCAAACAAAGGAAAACTGTGCAGTTTATGAAAATCGTTGGGTAACCACACGCAGACAAAGTTACTATTTGACACGACATCAAAAATAATATTTTAACGCTTCAGCACAACAACAATCTTAACCCGTTATTCACAAAAAAGTTGGTTGAGGAGCTTAATCTTGTTAGGAACAAAATAAACGCATTAGTCTACTGCAACGGCAAAGAGCTTTCGACATTTTTGGAGCACTTAAACAGACAAACTTTTTTGTAGTCGACGTTTTAAAAGAGTTGCTTTCAAAACGCAAAACAAAAGATCCGGCAGTTGTTAACGATGACATACAACTTCATACAACATTCTCTCCCTAACAGATAAAGTTTTTAGCAATTGTACGGTTCCGTGGCTTCGACATTAACCGTCTCATTAAAAAAACGCGTCCGAAATGACTGAATCAGCGACGTCGAAAACAGGGTTGCTACGCTTGGAGGATTCTGCTATCGAGCGTGGCTAGCTTAAGCGCAAGGCTTTAGCTTGGCAGTGGTTTCCTCCTTGCTAGTGGAGGTGCTGTGGTTTTGAGCTCGTTCGCCTTCCCCGCTAATTTTAAAACCTCGTCTCACAAACGCAACACATCACTTACGTCCTTGCTTGATTTGAGACACCAATAACCCTTTAATTGTATGTCATAATTTAATATTGTAATCCAATCTTTCAGTGCCTAGGTGTTCGTTTTAATTGCAGTTTATATTTAAAGCTGTTTTAAGGATGGAACTGCAGTGACAAATTTGATAGAAGCAAAGTCTAAAGCCAAACAAAATGTAAGGAAAATTTTTAGAGGTGTAGTTGAAGCTATAAAAGCACTGCGCGAAGAGCACGTGTCAAATCCATGGTAGACATGTCCCAAGACTTTTGTTTACAGCAATGTCCAAAAAGACCAGTCGATAGAGATAGTCGCCCGACATCCTAACAAAGTGCAAATCACTGAGGATTTGAAAATCTTGTTGGAAGAAGCAAGCAAAAATCATCATAAGTTTTTTATAGGGGCGCGCCAATACATCGAGTCGCTCACCCCAACCCAAAAGTACCAGAAAAATTCAAAGGAAAACGTCGAATTGAGGTACGACGATTAATTCGATGGCATCAATTCAAAGACGCCTTATAGCAAAACTTAATTGAGAAGATGTTGAAAGAGAAAACGCAAATAAATTAAAACTGGCTCGACAAAGGCATCAACTTCAGCTGAACACAATCAGCAAAAAAATCATTTTTTTGAATCTAAAATGAACAAGCTGGAGGCTATGGAGTCCTTGGACGAAAGTTTAGGTAATGAACTTGACGAACACCTGATGTCAAATCATATCGACAATATTGAGTGTGTAACTGATTTGGTAAAAAATGCTAACTCCAATAACACAATGTCTGTCGCGATCAAAAAAATGCCTTTAGAAAAATCACAAAAATTAAGGAAATTCTTATCCAGGCATTGCCACTCCACAGATAATGGTTAATTCCCTTCTTGGTAGATCGAAAGATCATGTACCAGTTAAAAGTTTGCAACTGAATGACGTGCAAAGCGGTCCATCTCAGGCAGACATTACTAAAAGTTTCCATGATGAACCACAATTGGCTAACACAAATAGTAGCTTCGTTCGCAAGCCTAGAGGGTCATAGCACTTCTTTTCTTTTTTTGGAAATAATGATGCGCAGCAACTTGATGAAAATCTGCAGACTTACAGTCAGAACTTTCAAGTAGCTGTTAACTTAACGGACAATGTCGATAGACCTAACCATCTTTCTACCAGGGGCGACACATTGAATCTGACTTCAAATGATACCAATCAAAATAACTCTGAACAGCAGAAGATCCAAGCAGTGAACCTAACGAACAATTTGATGCATAGCACACCCACCAACATTCACAGTTTGGTGAATCAGAGCACATGCAACCAGAACCTGGTTGCAAATACAATTAACACCAAATTTTTGATAAGCCAACCCTTCAGCACTCAGATTAAAAATGCCCATGTTCAGAGCAGACATAACCGAAATCCAAACTTTCTTCAAGACAAGCCACATCTTACCAAATTTAAAGCTTTGGCATATGCCAACTTCAGATACTGCAGTCTGGTCAGTTTCCCAGGTGAAGGCACAAAAAATGTCACACACAAATATGAGCCAACCTGTGCTATCGTTTTTGAGTGGTGGTACAACATTTTGTCATCAAACCCCGTTCTGAACGGCTACCGTTGTAAATCAGACTAAAAAACCAATGTCAGCGCCTTTACAACGGCATGAATCTCCAATGCTACTTTCTCATCAACCCAAGATGCCCATATACCGATCGAAGGCTTTAACGCCCCTTCCCGCAGCACAAACGCCTCAAACGAATCAGTCATTCAATGTGAAAGATTTGATTGGCGCGATTACTTCTAGTCATCTCAATCCTTTGCCTAAATGGAACTTTGCCAATTACATTGAAGACCCGCTTTTGTGGTGCGAATTAAAAGGACAGTTCAGAAGTTCAAAGAACTTCTAAGGACCCCACGCCACTGTTGGTGCTCATTTTTATAAGCTGAACAGCTACCCCCACTAAAGTACTCAACTCCGAAAACATTAATGCCTATTCGTTGATAATTTCTAGTCTGGTTGGCGTGTTTCGTTCATTATCCTATGATTCGTCTTTAGTAAGTCGGGCTGTGAATAAGCTGCCGCCAAATCGTAAAGAATCTTGGTGCAATGAATCATTGGTTGCGGACAATTGAGAATAGGCGGCTGCGGACGAAACCTCACACTCACGACCGCATGAAAAGAGCCAAGCTCAAAACGAAACTTGAAGAACCGGCTTTTTCGTCAAAAACAAAAACTACCTCAAAAGTTTTTGCATGTAGTTGGAAAATAACTGAAACAAAATCGTAGAACCATTTTCCAAAGCCCATTAAGGGTGAACCTTGGCCTCATTGTAAGACTAACGATCCTTTGTGGCAATGTCCAAAATTTACAAACGAGAACAATAAACAAAATAACTAGAATTGTCTTTGAGACTAGGCTCTGCTTGTCTTGCTTGAAAGGATCACATCATTTTAGACACCGCCCCTGCCCCAAAAATTGTAAACAGTCTGTTTGCAAATGTTCAAATAATTCATTGCTACACGAAGCTGATCGTATCATCCCTGGAAATAAAATTAAGAAAAGAAGTAAAGGTGACAATATTTCAACTAATTAGTTGAGACAGTTAACCATCGTCAGTGACAGTTGGTTGCAAAAATGAACTATCAACTCAGAGTAGCTCGACCTCATTTCCCTCAGTACCGGACGTACAAGCTCGTCTGCAATTGAAAGAGGTTGAATTATATTGCCCCACTGATGAGAACACAAAAATTTTTGAGTTATATGATCCCGCATGTAGTTATTCATGCAAACCGAAAACTGCACTGAACGTCATAAACTTAAGGGTAAAGATCTCAAATTAACTAATTGCGGGATAAGCACTCAGAAAACTATTGGTACAATTATGACAGATGTCACAGTAAAACAAATAGCACAAAAGACTTGGGAAGTTTCCAATTTAGTTCAAACATTGCAGAAAATCTAAATATTGGTTCTGATATAGTGGCCATTCTCCAGTTGCAAGAAACCTACACGCATTTGAATGTTCTGGGTCCCTTTCAGCACAGCTAGTCGAATATCGAATTGATTCCAGGTTTGACGTGTACCACGCCATCCACCCGATTGAGTATTTTCAAAGTGAATCAAAATGCGCTCCCGTTGCCGTCCGTCTACCAATAGGATAGGTGTTGAGTTGTCCACTGCCTTCAGGCTCTAATTTTGTTTCGTCCTTCTTCAAAGCTATTATTGAGCCAGAACAACATTTAGTAGAACAGTTAAGAACCTGGTAGGAATTGGAGTCTTATGGTGCAATAGTGAAGTTGACCAAGGTCATCAGCAGACCGCAGAGCTGTCGAATTTTTATAGAAAACTGCAACGCACGATGCTAAAAGAAACCAAGTAGAAAGAATCTGGGCTAATGACAACCCCGTCTTATCAAACAGCCATTATTCAGGCCTCGTGCAGCAAAAATCTCCCAAGCAAAACTTTCTAAGGACGAAGAACTTCGGTCTAATTATTCAAAAACATAAGTGATGATGTCGAAAAAGGCTACTTATTTCAGATAGAGAACCCAAACATCCCACTCAACGATCAAACATGAGTGGTATTTACCACATCACTCTGTAATAAATCCAAATAAACCTGGAAAAATAAGAAGTGTTTTAAACGGTGCTGCAAAATTCCACAAAATTTCCTTAAATAAATTGATACTGACTGGCCTTGACCTGTTTCAGCGTCTCATTCATACTCTCATCCGTTTTCAGCAGCATAATCCTGCTGTCAACGCCGATATCGAAGGCGTGCCCTCAAAGGGGCGTCCCAGTTACTGATCAGCCCTGCCTCAGATTTTTGTTGCGGGAGGACTCATCATCAGAAGTGTTGGTATACCAATCCAGCCGACATATATTCGCTTCGAAGGATTCGCTAATTTGCGCGAATTTTGCGCTTCAGAACACAGTAAAAGATAACATTCAAAGTTCCCCGATGATGCGCAAGCATTATTAGGTAAGTTCTATTTGTTTGACCATTTGGATTCTCTAGAAACACCACAAGAAGCAAAAAAAGAGTCAAAACTGATGTTGAGTTAGTGGCATTAGGTGGATTCATGCTAACAAAATTTAAAAGTAATATACCACACCTACTCGATGAAATGGAAAACAATGACCATTTATGCCACCCTAAAGTGATCCTAGTCTCTGATGAAGTAGCTTCTTCACCTGTTCCTGTTCCGACATGGGACCATCGAAAGGATACCAACTTCAGAACACAGTAAAAGATAACATTCAAAGTTCCCCGATGATGCGCAAGCATTATTAGGTAAGTTGCAATTGAAAGAGTTTGAATTGAAAGAGGTTGAATTGAAAGAGGTCGTCTGCAATTGAAAGAGGTTGAATTAATTTGCCCCACTGATGAGAACAAAAAAATTTTTGAGTTATATGATCCCGCATGTAGTTATTCATGCAAACCGAATACTGCACTGAACGTCATAAACTTAATGGTAAAGGTCTCAAATTAACTAATTGCGGGATAAGCACTCAGAAAACTATTGGTACAATTATGACAGATGTCACAGTAAAACAAACAGCACAAAAGACTTGGGAAGTTTCCAATTTAGTTCAAACATTAGAGAAAATCTAAATATTGGTTCTGATATAGTGGCCATTCTCCAGTTGCAAGAAACCTACACGCATTTGAATGTTCTGGATCCCTTTCAGCATAGCTAGTCGAATATCGAAATGATTCCAGGTGTGACGTGTACCAAGCCATCCACCCGATTGAGTATTTTGAAAGTGAATCAAAATGCGCTCCCGTTGCCGTCCGTCTACCAATAGGATAGGTGTTGAGTGGTCCACTGCCTTCAGGCTCTAATTTTGTTTCGTCCTTCTTCAAAGCTATTATTGAGCCAGAACAACATTTAGTAGAACAGTTAAAAACCTGGTAGGAATTGGAGTCTTACGGTCCAATAGTGAAGTTGACCAAGGTCATCAGCAGACCGCAGAGCTGTCGAATTTTTATAGAAAACTGCAACGCACGATGCTAAAAGAAACCAAGTAGGAAGAACCAGGGCTAATGACAACCCCGTCTTATCAAACAGCCATTATTCAGAACTCGTGCAGCAAAAATCTCCCAAGCAAAACTTTCTAAGGACAAAGAATTTCGGTCTAATTATTCAAAAACATAAGTGATGATGTCGAAAAAGGCTACTTATTTCAGATAGAGAACCCAAACATCCCACTCAACGATCAAACATGAGTGGTATTTACCACATCACTCTGTAATAAATCCAAATAAACCTGGAAAAATAAGAAATGTTTTAAACGGTGCTGAAAAATTCCACAAAATTTCTTTAAATAAATTGATACTGACTGGCCTTGACCTGTTTCAGCGTCTCATTCATACTCTCATCCGTTTTCGGCAGCAAAATCCTGCTGTCAACGCCGATATCGAAGGCGTGCCCTCAAAGGGGCGTCCCAGTTGCTGATCAGCCCTGCCCCAGATTCTTGTTGCGGGAGGACTCATCATCAGAAGTGTTGGTATACCAATCCAGCCGACATATATTCGCTTCGAAGGATTCGCTAACTTGCGCGAATTTTGCGCTTCAGAACACAGTAAAAGATAACATTCAAAGTTCCCCGATGATGCGCAAGCATTATTAGGTAAGTTCCATTTGTTTGACCATTTGGATTCTCTAGAAACACCACAAGAAGCAAAAAAAGAGTCAAAACTGATGTTGAGTTAGTGGCAGTAGGTGGATTCATGCTAACAAAATTTAAAAGTAATATACCACACCTACTCGATGAAATGGAAAACAATGACCATTTATGCCAACCTAAAGTGATCCTAGTCCCTGATGAAGTAGTTTTTTCACCTGTTCCTGTTCCGACATGGGACCATCGAAAGGATACCAACGAAAGCAACAAATCACGTGACTCTTAGACCTCAGCGCAAGAGCAAAATTGTCCGCACCTATAAGGTTGGTTGCGCTATTCACGGTTTCTGCTGGAATGTTGTTAAAAGACATTTGGAGACTGAGTGTTCAAAACTGGGATACCACTGTCCATTAAAATGATTAACACGTTCAAGGTCTGGAGTTAAAGTCTGCTTAAATTATGAAACATAACTATCCCTGGTTGTGTCTTCTCCGGGTCTTTCGATCAGTAGGAGCTTCATATTTTTTGAGACAGCTCTCAGGATGTCCTTTGTTCAGTTGCGTTTCTCAGGACTAAAGTAAATCAGGAAGTGAACGCACCGAAATGGCTTTTGTTCTTGGAAAAGCGAGGGTTGCAAACTTGAAGCGCTTAACAGTTCCTACATTGGGATTACAGGCCGCCCTCCTGGTGACACGGTTGAAAGTTTACATAACTGAAGGCCTATCAATTCCAATGAGCAGAGTCTTTATGTGGAGTGAAAGCACCACTGTTCTACATTGGCTTGGTTTACTTGATAAGCAACCTATTTTTCTTGCTAGCAGATTTTCTGAAATTCTAGATTTGACAACAGTTGATGAAGGTTCGATGTGTCAAGTGCAGACAACCAAGCAGATGCCGGAATTAGAGGCATGTCAGCAGAAAATTTACAAACAAGCAGTTGTTTAACAGTGCCAAGCTTTTTGTTGACTTTTCACTTCCTTTTTCAAACTATCACAATCAACAAAGATAATCATCAAACAAAATCATTCTCGTAAAATTTGCACAAAGATGTAACTGCACCTCAAGTGGCATTTGCCGTTAATACATTACAATCTGAGAAATTATTTAACTTTGTTAGGTACAGTTCCTTCACAAACTTATCCGAATTATAGCATCTCTCCTTCGTATACTCCCTAAACAGGTTTCATATCGTACACCAAACGGCATTATTTGAAATCCTGATGAACTATGAGTAGCTGAGGCTAAGCTTTAGTTTCCCGTTTAGCCGGAATCATTCCCAGTTGAACAAAAACTACTGTTTAATGGTAAACAAATAAATAAAAAAGGATATCATTGCACCATTCTCACCCTTCATTGACCCAAATGCCTTGATTAGATCAACCCGCCGATTGAGACATTTTGTCGTGGCGGTCTTTGGTCTCAAACAACCCATTATTTTAGATAGCTGTCATCCTGCAGTAAAATTTTTTTTGAAGGAGCACAACAAAAACCTCACAAGCTTTCATGCAGTGCCAGTTCACTATCATCAGAGTTCGTCCCGTTTTCATCCGCCAAAGTTGGCAGATCTACCAGTCGAGTGTCTCTCCTATGGTAATTCTCCTTTCTCCAACTCAGGAAAGACTACTTCAGCTCGTCTTTTGTCGCTGTCAGGCGCTCAACAAAGAAGCGAGGAGGGTCTCTTTTCACGTGCCTTACAACTAGAGCAATCCATTTTGAAGTACTAAATTCTATGGAAACCAGCTCCTGTGTTATGGAGATAGAAAGGTTCATCGCACGAAGAGGCACACCGCAAGCTCTATGGTCAGACAACGAAACAAACTGATGCTGCGAAAGAGTTGTCAGCTGGCTTTAAATCCTTAAATCAGAAAACAATTGAAAGCAAAATGTCTCAGAAATAAATTAAAGGGCATTTTAACCCTGTTTCTTTTCCTCATCTTGGCAGTTCGCGGGAACGCATTGTACGGTTTGTCCAACTATACGCTATTCTTGGTAACCGCCAATTGACTGACGAGGTGCTGTAAACAACATTCTGACTGGTTGAAATGACACTCAACAATCGACAGCTGGCGTCTGTTAACAATGATCCATCAGAAATGGACGTAATTACTCCAAATCATCAATCCTTTCCTGGGTTCCGTTCTTGTATGGTGCCTTCAAAAATTGAAAGTAAGAACTTTGATCACAGAAAGCGGTATGTCCGGGCCCAATCATATGCAGACCGAATTTGGAAACTATGTTTCAATTAGAATGTACCAACTCTGAATCGCCATAATAAATGGTTCGCCGCAGCGTCTGAATTGCCTGCAGGTGAGCTGAAGACAGAAGATCTGGTGTGGTTTGTCGAATATTCATCTCCTCGAGTTCATTTTCATTTAGGACGCATCTAAAAAAACTTCCCTTTGGTGATGGTGGCGTTGCCCGTTCCACTGCAATAAGAACGAAGTCCGAAAGCTATGTCCGACCCGTTGTTGAAAGGATTCCAGTTTTTGGTGCAGAATTTTTGGGCCAGAGGATGTTGTGAATACAAATCCATACATCGAGCAATGTAAGCAGACATGCAAGCAGAAATGTAAGCGAGAAATGTAAGCGAGTACATTTAAATTTAATGTGCAACTAAGCAAGGCCGCATAGCACAGATGGTAAAGCGTTTGACTCCTGATCACATGATCGCTGGTTCAAGCCCCCAAACTAAGACCAACTGGCAAAGCAGAATCAGCATTCTAATACAGGTACCGTGAGCAACGGACTGATAGAGAGCGTTTTTGGGCCGAACTAGCCAAATTTAGACTAAGATGACAAAGATATAACATTATTAGAGTAACAAATCACATTGAACGCTTTAACTTTCAGGACAAAGCAAGGCCAAATTACGTCACACATGAATTGAATTGACTTCTATTGGCTCACGAAAGGCTAACAGGTCATTTCTAGCGTTTTTGCCGCCATTGTTAATCTAGATATCTAATGTGTACGAAAAAAGAGAATTGCTCTGTGTGTTCGAACAAGATCTAATCGTTGAAAATACATAATGTTATTGTGAATAAAAATTGTTCTTTTAACGTTTTCCTGTCGTTCGAGTTATAAACGTTATCTAGTTCGAAAACTGGACCCATTTTTGACTTGCCAAGATTTGATTTTAGACTTGCTAAGTCTTAAATCGGACTTGCATTTCGACTTACAAAGTCTTAAATCAGACATGGATTAGAATCGGCAAGTCTGAGATCAGGCTTGGATTTAGACTTACCAAGTGTTAAATGAGACTTGGATTAGAACTGTCAAGTCTGAGATCAGGCTTGGATTTAGACTTGCCAAGTTTTAAATCAGACTTTGATTAGACTTGCCAAGTCTCAGCCCAGACTTGGATTTAGACTACTAAGTTTAAAAAATGACATGATCATAGCTCTGAATCAGTAATGAAATGATGCTAAAAATTAGACTTGTCCAGTACTGGAATTGACTTGGTGTTAGGTCCGGGAAGATAATGGAAAAGATATTTTGTACAAATGTGTTGCAAATTTGTACAAATTTAAGTTGCAAAATATATGACCAAAATTTTATTTGAGCGAAGACTTTTTGTCAACTGAGATATCTATAACCACCTCCTTTGTATCGGCTACCAGTTCATATTTATTGGAGATGTTATTATCTCTCCTGATTGAGAACGCTATTTTATAAATGTAATGTTTTGAATTACTTTTGAACAAAGATTTTAACATCGGAAAACTTTGATATTAGCATTAGCGCTGTTTTTAAGGATACTTTTTTTATGCCACATTAGAGTATGGCATAGTCTGAAGTTAAGCTAGGTACATTGATCCTAAAAACGTATAATGGATGTTTACTCTACCAAAAATAAGGAGATGACAAACAAATTTTGTACACAGTAACAAAACCGGACCCGGGGTGAGGTGGTAGAAATAAGATTCGACCATTAATTTCTGGGGGTACCCTCTGAGACGATAAATACACGGTCTGGACCATAATTTTTTCGGGTTTTTTTTCAAGCATAAGCCCTCGATGTCGAATAATAGTCCCAATATGCTTGATTAAATTGCTTAAATTCGAATGGTTAATGGTTAATTCGAATCATGTGTCCACTTTTGGAAAAAAAAGTCCTGGAAATTCGAAAAAAAACTACAACTGACCTCTCTGAAATGTGGCAACGATGACGCAATTGTAGGCGACAATTGCAAACTGGCATTGACCTCTAAACTGTCATTGACCCCGAATGGCGGATGATGAGTATCTTTGTTTGACCTTGAACTGGCTGATGCTGAATCGACTGCAGCTCCATTTGAGTCTTGTTTCTTGTTTTCAGCTGACTTGTGACACTCGACTTCACTTGCTTTGACATCGCAATTCCCGCTGGTTTGAAGGAATAATTTCTCCCTAAAATGACAGTCAAACAACAAAAACCACCCAGGATGAAGTGCCAGACCCAAGTGAACTAGCTCTGATTTGGGTCGCAAACGGGGAATATAATGCGACCCAATTAGAGGGTCTGGAAAGTGCTACGATCACAGGAAGGCCTGAACGATGGTCGCAAAAAGGCCGGATCAAAAGGCAAAGTCTGGAAATGGTCTGATCAGAGGTCACTTGGGTCTAGCAGGCCACGGAACTAATGTTTAGGCAGTATCAGACCGAAGTGAAATATGATCAATCAAATTATTGCTCACACAAATCACATAGATTTCTTATGCGAAAAGTAGCAAAATTTGTCCTTATTTTTTAACAGCTGCAACATTTAAAATATATTTTTCCATGATCAACCGATCACTCTGCCTAAAAAATCTGATCTTAATGCACTGCTCTCGGAAATTATGTGTGATAAGATTTTTTTCATTTTCAGATATTCTCGAAAAAATCTTCATTCGTTTTTCACAAAAAAAATATACAAAATCTATCTAAAAAATTTAGTACAAAAGTAGAGAAAAATTTAATTGCACATTTTAGTTTTTCCGTAGAAACACGAAGCAGTAGAAAGCTTGTATTGAATAATCTGGCGTAATATTCTCAACAACCAGTGCGTAATAAATAAAAGCAGTCGTCCACTTTTTGTAAATTTTTCAACAACGTGTTCAAAGAGAAAACTTTTGTACTTTTCTGAGCTTATTAGGCAGTATTGATTAGCGCTTTTTGTTTAAGTGACGTTTTCAAGCATTTTACCAGAATTTTTCTCCCAAAGAAAGTTTTTAAGGAAAAAACTAAGTTCTATATTTAAATCGGCAGCTCATATTTAATTTTTGGCCACTGAGATTTTTTCACGTGTATTTCCAATTGGCACCAAACAAAACTTTTGTAACCGGTTATCTCAACAGTCTGCTGTGTCGAACTTATATTGGGGATTTAAATTTTTTCAGCCTCAAGCTTAAAATAAAAATTACTGTAAAGGTGTCAGTTGAAGATAAAACTCTGAAAATAACAATTCTTTAGGAGATAACAGGACAAAAAGAACAAAAAATAAACAACTCACAAAACAAGTTCTACATTTTTTTTGATATTTTCAAGCAAGAGAATAGAATTCTGAAATCAGGATGACAATGTTCATTTTTAAAAACTTCATTATAAAATAAGAATTTTTGTTGTATTGGTGTGCCAAAAAATGAACCCTGCGCTATCGCATCCAGTTTCTTCGCACAAGCGATTTTTTGAACCCTCATATAGCGCTTTCTTTTTTCGTAGTAAAAATTTGCCGTTAAATTTTTGCATTTAATTTTGTTAAATATATTGATATATATGCTCAAAGGGTTTTTTCAGACAATTTTGACCGATCGATATAATCATCAAAGAGATTTGTGATTGTAATAAAAGAAAACCCATCCAGCGTATTGTATGGAATTAAACAGATTTCCTTTATTTTCGATTTTTAAAGGGAGTTTTGAATAGCAGACGACATTACCTTGTTTAATTTCACATTTTCCGTACTTTTCAAAATTTTTGTTAATTTTCGGTAAAATATGTTAAAATTGCTAATGGTAGTGTTATTTGTTTTATCTCTAAAGATAGATTAGGGTTGCTGATTTGTTCAATTTGTGTTGTTGACTAGAATTAATGCTATTTTTTTCAGAATTTATTTCCTCAAAAATGGGAGGAAGCCCACTTTTTTAGCCCACTTTCTTTAATTTTGCTGAAAGCGAACACTTTGAAACTGCGCTCATAGCCTTGTTGAGCTCAATAAGAGCTAGTTGTATTCCTGCCGGCCTTAATAGTCTTCTTGAAATATAACGTCTCCAGTTTTTAGCAATTTTGAACTCGATAATTATACAAAATTAATGATTTTTTTATATAATCTCATCATGGATCCTTACGGTTAAACAATTTTTTTTACATTTTAATGGCGAGCTGCCTTTTTTAAAAGCAAAATATTTCTGCATTTATAGATTTTATGTAAATTACTGACAAGAAAATCAAACCAGGACTCAACTTTTGGCAGATCCTATTTAAGAAAAGTGAGACCCATTGACACAGGCCCGTATAATTTCAGATTTATGCTAACGGTTTTTTTGACTGACTAATTGTTTTCGGAAAACTTTACGGACCTCTTATGTTTTTGCTTTTTTATCTGTCATGCTTTTTGTAGTCCAATGACATAGTCTCTCAGATCAAAACTCCATTTGGTTTTTAACAGATAAAAGTTAACATAGACATTATTTTTAGTTGTTATCTAATGTCTAAATTTCTCAATTATTTTCTCAATTTCTCAATTATTTACCATATTTTTTCAACTTCAGGCGTAGTCTCAGTAAAAATTGAATTGAGGGTTTCTGGGTTTTGATACTATGAGTTTTAATCTTTTTTGTTTTTTCAGCATAATTGATTGATTTGTAAATTTATTTTCTTTCCTTGTCGAGTTATCGCATTGACAAGGAATTGCTGACAGGTCCAATTGAAAGAGAATTGAAACCAACAATGCACAAGTGTTGAGAAAAAGTGTATCTGAACGTGTTAATTGTTTTTGCGTGATATTTTATGGTATTTGGTTGACACACAATTCTTTTGCAAAAAAAAGTTGATTTTTTTAAATCCTCACCTATATTTGTATTTTTTTGTTGTACGACATATAACTTATAACAATAGGTCTTTATTGAATCCCCAGGACGTATAATTGAAACGTTTCAAAGAGCTCGGTTTTTGGTTATTTGTTTTTATGACTTTCAAAATAATATTTTTAAAGGCTTTTTCAACTGTCTCTTTTTTGCTTTTGTTTTTGTCATCATGTAACCAACCTCTCTTTCAGAAGTCTCAACCACTTTTGTTAATTCAAAGATTTTTTCTTGTTTTTTATATGTTTTGACTGATTGCTTTGACGATATAGTTTCATAAAAAAATTTCGACATTTCTATGCTTTTCATTATTTGGGCATCTATTTGTTGAGATGTCTACGTAATCCTTTCATAGGGAAAACCCATTGATTGTAAAATAAGAACCAAGTAATGGTGTGCAGTTCTTGCAGATAATAACCTAAAATCACAGGGCCACTAAAACACTGTGTTGTCGTAAAATTTTTTGTGAAGTTTATGCTTCTGCCTGTAATTGTTATTTTGTAGTATCTTGACTTAGTCTCATTAAAAACAGTCCCAATTGGCTTCCTGGGGTGTTTCATCAATTTGTTTCGTTGAAATCCTTTTTTGCAATGCTTTTGAAAAATTTTGTTGTCAAAAACATATTTGGATTTTTGAGCTTCGCCAGTTTCATAAATCGTTTTGGGGTCGATTTATAGAATTTCCTCTGTAAAGACAGGTAACAGCGCGTTTCCAGTGAGCTATATTTAAATCGTTGCAACAGTTTTAGTGTCAGTTGTTTGTTTCTTGGCTTTGTTACTACTCTTACAATGAGATTTATAAAATGTTTGCGATTTTTTTAAATTTTTACAGTTTATCAATAATGCAAAGCTTTTGTTTTCTTATGAATTACTATTGGTAGGTCCTAACATTAATGGTAGGTCCCATTTGCTTTTTGTGCAATGGCAAGATCTGGATGCTCTTAGTGACAGATTTGTGGTTTTAACGGCTTCACTGTCATTTTCGCGCAAAGTCTATTTGAATTTCTTTATTTTGCCGATAATTCTCTTTATTTTGAAATGGTATAACGTATACTGGATAATGACAGACCTCAGTTGTTTTGTATGAAGATATAAAAGAACATTTTTCAGTTAAAATTTTCAGTTAATATTTACTGATACTAATCACTTTGAAAAAAATTGTTTTTAAAAATGGAAACATATTTTTGAACTTTTTAAATGAAGTTTAGTTTGTTTCTTTTCGTTAAGCTTTTATCTAATGCGAGTTTGATTTGTTATTTTTTTAATATAGAGATCGAGTTTTTAATCTTAATTAAAAGTTTTTTGGTCGTAATTAATGTTTGTTATTTGATTTTTGTTATTGTATTTTCTAGTAGTCCTATTAACAGCAGGTAACATCGGCCCTCTAGCGTGGCTTTATGGTATCACAATTGTGGTTTATTGAACAAAATGTATTTTTTGAAAGTTTTCGCTTTCGTTTTGTAGCCAATTGAGCCAAGAGTGTGGATGAGCGGGGTCGGAACATTATATGCGTACGTACATTACCGAGCCTCTTTGTTTTCACTAGAATAGAATTATTGCAAAATTTTTGAAAGAAGCCTACAATTGGCACAAGCAAAACTGATAAATTGCTTTGCAGTAGAAATAAATAAGGAATAGTGAAAGATTCTTTGTTCCAAATTTTCAGATGCTGCATGAAATGATTTAGGAAATCGAGATTTGGTATGAATTCAATTGTTCCTCAGTGTATACAAAAACGAAACAAGATATTCGGTTACCAAGAAACAATTACAAACAGTTTTATTATTCTTCAGCACTAAAAAATGGTTAAACAGTAGGATAAGAACTGTCATTTTTTTTTTGTTTTCAGAAACAAATTAGAATTTTTCTGATTCCATAAAATCAGATCCGAAATTAATAAAGGAGAATTATATTAAGTTGTTTTATATATTTTTTATTTTGTTGCAACTATTTTTTACCTATTTTGTTTTATACTTCAATCAATTGTTATTAAAAACGATTCACGTCAGAGCAATCGAAACCATTCAAGCTATAACCCTAATTCGGTCCATGGGTTGCTTATGAACCTTGACATTGAATAATTAGAAATTTTTCACGCGTAACTGGTCGTTACAAAACATTTTGCTTATTCTACCTCTCGACTATGAATAACAGCGTCGACTTACCTTGACAACTCTTTCTGCAGAATATGCTGAATCTTGACATACACATCAATAGTATCATCTATCGATGGAGGCTGGTACCATTTTGACAAGATCTTGGGGTGTGGTACTTCCCCAACCGCGTGGTCTTCACACACCCACACACCCAAACAAGTATGTCCACTGTTCTTTTTAGTCCCTTCTAAGCTTTGCTTCTGTTTACTCTTTCTGGGTGATCGGCCAAATAGACAGCAGAACACAAGTAGAAACACGAAGGCGAATCCACAAAACCATGTCATGAGAACTGTAAGCGATAACATCCTGCAGAATGTTAACGGAACGGCCGCTTAGCCGAATTTTTGCGCAGAAGAGTCGGTTAGAATAAGATAAATTTTTGACGGAATGTTAAAAACTGAAAGTCAGTTCAACAGTGAATTAAATGAAAATTTTTGGTGAGAAACATTTAAAATGAGAAAATATCAATAAGATAAGTAAATCTTGAGTAAATATTTGGAAGACTACAAGGGGTTCAAATCTGGAAAACATCGAAAAACGCACAAAAATCTGAACAAGAAAGCACGAAAGTCTGAAACTGAGAACTTTCTCGCTGGGACTGTCTGAACATGGCACTTTAACCTGGGATAGCCAGCAACAGACTGGAAATACTATGATTCAGTACTGATTTGTTATCAGACTCACAATGTTAATACACTACTACAGCTTGTCTAAACAGGAATTATAAATGGTAACTAATTTATTCTGAAAAAGACATGTTTAACAAGAAATGTTAACAAACTGACAAAAAGCAGCGGGATAAAAATTATACCAAACGACAAAATAAACCCGAATAATGGCGAAAAAATCACATGAAATGACAAAAGATAAGCAACGGATGTTTACATGTCTATGGATCAAATGGATCTGATTTGGGAAATAGGAGGAAGTTAGATGAAGGTCAATAAATATATCGAGTAAACCGATTAAAAGAAACCAAATAAATAAACAATTATATAAATACACAACTTTTTGCAAATTAGAAGCCCAAAGTCGTAATGTAAATTTGAGGTGATTTCTTAGAAGCCTGAAGCAGAATAACACGCAATGTGAACAACATTAAAACTAAACTTAATTCAGAGTTGATTTTTGCTGAAATTTTCCGGGGACAGCAATTAAAAAGACTGCGATTGAAAGAACTTATTGACGATTTGAAGTCTTTTTTTATTACCTAGGCGACCACATGTAATCTTTATGAATTTAAATTTAACACCCCCCCCCCCCCCAGCCCTCTTCTCGCTGCCTTTTCGAAAAAATACATACAACCCCTCCTGGAAAAAAGCTGCATTTCACCCCGTTCTGAGAAAAAGGCTCTTGTGTCATATTAAGTTCTACACACCAGCATTTCAGTTCTAGTTTTACAACTTTAAATTGTCATTTTGAGTATTAAAATTATTAATAGTAAAATCTCATACGCAGAACAAAATTCGAACTTTCATGAACTCTGTTGAAATTCTATTTACTAGAAAAATTATTGCACTGATGGCTAGCAAGCAAAACTCTTTTGAATTAGAGAGAAGAAAATGAGACTATGATAACCCAATTAGAGCTGAATTATTACACAGACAAATGAGGGCTGGGAAATTGGGAAAAATTACCGGAAAATCAGGTCGCTGGAAGAAAAAAAGACAAATACAGTCGTATGTCCCGGTTGAATAAATTTATTATGGACATTTGGTCGAGTGTATTATTATTCTAGGCAAGTGTTGATGTTGTTTTTAAAGTAAACAAAGCAGTGCTGCTTCAATGATGCTATGATACACCAACAAACATAAATGTCTGTGCCTATGTTTTATGCAAAAAAGGTATGTTTATATGAACGAATTTTAGTTATAGATATACTAACCATAACATACGAATCAACAATACCAATTCCTTGGCAGTGCATTAAGCTACGTTTACGCTCCATTATTTTTGTAGCCTGAATTAACAAAGAGTAGGGAATAATTTTCGGTTATCCATACAATAGTAGTCGACGAGAGTGTTTTTGTGCGCCAGAAAACGGTACGGTTCTCCGGTTAAATGGCTAATTGCCGGTACGATTTTTCAGAAAAAATCCTTCACGCTTGTCGACTATCTTAACCATTTTATATGACGTTCTTGTGTTTTGTTTTTGTTAATTCACACTGTGTTAAACCATTTGTTCATGCAAGAATATAACAACTGACAAGTATCAATCGTAAAGTGTTGTTTTGCCAATCAACGTCAGGTGTAGCTTAGAAAACAATAAAGCTTGGAGTTGGAAATAAAATTAACGTATAAAGAATTTTGGGAGTTCTTCTGTTTGACCCCCCCCCCCCCCCCCGTTAGCACCTGCCATTACATAACAATTGTGTGTGTAAATGGGGATGCCAATAATATGCACACACTAATTTGGGGTGGATGGGGAGTACAAACACATCCGGAAAATATCCGAGTTTTGTTTTATTTTGGGGATCTTGTTTCACGCGAATGCAGTTTTTTTTTCAGCGAAATTGAATTCAAACTTGCTCATTTCTAAAGCTTGGATGACCAAACTTTTGGTGATCAAACTATAAGGCAGTGGAAAGAAAAAACTGCAGCTGTGTAAATTGCACACAATTCTCTCCTGATGTTATAATTGTTCCGATCCCACTTGTGGGGTGGAGGAACTAACTCAAATGGTTTTTTTCGTTCAGACAATTTTGGCCGATCGATATATTCATCGTAGAGAAATGCGAGTGGTATCCTTAAAAAGCTCGTCCAGTTTAGAGTTCGGAATAAGAAAGATTTTTTTTTTGAATTTTGTGTTTTTCGGGTAGTTATCGAGGTTTAAAGTTTTGTGTGAACACGTGATGTTTGGCATGAAATTGTTCACTTTTTGTTCAAATTAGGATTTTTTCCATAAACATATCAATTCAAAATTACATTTTATGCTACAAATGATACAATCTTGTGTTTCTAATAGACGAAAAGCCATGAAAAGAGTAGTTTTCGTCTCATAGGGAAGTTTACTATAAAAAAAAAACGATTTCTATTTGACAGCTATTAATTTAAAAACACTTTCATTTTTTTAGTTCTAGTTTTTTGGAGTCTAGTCACTTTTCCAATCCGGTTTCTGTTTAAAAAAAGTTTTCTTTACAGTCAAATAATGCCCAATGAACAAATAATTCTTTTTTAAGGAATCGCCCAATTTTTTGTTGCTCCGACTCTGAGTTTTCGTTATTTTTTTTTTGAAAATTTGATTTTCGTTTTGTGATTTTAATCAGATTATGTAGTCCTGTGAAATAGACTCGCTGACTTAAATTGCAGGAGACATGTTAGAGAGCAGCAATCAAACCTATGTAGTAATTTGAGTGAACAGCTAATGGCTGTTAAGAATTCAAAAAAATTTTCTAAAATTTTTTTTGAACATTAACTGGTCTTAAACATATTTCTGCAAACTGTAAGTCAGTCTCACTATTGACAGGGCCCCTTTCCTCTCTACTGCAATCAAAATACCTCTAGTTAGTTGATTTATATTCTAACTATTTTCTTTATGACTTGAATGTCACGACTTTTCATAATTTTCTTAAAACTTTTAGTTTTTTTTCATGATTTTAAATCCTTTCGAAATCTTATCACATTATTCATTATTTCCAATTACTATTGGCATAGAAAAGATTTTCAACAGATCTTAGATAAAGTTTGCAGATAAAGTTTGTAGATAAAAACGTATGTTTTTAATGGCTTCGACAATATCTTCTTGCACTTTTCTGCTGACTTTTTTGTTTTTGCCTGTATTTGTTGACGTTTTCATAGTCATTCCGCCTAGTGTGATGAGTTTTTGATGATTAAGGAATGAAGCAAACTATTGATTTTTCAGAGCATAACTTATTATTGCTTATTATTTGTTGATTTCAGTTGAAAGCGTTTGAAATTACTAGCTTTGATACTACGGGTTTTGTTAAAAATTTCGAAACAATAATATATTTGTTCATGTTTGTTGGTTTTTTGAAGTCATACTTTTACGAAAAAGAATTTGATTGTTGTTAAAAATTAATTGAAAAATAAAATGTTTTTATGAATAGATCATTTTTTAATGGCTTCCATACTTTTCTCTCTCAATAATTTTTTTCAATTTGCTGTTTTTGCCTGTTTTATTCTCTATTTAGTCGGAAATACTGATTGGTCTAAGAAACCTCTAACTGAGTGTTAAAGGAATGAATTTACTCAATGCAGTAAGTTTATAGCAAATAGTCTAAAACTTTATGATAGCATTTTGTTTTCAAGCATTTTTTAAACTTTTTAGGTTTTGTTGTTATAGTTGTCAACCTGTATCTATTTCTCATCATTGAGAGTCTCCATTGACTTGCTTGTAGTTTGAAAATGAAAATAGCTATTATTAGTACTTAACTGATCTTGTAGTTGTTGAACAATAAGCGTTTTCATAAAAATTTTTGTTAGTGGTCAATATTTGTGTTATATTCGCGTAATAACAGATCCTAATGGTTATCGAATCAGATTCAATTCAACATATTTCATCTTTCAGTATAGTTTTAATTGAAATAGTTTAGTTATCATCTATATATATATATATATATATATATATCATCAAAAACAATATTCAGATAATAGCGAAAGATTTTAATGGCTTCCTTAATTTGTGTTTTCTCAAATTGTTTGTAATGTTTACAATTTTTCTTCAAATTTAGTCCGTTTCTGTGGCTTAGTCGAGCCCAAAAAAGATTGTATTGTTTTTTAAGAACTTCTTAAGTTAATTTAGCTGAAATTTTTTTCGTTAAAAGCAAATGGTTTTTAAAACGTTTGTAATTATTTGGTTTTAAAAATATTGGTTGATTTTTGAATTTCGCCTCATTATTGCTTCTTTTTGTCAACTTGTTTCCGAGTCTCTTTACTATAAAGTCCCATCTATAAAGTCCCATCTGCTTTGGAGTAACGAAAAAATAAATTTGTGTAGTTAAAAACCATTCAGATAATAGCGAAAGATTTTAATGGCTTCCTTAATTAAGTTAAGTTTTTTCTGATTGTGTTTTGACATTGTTACTAGGTGCTTTTCAGTTTAGATGTTGAAATTTTGCCGTAAAAAATGTTTTTCTCTTTGTTCTTATTTTGTTTTTTTTTGTCTCGTAGTCTTATTAATGGTGTGAGATCTCGTGATCGCTGTAATGAGGCATGGCATTATGTAATTCATTTAGTCGTATGAGTAACAATTTTTTTAAACTAGGTGCTTTTCAGCTCAGATGTTGAATTTTTGCCATAAAAAATGTTTTTCTCTTTTTGCTTATTTTGTTTATTTTTTCTCTCATAGTCTTATTAATGTAGTGAGATCTCGTGATCGCTGTAATGAGGCATGGCATTATGTAATTCATTTAGTAGTATGAGTAACGATTATCATTTCTTTTGGTTGACAGTTATGTAAAAAATTTAGATGAGCGCGGGTCGGAACATCATATGCGAAGCAAATTAACGAGGCTCCTTGTATCATAACTAAATTGCAGGCACGTTCATTCTTCTCAAACATTACAACACCCAACTGTCAATGGACCAATTTTATTCCCACTCTAAGGTAGAGCGAAACAAAGTTTTAGAAAAAATGGTAAGTATAAAGTTTAGGTAGAAGTTATCAGCAAAAACAGATATATTTCCACCCACCAGATGAAAATATTCGCAATAATTCAGTAATTGAATCCTGCGCAGGCCCTCACTGCATGCCAACATAACCTATTAAAAATTACAATCCTATATCTCATTTTCAATGGGTATTGAACAACAATTTTTATAACTGCGTGTACTTTTATAACGCTAGAAGATGTACTAATCGCTGCTAAAACAAAAAAGGTTACAAAAAACAAGATGAAATCTTTTTAAAAAAGTCGATGAATCATTAATTTTTGAACTTTTGTAAACAATTAGAAACAGTTAGCTTTTCTGCATGAAAAAACAATGATAGCTCAAAAATTTCAAAGAAGTTTTCCCTGTTCCTCCTTTTTAAGAAATTAAAAATTTTGTAATGAAATTGTCTCTTTCCGTTTCAATATCCGCTCAGAATCTGTACCGAAAATTTAGCAATTTTTGAAAAAAAGGTTGGTAGTTGCAGAATCACACATATTGTCTCCCGATACCATTTTCCTAGGCATTTTATTTATTTGCAAGACTAAGTAAAATAACTTTCCCCGCCTTTATAGCCGAATTCTTTTTGTAAGATCTATTGTGCTCATTTTTTTGTCGCATAGTAGGAAACCACAACGAAGCTGATTAAATCTCTTATTTGCAAAAACATTGAACTTTACCAAAATTAATCTAATTATTTTATTCAGCAACTTAGTGCAATTTTTGTTTTCAAATTGCTTAGCAATAATTCTTTACGTCTAATCTCTCGATAAATGTTTTAATAGTAAGCAAAAAAATATTCTCTCCATTTGATATGGATAAATAACAGATCAAATCATCTTCACCTTTTTCTTCCGGCTGAATTTTGTTATTTTTTTAAAATCTGAGACCCTTGACACTTTTGGTGACCACGCCGTCATCTGTCCCGGAAGAGGGGATGCAATTTCTCGGCATGACAGGATTCGTGACCGTTTTGCATCAGCTTGCTCAGCAGCTAACTTGTCTCCAGTCATCGAAAAACGGAACCTTATTGCAGGAAACGGTTCTCGCCCTGGCGACATAGTTCTGCCTTCATGGAAATCAGGTCGTCCAGCTGCTCTAGACGCCACCGTAACTTCTCCACTGCAACCAAACCATATAAATCATGCGGCAGAGAAGTCTGGTTACGCGATTGAAGCAGCCGAAGAGCGAAAGTATGCACAACACGAAAAAATTGCTCTGAGCAAGGAATTTTGTTTGTTTCTCTTGCTGTTGAGTCATTGGGTGGTCTGTCAGTTACTCTCAAGAAAGCGTTAAAGCGCATAGCTCTGTTAGCTGACAGCAGGAGTTATCAGTCGCAGGGACATGCTATCGCTTTTGATAGATTGGCTCAGTCGGTTTCCGTTGTGATTGTACGAGGATCGGCTACATTGTTGCTTGCACGAGTCCCGTAACCCCAGCTTTCGCAATATTTTTGGACAAATTCTATTATGGGCAAACATTGTGATCTCCAAGAAGAGTGGAGTCTTTTGAGAAAAGTCGCCCAATGAGAGGGGACCTTCGTTTTTGTAAATATTGTATCACCCATTGAGCGGGGAGAACATAAATAATTTTCAAGACTTCAATGAAGACTGAAACGAGAAAAATTCTGAAACTTAAGGAGAACAGGACTGATGTTATAGAGAGCGATTGAGAAGAATGAAGAAATCTTCAACCAAAAACTTACTTATTTGAACCTTTAATGAGCAAAAACTTTTGATTCCGAATCAAAGTTTTATAACAAAGATATGTATTAATTCACGATTTGAACACTTTTCTCAAATTTGTTCCTATTTAAAAGTAGAGTAAATTTAAAATAGAATGCTTTCTCTGATATTTCACAGATACGCAGTTCGATGCATGTACGAAAAACAAAACTAAAAACTGAAGAATTAAAGATTTCAAACAAAACATTTCATAAGAGAAAACAAAACACATTTTTTTTTCTGAAAGCTAACGTGCAATTGTTTTCTTTTGAGAGGAGTTGTTTTTGTGAAGTTTCGCTGCTTATTAGTTGTGTGGATTTTCTTAGTGTTTATTGCTATGCAGAATCATTTTTCCATTTAACTTTATGGCAGAATTATTTACGTGAGACTGTCAGAATAACTTTGGTCAATTTTTGAACCCTTGTAATTGCTGTACTGCTTTTGGTCCTAAAAGAACAAAGCATTTGATAATTGTCGAAAATCTGACACTTGTTTATACTGCGTGCATTTTGAATGCAGTGGAATGACAATCTAAGTAAACATTGACAATGAGATTTTTTAAATTTGAAGCTTATAAATGTTTTGTAATGATGTTGACAGCAATTAAAAGAATTAGTTATATGAAAGTGTAAAATCACATTCAAAACTATTGAAATAAAACTCTATAGCCTTTATAAGAGACATGTTAAAAGTGGCTGATCAGAACAAGATCTGAAATGGCATTTGCAGCAAAACATCAACGTTTTTCGTTTTACAGCCTTAAAGTTATTTTGACAGAGACAACTGCCGGTTTTTTTCCGCGAAGTAGACATATCTAACTATATAAGACTCACCCAATCTGGAAAAGATTGACGGTAAATCTCAACTACTGCGAGATGGGTTTTTATTGTCAGAGTCAATGCTGTATAGAATATGCAACTATATTTTAGACTGATTAGAATATTTTGTGTATCTACTATATATACACAGGAATAGAATCAAGTCCGTGATTGGCTGCGAAATCACAGAAGGGACTTCCGTCTCCTGCTGCGTATGTGGTCTCTGGCCATTCACAACTGCAATCACGGATTCCCCAATTACGAAGTCCCAGATTTCGGGGTGAGATAATTCCAGTTTTTAGTACTGTGGCAGTCTATACAGAGGAGAAGTTCTATTTTGCCTTTTTAAACACAGTTTTTCCAACGCCCCAAAATGAAATAAAATTTAAGAGCAAAAGAAGTTTTGAAAATCAAAAAAGCACATCAGAAATCAAACATTTGTTCCGAGAATGACGTGAATCACAACACAAGCCGTGGCCTAACTAAACGGATGTCCAACCCTACAATCAATAAAATTTTCACATTTCAACTGGCTCTGTTTTTTCCTGACAAGCCGACAAATTATATAAGATCCAGGTGTTGGAAAACCTTTTGGAAGAAACGACAGTTAGGCACATTGGATGCTGCCCTGATTACGACTCATAGATCAAAATGGTCTTTTTGGTGATTCTAACAACCTTTAAAAAATAAAAGAATCTTTTAAGAAAAGAATCTCAATGGAACTATAAGACCAAGTGGACGATCTGCTAGCTAATACCGAGAGCGCGATATATTTAGACAAGGCATTAGCTAGTTTGAACTCCGTAAAAATAACACAAAAACTAACCTTCTAGTCTTAGAAACCCTACTGCACACCATAGTCCTAACTATTCGCTATGTCGCTATTCATGTACGACACAAATGGTCAGAGCTTTTCTCTGACGTCATTACAGATTGCATTGAAGATACCAACACAAAAAAAGTTGAAAAAAAAATTGTTCTGATTATCCAAATGCATTCTTCGTGCCAGTAATAGAGGAGAGCAAAAGCAAAGGCGAAACATCGACCAACGACATCTTGAAAGAACAAATGTTTGGAACAGAGGAAATTTTTGATGGCTATGGAACAAAGGTTGGTCTTTGAAGCAATCAAAACGATCAAACGATACAAATTTCGAAGAGATTATCAAACGTGCAAAGATTTTGAATGTTTTGCACCAGTCAAAAAGGCAACTCTCGATATTCGGAAACAATTGCGTCCCACTGAAAAAAGCCTATCGCAGTCAAAAATTTTTTATGACAAGCTTATCAATTCAGTGAAGAAAATGTTATGGAACAGCTGAACTCGTTTTTTTAAGTTTACAGCAGCTGGTCCCTCAAAATTGTTTCCCCAATATCTTTTGCAAGCTGTACAGCTTCAGATCAGTCTTAAAAAGCTTTGAAAGAACTGACTAAGCTGGTAAACATAAGTTACAGTGGGGAACTTCTTGAATATGTTTCACAAGCTCATTGTAGTCCATCGCTATCAGCATTGTTGAAAAAGGAAGACGGTATTTGCCCGCGGTTGTCCAAAAAATCTTGAGGAGGTTAACAGCTTAAATGTTTAGCCAAGGAATCAAATTCATGAGAAAACGAACTTACAGAGCCGGCAGTCGGGTGTTGGAGGAAAGGAAGGAGCTGAAGCCATTATAAATTCTACTAAGCTTTCGTATGGAAAAATGCTCATCTCGTCAAATACCTCAGGTATTTTGCAAATTGAGTTCTGCAATGCATTCAATTGTATAAAACGCAGTGAAATGCTGAAAACAGTTGCCAATTCATTGCTTAGTCTTGCTGCTTTTATTAATTTCTGTTATTCACAACACAGCCAATTATTCTATGACAAATTTGTTATTAGCAACAAAAGAGGTATCCAACAAAGTGACCCATTGGACTCTTTGCTTTTTGTCACGCTCTGGCCCATTATTGAGAAAATTCAAAAATTTTAGCCAAACCTTCAACAACCTGGTTTCATATGACGGTGTCCTGTTGGGCTCAGAAGACGATCTCATAAGATCACTGAACTTTCTATGCAAGGTGGGACGTGATCGTGGCCTCCGCGTCAGGGTCGATAAGTGCGAACTGTGCTTCACGGTAGATTTAGACAGACTTGATATAAGAATAAAATGAAATGATATTTCGGGCCTTGAGGTGCTAGGAGCTGCGTTAGGATCTCAGACTTATTCTCCATAAAACTTTACGAAGAGATAGGGAAAATAAGGGCACTTTTCGAAAACTTTTGATTACCTTGATGACCCTCAGTTTGCCTTAGATATCCTAAGCCATTGCATCGGGGATCTCAAATTGCTGTATTCCTTGCGTTGTCAAATGCCCACCAGTTCAGTTATCAAATCCTTAAAGGAATTTGATGCCCAACAGTGCTAAAATGTTTATAATATCCTTGGAACCGTTCTTCCAGAAGAATCCTGGACTCAAACAACCCTACTGATAACCCTATCAGGGCTGGATTTTCGGCAATGTCAAGACGAGTATAAAGCATCATATGATGGTTCTGTTCTCTCCCCTGAAGATCTTGTTTCAAATATATGCTGCAAAGTTTTTCAACGACTCTATTCCTTTATAGCACAACTGGACATTTCAAAGTCGACAGACGATTCAACAAGCTCCTGATGATGAAAAGTTTCAAGGTGTCAAAGAGAATCCAGCTTCTGAAAAAAAATGCGCCCGAGTTCTCTCATTGTTTGTTCGACACACTGGAGCATTGTTCTTTGCTCCCCTATTCCATTTTTTGGGCTTCATATGGAACCAAATGAGTATACAGTTGTTGCAAAAAACAGGTTGGGTGTCTATTTCTACCGCGCTGAAAAGAAGTGCCCGTTCTGTAAAGCGGGAGTTAATGACATCTATGGTGATCTTGCCAATGCGTGTCACGGCCGAGAAGACGCAATTGGAAAACATGAGCGAGTTCGAGATAAAATAGTGTCTCCTTGCTCATCTGCGCTCCTCTCACCAGTAGTAGAAAAAAGAACCTCATTCCCGAAAATCAATCATTGTTTCTCATACGTCCTTGTCCCGGCATGGGAAGCAGCGAAACCTGCTGCATTTGATGTTACTGTTACTTGGTCTCTGCAATCCAATTCTCTCACTAATGCGGCTACAAAGAATGGACACGCGCTTGATGCGGCAGATGAACGAAAATATTGCCTCCACAATGATATCTGCGCAAAAATGGGATTCTCATTTGTTCCTCTTGCGATCGAAGTCCTTGTCAAAACACAGTCAATTGTCAAGAAACACTCAAACGTTTGGCTGTGTGAAGTGACAATTGTAAACTCTCTGTAAACTCATACACTCCTTGTTGATCACCGCTATTCGGGTTCAGCAACAATGTTATTAGCACGAGTTCCCGAATGGACTTTTTCATGTTTTTAAAACCCGCTAAATCAGAAGGGAGTTCGCTTGATTCATTGAAAGAATATTGACAACTTTTACAAAAACTTTTTTTCACCCAATGAGCGTTGAGTAAAAACTGAAGACTAAAATAAAACACAACAGACAGAAATTAACACCAGACGATAGGTATAACCATTGTGAACAAACAATTTGAAAGGAAGTTCCTCGTCTGTAATGTCAAAATACAAAATCAATGGGCGTCTGAGAAGTAATTAAACTCTTTTGAACACCTAAGTTCTCCCTGCCGAATTGTTTGTTGTTTCTTCTGTGCTTAATGACCAAAATTCTGATAATGGCTGATATTTGCAATAGAAATTTCCGAATGTCCAAATACTTATATGGCAATTGGTATGTTGTAAATTAAGCAAATTATCTTGATAAGAATTAAATACGATAAAAACTTTAAAAAATAAGAATTGAATATTACATAGTTCTTGATAATGAATTACAGGTTTTGTCGAGAGTTTTATTATCTGAGATGTCTCAGCAAGGTCATCAGGTTTTGTTTCAGTGGGTAACTGTTTGGCTGGTTGTACTTGTCGTTTTAACTAAGAACAAATAAGATTTTTAAATTGTTCTGTTTTGTTAGCGTGCATCCCAGATCGAGATTTTACAAAGAAAATGTTTAAGATTTGCGAAGAAAAATATTTTTTAACGCAGAAAACCCTACAATTTGTTATCGTGATGATAGCGGTGAGTTTTGATTTTCTACGGCATTCACCACATTTCTTCAAATTTTAAGCAATTTGTAGCGTTGACACATCGGCCTGGGCTGTACCCCCCCCCTCCTCCTCCTCGGTTATGCTACCCTAAATTTTACATTTTCAAACTCAATCTCCAGGTGGTTTGTTCTGTGTAGAGGGAACAGAAACAAATCGAATAATTTTTTATCTGATAATCCAAGGCAAAAGAACAACGAGAGAAAATGTTCATATAAAACGAAATTAGTTCAAACAGGAAAAGAAGACCCGTCAAAGTCTAGCTGAAAAATGATACCAAAGTATTGAGTAATGGGAAATTTTCACTACAAAAGGTTATCATTTTCAAGTTATGAAGGTTATTATCTCGGCAATAAAAAGAGCAACAAATATAACAACCACGTGCAGCACAAAAATACATAAAAGCTGCAATAACGACCACGCAGCCATACTTTTTATGAACAAATAATAATTCCTCTTTTAGTTTTCAGTTTCTCCCTTTCCCGGTGTAGTTTTTGTTTGTTTACTTTATTGCGTGGGTTGTTTATTGCGGATTTTATTACCTCTCCAATTTATTATTTGAGAGTATAAAGAGATATACTTATTATAGACTCTTTGAATGAGAGGGGGAGATAAAGAAACTATATGCAAATTCAAGATTGTAAAAAGGGACTCTAGAGATGAAATTTTATGCCAGAGCGATATCAGGTTTTGTTTTTTTCCCTTTTCTTTATTTTCCCTCTCATTTTGCTTTCAACACTGAGTTATAAATCAGGTTAATATTATAATTCAAACTCATAATTTATCAGGTGGAAGTATAAAGATTATAATGGTTTGTTTCTCACTTGGTCAAGAAGCATTTATAGAAAAATTAGCAAAAAAAAACTGGTTGCTATTTGGTCTTATTGATGCTGATGAACGAAATGTGGTCTCAAATAAATCTTTTCTGTCGGATTAAGAATTCTAACAACTTTCATGATAATTTACGCTAGAAAGACCACCTGTTTTCTGCGAATAGGTCAAGTAAAAGCGCTATGGGGTTTAAATGATAGCATTAGAAAGATTATAGATCAACATCAAGAGTAGCAATTTTGAGAGCGCAACAATAACTTTTCCATCGGTTATTAAGGCTCTAAAAACAAACTAATTGATCTTTTTTTCGAGAAATTTAGTTGAATCAGGTTTAAAGTCTGTGCTTGGATTTGAACAAAAATCAGGTTTACCTAACTTTATTCATCTCTACCAAAAAACCCTTGTGACGCATGAGTCTTATTAGTCATCGCAATATTCAACACCATGTGACCAGAAAGTTTTCCGGAGCAAAGAGATCATTAGGTCCAAAACACTATTTCGTCTCCTGTTTATTAATTAATGATCAATTTTTAGATGGTACAAAAAACTAAAGTTCTTTATTGTATTTTCCATTAGGTGCCAAAAATGAGAATTAAGGTAAACAAAAGCATGCACTTCAAAAATTTAATTGCAAATTAAGATAACACATCTATTTTTGCGATTGTGCATATTCCATATGTTTATATGATCTAAATTTTTTTACTTCAGCATAAAGACGAAAAAATGGCAGCGCCAAATTCTAAATTTTCTAATCATTCATACAAAATCTCTTTAAAAGATAATAAAATTTTGTTTCCGTCTGTTATAAGAGCTGATAGCAAGATTGGGCTGTTCTAAAGTTCTAAAGCCAAATATTCCAATTTCCATATGTCATGTGCGACAAATTGTCCAGCATTTTTTGTTTTAATTATTTATTTTTTAAAATTTTATATGATTTATCTTAGGTATCCATGATGATATTGTAATGTTATCTTCGGTAATCAACAACGCTATCTTCTTTGTTGAATTTGTCTCTGCTATTATACTCGATGTAAATCGTTTCCATTACCTTTTAATATAAATTCCACTACCTGTTCAACGAGAAACGGTACCTCATGTGAACTTCATTGTTTGTCAGATAAACATTGTCGGAATATGTTATCAACAACTTTGTTTTCAACAAATTATGTAGAATTTGATTTTTCCATACGACAACCCTTCTTCGTTGATGATAATTGTTCCTTTTTTTCATTACAGGTCCAATAATCCTACTGCAGATGCGTTCTGAACTTTAAAGTTACTTTAATCCAGTTTAATTTGCGTTTTTGCGATCACTTTTACAGCCAAATTTTATTTTGGCCAAAGATTTTTTGATGAATTATAAGTTTTTAAGTTTTTCCAATATTTCAGTTTTTGTTTAAAACTCTCTATACTTTCCGCTTTCAAATTGGCTTTCTATTTTTTTGGAAATTCTGTTTTGCCCTAAATTCACAAGACAGCTTTGTGTTTTTATCCTCTATTGAACTTTTAAAATGTTTTTTTGAAAATCTCAGAGTTATACTGTGAAAACAAACTCAAATCCCGGACTAAAGCATCAGAGAGTTTAGGCACTGAACTAGCACATTTCAAGAGTAAAGCTTAATTCAATTTTGAAACATTGCATCTCCGGGATACTTTAAATATCTCTTTATGTGCAGTTTTATTCATTAGCATTTTATGGTTGTATTGAGGTTATAGAGTTTGCCCAGGCTAAATTAAATTTATCTTGTATAGAATCAAAATTTTTCGAGCCCAAGTTAAGACTGAGTAACATAATATCATACATTTAATGCTTACAAATGGTAATTAATATAGTAATATACACGCTCTTTATTCTTGGGTTAAGTTGTACGTAAATACCACAAAGCCCAATTAGCTCAGTGGGAAAGACGTTCTACGTAAAGTAAATGCTAAAAGTTCCCACGGGGAAGTTTGAATCGTATATAAAGCCAACCCTGTTGGCAAAAATAAACTGAACATATTACTTTTCATGTACTAATTTTCAAGAGTGGCCAATGTAAATTTTGACTTGAACAGACTACTGGCCATCCAGAAAAATCATAATGTCTTTAGATTTTTTCAGCGCTAATCTGCCAACAACCTCTGGGAGCCTTCGCACCAGAAACTCAAATTCCGGATCTATATTTTATATATATATATATATATATATATTTATCTATATAATATATATATTAAATTTATATATTATTTATATATATATATTATATATATATATATATATATATATATATAAAATATATATATGTATATATATATATATATATATATATATAATATAATATATATATAAATATACAGATGGATATACAAATTCAAGCATCTGTTGTTGTTCAAACAGTAGGATTTACTTCTATGATTTTTTGCTGATTTATCAATTTATCAATCAAACCATCGTGAGTTGTTGAGAGTCTCTAATTTTACCTTTTAGGGGATTGAATGCAAACTTATCATATTGAAATACAACTCATTTTTCTGCCCTAATCCATTTGAAAATAAATTTCAAACTATAATGCGACTTTCAAACCTGTGGCCATCTTATACCTAAGTCGATAGCTATAGCTGCATGGTCATTGGAACAAAAAGACGTAATGCAATTACTGGTTTTGTTTTCAAAGGAGAAGGAATAAATTTAGATTTTATTGATCATTTCATTTCATCTTGTAACACTAGTACAGCATAAACTAAGTCAATGATTTTCAATGCATGAAGTATATTTGTAAAAGTTAATAATAGTTGACATTAATACTTGTAGATAGTTATTGTTTCTATTGCACGATCTTCGATTATTTTTCCCATGTCACGATCCTGAAATAACACACAGTTTGATCCCTATTGACTCAGGAATTTTTATAATGCAAGTTTTGATTAAAGGCTTACCAACATTTTTTTGCGCAAAATTACAGTATGTATGTTTGTCATATGATAAAAATTTAAAAGTAATACAACAAAGAAAAAATACTATACGTTTTTGAGTTTTTGACATCGCATGCTAAAATCAACCACTCGCTGAAAATGACTACGGAAAATGACCGGCTGAATTAAACCTCCTATTTAAAAATCAAGCATAAGAAGCGGCCGTGATGATGGTGATGACGTCAGCTGCATTGATGTTCATTTTCACTTAAAATTGTCTTCAAGACTGAATTATAACTTCTCAAAAATAATAAAATAATTACCCATATCGCTCGGATTTCTTTGGCATTATTCATGAGAAGATTATTCGGGGTGTCACTTTATGGTAACAATTGCTCAAGTGTGATGAAAGGAAAAAGTAAAGAGTCCTTATTGAAATGTTCTCTTCTAAATAAAAAAAAACTGTGAAAATGAAGTAGATTATTTTTTCGAGTAAGTTGAGCCTGTTATATATGAATAATAATTCACAACTTGGGGTGCAACATATTGGTAAAGATACCTACAAAATAAAAAAATACTCCTTGCGTACACTGCCACCTTGAAAACAGTAGATCAAATCTACTTTATTCTGTCTTCTATAACCTCACAAAGGCTGACTTGGCTCGAGGTTCCATCAGAGTGCAATCCAAGAATGAAACATTCAAAAAACAAGAATTCTGCACGATATAGAAATCAGATACCTCTTCTGTCTTTACGGTTTGTTGTTTCAGCCCCAAAGAGTCACAAAAAGGCTTTCATTACAAAAGTTTTTCACGCTGTTTTCATTCTTAGTGTTAAGTTTTTGACTATATTTAAACTGAGAAGCGCAAATTTCTAGCTGTCGTGATTGCGGTGATTTTATTACTAGCGAAAAAAAAACAATCATTTTATCTTCAAACTATATATGTAGGCCAGGGAATGCGGGGTTGCTCATCTGTTCGGACCCAACCGATAAGAATTTTAAATCTAGTGAAAATTACAAAAAATGCTCTGAAGTTCAAGTTTTTGAATTTGTCTCCGCGAAAGTGTTGGATTAGGATTTAAATTTGGCAGCGTCTACAGCTACAAAACGTTTTTTTGTCAAAGTGTAGCTCAATTAACCAATCAGAAATTTCAAAAAGCTGATTTCAAGAATTCCAGATGTTTTCTAACACATGCTCGACCTATTCATTATTTATTTACGTAAAGATATTTCATAAAAAATTTTTTGTGTGTTGTCTACAAAAATCTGCGAAAACTTTTGTTGCAGTTTTGGTTATAATTTTACTGATGACAATAAATTCAGAAGAAACCCACAGAACCCTCAATAAAGAAAGTTTCAATTTTCGTAAAACCACATGCATTTTCAATTGAATCACAAGAAGAAGCCGCTTTTCATGGAAAACTGATGCTCAACAGTTTTAGGCAACAGAAAAATGCAAACATTTATGAAAAAAGAAATCCAAGCAATACATCAACAGGACTTTTAGCTTTACAAATCAATGTCAGCGAAAAAATTCACAAATTTTGGAAACCCAACCCGATGAGATCTGTTCCTCCACCCCTGAAGCCTGTAAGCAATTATTTGAAAAGAAATGGCCAGGGAAAATATGAGTATGAACATTGCGATTTCTCATATTCTATTCTACAAATGTTTTCTATGGTTTCAAGAATATCAAACTGGTGAAACCTTTGCACTTCATTCTGAATCATTCAAAAAACATTTTGAAGATACATGAAAAACATTTTAGTTAATTAATTATTTAAAAAATTAAAACCAATAACAGAATTGAATATTTTCGCAAGCATTTATTTTTTTGGCAACAATATTTCCCAAATACATGGACTCAATGATACTGCAAGCAGACAATTTTGGTATAATTTGGTTTAAAACAAATCTCAAGGCCTTTTGAAGATATTATTTTAGGTTTATTCTGAAAATGCAAGGAGAAAGCCTGTGGTTTCTTTACGTTATCGTTCGAACCAAATATTTGATCAATTGGGATAGCGAATGAGTGAATTGATTTTGATGAAAAAGACGTGATTTCAATTTTTTTCTCAATTCTTGCATTCATTTTCAATTCAAAAATGTTGTTTATACTATTTTCATTTCAAAAATGTTGTTATACTCCTATGCTATTTCTATTGGTTAAAACTACTAATCAAATTGACTACAGTTCGAACGCTCAATTTTGCTAGGTACGTTTATTTTAAAAATCTGATTTTTTTCTTTGATAGATTATGTTTTACATTTTCTTTTTGTTTTGGGTATTCCACTTTTGCTTTACATTGTAAATTTTTAATCCAATCAACCCCAAAATATTTTCATCATAGATGCTTTACGATTAAAAAATGTTTTGAGAGAATACATTTTCAGGCAATACGGTTTTAAGCACGTTTATTCAAAGCGGGTTACTTTTTCGTTGTAAAATTGAGAGATGTTGTTTTTTCTGTAGTGTTTTTGCCTTCAATTTACTAGAACAGTAAATTTTCAGGTTCTTATTTTTTCAAGAATTTGAAAAAACCAATGAAACTTGTGTGATGTTTTGCATTTTCCTATTTTTTACCTAAAATTGGTTTTATCTGGTTGGCTATATCGTTACGTATTTGATAAAGTGAGTACATTCTGTGTCAATTTTGATATGAAGAGATCAAATGAAAGTCACGATATGGTCCAATTGTTTTTATTTAAAATTTGGTCCAATTTGTTCCAATTGTTTTTAAAATCATCATGTAGCAAATGAAGTTTTTGATAAAGCAAATTCTGGATCTTCAGCTTGCGTCGGTGCCCCCCATCGCGCTTGATTTTTTCGCAAAATTAAGCGCTATAAAAACATAATTTCTAAATGGGTGTAATAACGGTGCAATAAAAAGCGCTTTAACGGTGCAATAAAAAGCTCACCGCTAAAAACCGCAAATCTTACGGAAATTCACCGCTTTCTCCGCTTTCATCCCTAAAAATGTGGGCGCTCTACGGTGAAATTTTTTTCGCCGCTATTTGCCGCAGTTCTTACATTATTTTTTTCGACCAAGAAAACTCGACCCGGATAATCACTTGATTGCCGGGAGAGGCAACAGTAAGATCCCTAAATTGATACCTGGTCAACTAGCTGAGATCTGAGTTGATTGTTCTGCTCCTGATATTGTAACACTTGTTTTTCCTTACTCTGCAATCTACACATTTTCTCCTCCAATTTGTATGACAAACGACCACAGTTCTGACAGGAGACCTGAACAATGCACAACAATTATATACAATTTTTTGACGATTAACAAGACTTTTACAAGTTTCATTGCTAACGAATGTGAAACAACATTCATTTTCTTTTGATAAAGATGTTGAAAATGTAGCATTTTCCCCCGTTCTTTGAGGTCAGGGATAGACATTTGATTAATGAATGGCACTGAATTTATTAAATTTTTGAAAATATCTCGGTGCATCTCGATAACATCTCGGGGGAAATGCGGGAAGCTTCACTCAAATTTCCAGTAATTCCGGCGAGAAACTTGCATTCGCTTATTTTACCAGCTAATTTTATTTTATAGAAAACAAAATTCAACAATTGATGCTATCCTGAAATCGACAGAACAAATAAGATTAGAACTCAACAAGAAAAAAATGTTACAGGGGCGTTTTTAGATCTTTCAAAGGCTTTTGATTCTATAAACCACAAAATACTGTTACGGAGACTCGAAAATATAGGTTTCGATGAACATGCTACCAATTTAATAGAGAATTATTTGAGTAAAAGAACGCAAAGAGTTGTTCTGAATGGAATTGAATCGGACTCGATAAATTTGAAGAGGGGAGTTCCACAAGGTACTATTTTAGGACCTCTATTATTTAACATTTACGTCAACGATTTAGCAAAGATTGTTGAAGAAGATTGCACGGTTGTCCAGCACGCAGACGATATTTTTCTTTTTGCATCCAACACTGATGAAATATTGGCAAAAACAAAATGTGAACAGAACATCTCAAAAATTATTGATTTTTTTGCAAAGTCCCAGTTAGTAGTGAACAAACAAAAAACAGAATATATTGTGTTCAGCACCAGGAAGAGGTTAACAAATACTGTTCTGAATGTTGACAATGAAAGAATAGCAGAATCAAATAGTGCGAAGTATCTTGGCGTAATTATAGACAGCAAACTAAAATTTGATGGAGAAGTGAAAAAGATTCTTCAGAGAATGGCCTGTGGAATAAAAGTTTTGAATACACTAAGTAAAAGTTTACCAGAGAAAACGAAAGTATTATTACTTAATGCAATAGTAATAAGTCATCTACATTATTCCGCGCTAATTCTAATAGGGTTGCAAAAGTCATTACTCACAACTTTAGAAAAACAATTGAATTGGGGAATAAAATCCATTTTTAATAGGAGAAAATACGATCGGTTTACCGATCTCAAACTACGCAACAAAATACTACCGGTTTCTTTTCTCTTGAAATATCGTTGCTCAAAATATTTTATTCGCTTACTCAGCAACGATCTTCCAGCATATAAAATTGAACCTCTCTCTACCATGAGAATAAAACAACATGACAGGTCAAAAAAAGTAACGTTCGATATAAGAAAGAACAATAAGTTTTTAATTGATTCTTTTATTGCACAAGCCATTCCAATTTATAATAGTCTGCCTTCTAATATTAGACTGAAAACAACATCGAAAGCTTCCTTAAAAAAGGAACTTAAAGAATATTTTTGGAAAGAATTTTTGAAGGACCCAAAAGTAACAGATATAAAAGATGACATTGAGAGCATTAGATTTTAATTCTAATTTTTAATCTTCACGATGTACATATAAAATTGTGAGAACATTTTATGCTCGCATTTTAGGCCGTTTTTTAATAATGTAAGGTCAAATTTTTAATTAAGTAATTTTATGATTTTATAATTTTACATGATGTTATATTCTTAACTTTACATTGCCTCTTTTACCATTTGCTTTTTATACTTATGTGTACCAGAGGAAATTAACAATGTTCCTTTTTTTAATACCATTGGGACTCTAGGCTTCATTTATAGCACGCACTGTTTCTATTGGAAATTTTTTGTTTCAGTGAACTTTTCGGAATCCTACTTGAAATCCCACTAAGATTTGATTACGTAGATTCATGATTAACATTGGATTTTTTGAGCTGTAGCCAAGACGAAAGGTGCTGAACTTCTGAATTGAATACCGTTTCGGTTACCTCTGCAACTGTAGCAGTAGAATTTCTCTTAATACAAGAGAAAAAGTGCAGTCTCAAAAATTGGCAAAAAGATTATATAGTTTTGATATCAATGATACATTAGTAGGAAAAGGGTTTGTTATACTCTGCTAACTGTTTTCCCCCTTTAACCAAAAATCTGAGCGCTGAGCAGATATCAATAATACAAACTTGACCCAATACATGTGATGCAACAATAGGGCGGTGTCTCTATAATGATTTTTTACAGGTGCCCGAGTTTTCATTTTCGATAACATATAAGAACGAGAAACGTATTCAATTATGTCATCTCATCTGCTAATGATGGGTGGAATGAAACCGGGAAACAAAATCAAGTAATATGAAAACAAGCAGACTGAATAATCACCGCTATTTTATTATTGATATCTTTTACGCGCCAGATTTTTTCTTCCGTTCCCGAGTCGAAAACAGAAGTTAATCTTGTAAGATCTTGCAAGATTCTTGCAAAAAACAGTTAATTTTATAAGATCTTACAAGACAGAGTTATTCTTGCAAGATCTTACCAGACAGAGTTAATCTTGTAAGATTCTTGTAAAAATCTTGCAAGATTAACTTTTTTTGGAAGAATCGTGCCATTACGATAGGAAACAGCCAAAGCAAGCTAATATGAGGAACTAATGGCATTTGAAAACACCATCCTGTAGAGAGGAAATTTAACCCATATTAAAAAAGAACATTTGAGACAGCTGCTTTTCATAAATTCAGAATTAAAATCAACAATTATGGTCAAAATTAGATACTCGAAAAAGTTTCTCAGCAAACAAAAGAACATTTAATTCTTCCTAAGCTTGATTCAACAGTTTGAAGGGTGGTTTCAGTCGTTTACTGGCACAGAACCTCAGTTTTCGAGGAAAAAATTGTGGTAAACGGTACTAAAATTCTCTTCCGACAAATTTTAGCAGACATGATTAGATACTTAAAAAATTCCTTGTCACAGAAGTGTTTTTTCTTCGAAATTAAATCAGCTTTGCATATTTTTATGTCAACACAGTAACAATTGCTTTTGTTTCTTTTTTTATGTTTGAAAAACTTGTTTTTTGTTTGTTTTTGAGGAACAAACTATCATCAGTATTGTACAATGTAGCAAAAGCAATCTCTATCAAAGCTTATTCGTTGTTTCATCGCAGAATTCAACGCCAACTATACTCTGGTTTTCAACTCAAATGCAATTTTGTAAAAAAAGGTCTTCAGTTTTTTAACCAAAAAAGCAGTATTTTTGGTTGTTTCAAGACAGCCAGACTTCAGAATCAAGAACAAAATGATCTCCTAAACAGAATTTGAGTAGCTTTGTTGTCTATATGGTCGTCCAATTTATACAAATTATTAATTTTTGAACCATTGGTTCTGAATCAAAACGTTGTTCAGTTGGTAATATCCAGTTCAACGAATTTTGATTTCTCCTGTGCAAAAAACTAAAATATCTTAATCAGATAGCTGATTCAACTTCTCACTCTCTAGTTTTTACACTAGAGAGCCCTTGGTAACAGTAATTTGCATTAGATCAACAATTTCCTGTTCTGACTCTTTGCGCTTGCTTCCTTCCCTCCCACTTAGGAGTTTGGCGCAGGCCTTAGGTGTTGCTTTGCTGGGCTTTGCTGCTGCCTTTGTCTGCTTTGGCTCCATAGGCTTGCTTTGGGAGGGGGTAGCACCTTTGTGCATGGAACTTTTCTTGCTGTTCTTTGTTGCTCGTTTTTTTTCTTCTGTTTAGGATTTGCGACACAACGATGACGAGGAGAGGACATCCGGCTTGAAAAAAAAACAAAAAGAAAGCAAAGAAAAGTTCAAAAAGAAAAGGAAAAAGAAACAAAAAGTTTGAAAATAAAAAGCAACAGCGTGAAGGACCTTCTCTGGTTTTCTTGTTGTGATATATTGATAATACGATACCTTTGTTTTTCTTATGATGTTTCTTTTATTTTTTCTTTAAATTCAGTTCTTAATCTTGCCGAAAATTTTTACACTATAGGATAGGACGTAGGACGTAGGACGTTTTTTTTCGGTATGTGTTCCTACAACGTAGGATAGGTCTTTTTCGGCTATTGTTGGGCGCTTTTTAAATAGGTTTCTAAGCTATTGTTTAAAAAAATCCTGCAAACTGTTTATCTTCTAAGATTCTTGTAAGAATCTTGTCAGAAAAAAATTAATCTTTTAAGAATCTTGTAAGAAAAAAATTAATCTTGTAGGAATCTTGTAAGAAAAAGTAAATCTTGTAAGAATCTTGTAAGAATCTTGTAAGAAAAAGTTAATCTTGTAAGAATCTTGTAAGAATCTTGTAAGGTTTAACAACGTCTTGTAAGATTCTTGCAAGAATCTTGCAAGATCTTACGAGATTAACTTCTGTTTTCGACTCGGGTTGTGTCTCGTCGGCCATTGCTGCTCTTTCAACAAGGGCTGAATTTTCAAAAAGCTGTCATTTTGTTTGACAACCAGTTTCGCGTCCACTTTCAATACTATGTTAAAAAGATTTTGATTTGGCTAATTGGGACATTAATTGATGTTAATTAATGTGTTGCTTTTTCTGTTCGTGAAACACTTTTGTTTGGGACTGTTTTTTCAGGGACTATTTTGCGAGTTAGGACTATTTTTTGGGACAGTTTTGTCTTGGACAAATTTTTCTGGAACAGTTTTGTCTGGGAGTCTGGGACTGTTTTTCCGGACACGCATGTAAATACAGGACATCTGACTACTGTTTTTGACGCTCGTCTTATATGACTTTGCTCAAGAATGCCAGCCTCTTTTCAAATCATTAAGAAATCGGTAGGTCGAAAAGTTGTTATTAACATGCATTTCTCTTTACCTTGGCTTTGTCTTCGTAATGCTTCAATTTGGCCTTTAGTATTTCACACTCATTCTGAAGTTTGGCAAAGTTCTTCACCATATCATCTAGTTGCTTCTGTCGCTCACTGAAATGAAATCTCGTTAAAACTCAGCTGAATTCTCAATGGACCCAAAATGCTCTATGAATTTCAATAACTGTCAACCTTAAAAATTTGAAAAATTAGTTAAATTTGAAACTGCTTCAAAGCATCGCCTGACTGAGCCCTTGAAGCCTGCCCAGTCTGAAGTCCGAGGAGGGCGTGTGAATTCAAAATAACAAATTCTGAAAACATGCATGAACGCACGAAAGGCTGAACGTCGGTAACTTTCGAAGGCTTATAAATCTGTACATCAGCATATTGGAATGCATGAAAGTGATGCGTTCAAAATAACACATTCTAGAAACGTCGAAAAACGCATGAAGGCTTGAACATAAGTACTTTCTGACTGGGACGGTCAGGACATTCTGGCTTTCGCCTTGCATCTCAGCCCGGGTATATATGGCCAAGCAAATCTAAGCAATGCAAGGGCAATATGGTTTTTTATTGAATCTTAATTCCCTTGACTTGACGGCGTCAAAGTGGGGAAATTTTTGAAAGTGTTCAAAGGTGTTAAAACGTGGAAGAAAGTCGGCATTGCCAGATAATAACTGCCAGTAGTTGTTAACAAGGATGCTCGTTAATGTGCGTTTGCACATGATGTTCCGACCCGAGCTCATCGACATTTTTGACTTAATTGTCAACCTGAAGAGATAATCAAAAATAGATACTTAAGTTTAAAAAATTGTAAAACAACCGAACTTCTAATTGATTTACATAACACCACGCCCCGATGCAGCGCTCACAAAATCTGCCACTAGAAAGACTACAAGGAAAAAACGAAGGACAAAATAAGCAAAAATATAATTGTTAGCGAATGTGCTAAAACAAGATAAAAAGAAACACAAATATTGATCACTCACAAAACTTTTTTGAAAACGCATATTATCCAACAAACAAGACATCATTTACGACATGATATCAGTTGAAAATGGTTTTTGAATTGCAAGGAACGGAACCTCTCATTGATGAGTATAAGTTACAAGTTGACGAAAAGAACAAAAACTGAAAAATATACAAAATTCATTGAAATCGAACAAAATCATAAACTTTAATAATTTTTGCTATAAACTGTGTGCATTGAGTAACCTCATAGTTTCAATCCTTAATTAGAAGCCTATAAGACCAGTCAGCATTTTACGAATACACGAAGAATTAAAAAACAAAAACAGCAAGTTTAGAAAAAATTGAGCGAGAACGGTGTCGAACCGTCAAACCGAAGAAAGGAGACAAAAGAGAAAAAATTTTTTCTAATATCATATACTTTTTAACAGCATTGGATTTGTTCTTTTCTTAACAATATGACTTTAAAAGTATGAAAAAATATAATAAATTTTTGAGTAAAACAGTTATATCATAGCCAGTAAATTCAATAGCTTTCAACGGAAGTCAAAAATACGCTAAGTTACACCTCCTTGAGACAAAAAAATAATATTTGTGAATTATAAGTCACCAACTGGACATCACAATAAGTCTTATGATTATGAACACAACAACAAACACATGCAAAAACCAAAAATTCATTAGAAAAGTGCGAGAAGCAAGTGTCGAAGCCATTAAAACCATAAGATTTTCTCTGAAAATTTATCTGTGAACCATTGGACGTCTTCTCTAAACCAATGGGAACTATCAATGTTGGGTTAATGAGATAAAACTTCAAAAGGAACCAAAATTACAAAAAATAGCCAAAAGGAAAACTCGTGACATCGAAGTCATAAAACCAAAAATTAGTAGTTAAAACCACTAACAGATTAATTTTGTATTCAAAAAATGAGAGGTGTTCTGTCTTTAGATTGACTTACGGTTCATGGAAGTAGGTTTGATAAAGGTTGGTGTTCAAAAAAATTGGTTTTTTCTTAAAAGTCTTAACAGCCACTAATTTCAATAGCTGTCAGCGGAAGTCAATAAATACGCAAAGTTATTCTTCAAGGGGATTATAAAGATGTTCATTAATTTTAAATCATCAATAGGACATCACAATAAGTCTCATGATTATGAAAAAAACAACAAAAACAGGCAAAAACCAAAAATTCTGTAGAAAAGATCAAGAAAGTGTCAGAGCCATTCATACCATCAAATTTTCTCTGAAAACCTTTTCTTTGATCATCTTTGATCCGTTTTAAGTCTCCTCCAAGCCACTGGGAAATACAAATATTAGGATACTGTGATAAAAATTGAAATGTAATCAAAATTACAATAAAAAACTCCAAAAATTAAAAAGTTATAGGAACTCGTGTTAAAACCGATTGCTGGAAAATAAAACCGATTACCAGAATAATTTTAATTGCAGTAGAAAAGATAGAGGTCTTGTAATTACTGAGACTAACCTACAGCTCACGAAAAAAAGTTTAAGTTTGGTTAATGTCCAAAAAAATTCTGAAAAAAATTATTCTTGAATGGTTAACAGCCATTAAATTCAAGAGCTTTCACTGGAATCCAAAAATACGCTACGTTATGATTCAATGGGAAAACACGAATGTTTTTCATCAGTATGTTTTTAATATGACATCACAATAAGTCCTATGTTTATGGAAACAACGACAATTACAGGCAAAAACCAAAAAAAATTCAGCAGAAATGCGAATAGAAAGTGTGGAAGCTATTTAAACCATAACATTTTTCTCTGAAAAATTTAACGTTGATCCACTGGACATCTTTTCTAAGCCAACTATCAATATTAGGATAATGAGTTTAGATTTCAAAGGCAACCAAAATTATGAAAAAAAATCCGAAATTTTTTATTATGAAAACTCGTGTTATTGAAGTAATAAAACACATAAATAGCAAAAAAAACCACTTACAATTCGGTTGCTCTAAAAGAACGTGATTCTGTCATTACTGAGACTGGCTTACTGTTCATGAAAAAATGTTAAATATCGGTTAATGTTAAAAAAATTCTAAATATTGTTTTTTAAACTCTTAGCAGCCATTGTCTTTCCACTCACAGAAACATATAGGTTTACCTAATGCACATTAGGAAGTCAATCGCCTTTTTAGTTGGTGAGTCTACGCCATACGACGCCCAAAATTTTTTAAGATCTCACAAAGAAGATCAAAATTTTATTAAAAATTTCAAAAACCGAGAGTTGAATACAAAAAAAAGCACATGAGTGATCCCTTGAGAACGAATATTTTGTTCATTGGGCATCAGTTTACTGTAAATGAGGTTTGTCATTAACAGAACCTCGATATGAAAACTGACTAGTCTCTAGATGACTAAAATGACAATATTGAATAGGAATATTTTTCTAAAAAAACAGCGCTCAAATTAAACTGGACTTTCTTATAGTAAACTTCCAGATGAGACCAGAACTAGCCCATTTATCGGTCTAATGGTAGCACAATATTGATTCATTTTGTAGCGTGAAATCTAATTTTGAAATAATTTTTTTATAAAAAGGCCTTAATTTGAATAAAAAGTTCGCTAAAAGTGAACAAAATCATGCTAAAAGTGAACAAATATCACATGTGCACACAAAACTTTAAACCTCGATATCTCCTCGAAAAAAACGAAATTCAAAAAATCTTTCTAATTTTGAATTCTACGCTGGACTAGCTTTTCAATGATACCACTCACATTTCTCTACGATGAATATATCGATCGGCCAGAATTGACTGAACAAAAAAACCGATTTGAGTATGTAGTTCCTCCCCACAAATGGGTCGGAACAATTAACCAGAATTTGACTTCCATTTCTGGAATTTAAAGTTGCATATATTGTAAGCAAGGTTACATGACTCTGTAGAAGTCACTTCAAAATTCTTGACTGGACATCACGAATCACTCGCTGAAAACGCAGAAGTTTTTAGTGACTTCATGAAAAGTCACGTGACCTGGATGCAAATAAGTCCTCATTCTGAGAACTAACTTTGATTTCTGACTCATCATAGCCTCGAGTGCCTTCTTAAGTTTGTTTATTTTGTCGTCCTTGAAGAACATGTCTTTTTCTATCTCCAGCTTCACATTTGCTATCTCTTTCACGTGCTGAAACAGGAAAATAATGAAACCGCTGAGATAGTCTATTTATATGGGTAACTTTTGGTAAAAACCTAAAAATATGATTTTTTAATGGCAGCCAGAAAAATAAGGTTTTTTCTGTTATGGCCCCTCCCTCCCTCCCTACCTCTCTCCTTCCCTCTCCTAATAATCGTAACTATGCCCTAATGGGAGGGGCTATATTAGAAAAGAGCCTTAAATTACTGTTTTGGAAAATTTGGCCGAAAAATTGAAAATATGCGGTTAAAAGCTCTTAATTTCAGCACAAAATAGGAAAGATAGAATGTCCATTTGTATTTTCAGACCGTAAAAAAATCTTAACAAACCGTTTTTCAACCAACATTGCTATTGAAATTAAGTCGCAAGCTCAATTACAAATTTTAATTTTTTTCTTCAACAATTCCGAAAAATAACCAACTTTGATTAAAATTATGCCCGAAATGTGATATAGACATCCCAGTAAAATCCCTGTAATTCTAGACATTTCACAGATTGCGGTTTTCACAACTCGGATTGAGTTTTCAGTGTCCTTTCAGCGCACTTTTTGGATCTTTTCCGTTTGTAATGATTTACTATGTAATGCGCATAAAGTGCATAAAGGGGGGAGGGGCATAAAGTGCTGGGGGCACAAACGGAAAAGATCCCCCTTTTTTAAAAGAAATTTGCTGAACGCGCTGAAATAATGAAAAATGATTAGAATGCGTTGAAATGTGCATGAGACCAAAATTTCAATATTATAGCTTAAATTAAAAACTTTTTATACTAATAAGATGAAGTGTGCTGAAACTTGATAATTTTGTAGATAATTTTATATCTTATTTTTATAACGTAATACCTGATCATTCAGTTGTTGAAAGATCATTTTGTTCAAATTTTACAGAAATCTTAACGAACAATGAAATATCAAATATCATTTCAGATTTGAGCCCTTGAAGCCGATACCTGTTTTTCAATCTGTTCGACTCTATCGCTCAGTGTCTTGTCAGCAGTAGCCAACTTCTCACTCATTTGTTCATTCTCAACCCTTAGTGACGTCACTTCTGTCTCCAGTGGCTCCAGTTCAGTCAGCCGGGCCTGTGCGTGTTCTAACTTCTCATTTTCCTGGAAACAATGATTTTGTGTACGTTTGTTGATTTTACTGACTGCCCTAACGATGATTGAATTCGAATTTACAGGATTCAATTCAAATGATTCAAAACTGGCAAGATTATGGCAAGTCTTTCAAAGTATGAATCTATCCGAATCTAATCTGAAGTAATTTCTCAGCGAAAAAAATATGTGGACAATGAGATGTTGCATTGAATTTGAGTACTTAATTACAGTCATCACTATCTAATATAGCTCATAATTGTATGTGTTACTGGAGTAAGCAAACAAACAAATATTATTTCTCACTGCTGGAGCAATATTACTATGCGAATTTAGCTGATGCGCTCAGCTGAGCATGTTGTTATTAGCTGCTATTGCTCTGCTACTGGGCTTGAATTACGAGACAGAGCATTCTATCCTCGCAAAGATAGAACAAGTGATTTTACTATAAATCTATGTTTCTATAGCGATGGTTCAACTTTCATGACAGTTGCCATAGTCTGATTGGTAAATTCACTATGTCGACATATATTAAAGCAATAGCACAGTGGCATTGCAACAGATGGCACTACATCAAAAATATGTATGAGTTTTGTTTTGCATGCAGCACTACTACAAATTAGGGCTTTAGAAAATGACTTATGAACGAGTTTTTTATTTTAAGACCGCTTTTAGAGCTCATAGAAATCTTGAAAAGATTCCCAATCTTACGAGAATACTGAAAAATTCTGTATTCTCTCAACTTACAGGCTTGTTCTTAGAAATAAAAACCTAAAACAGAGTCTCAAATAAATTTAATAATGTCCAGAGATGCACTGAAATCAGAAATGATTTTTCAATATTTGAAAGTTTTGGAAGGTGAAACCAAACAGTAATCTTCCAATAATAATGCATGATTTTGAACTCTTGGAGAGCTCTGTCTAATGGTTAGTTAAAGAGTAAGGGGATAAACAGCATGCACATTTTCGATGTGCGAGCTATCTATGCAATATATTTTTTTTAAAATCAAGGATAAATCTTAATTTGCAAAATCATGAAAAACTTAAAACCACTAGTTTCTTAGAAACAAAAAAATAGTTTTAACTTTGGTCTATTCTTCATGTTTTTAAGTAATGCATAAAACTGAGCCTTTTTTGCCGTGATTTGCTGACACTGAAGGTTTCTTGTCTCATATCATTTGTTGGTTTCATAAACGAAAAATACTCATTCAAATATAAATGTTGTAGTAAAAATGTTTTTGTTTTTAATTGCAAAAAATTGAAAATAAAATGATATCTCGTTTAGGAGTGCTTAAGTATCACACATCACCAATGATCGTTGAATCTGTTGAAGTCAATTCCTTGTCTGAAACCTGCACGTTTCCTGTTTTTCCAAAATGGGAAACTCATATTGGGTTATTACTTTCAGAGGAACAAAGCAAATTTACTTGGCCTTGATGGCAAGCAGTGTGTTATCCCTTCCCATCTCGTGATAAAAATAGAACATCCTATCTTTGCAACAGGGCGAAATTGGTGCAGATAAGGAAAGAAGGCGCATGTACACTGGAGTATCTCACAAAGTCATTTAATAACCGAGCTTCAGTAATATTTGGACAGATGTCTACTATTTTACATTTTCACCCTTTTTTGTTTTCCCTCAGACGGCTGATTATAGATGGCTTCAATATTTTTGGACAGATGTCTACTAATCCATGTTTAACCTATTTTTTTTGTTTTTCCTCGGATGGCTGATAATGTGCGGTTTTCACTGTCCTCATTGGTGCCCACATAGTTAGCTTTAATAACTGAGCCAATTCCGCTAGCGAGTCTAGAATAAGGAGGAAGTGAACAACACAAACGGGGACAACTTTCAGTTATATTTTATGTAGTTTATTTGTTTTTGCCTTGTTTCATTTCTTGCTTTTTATTATTTGTTTTGGCGTACCTTACATGCACTCATGTTTTTACTCTTCTATATTGGTGCTGCAACCATTTTTTTTACCGTATCTCCACCGCTGCCGGTCCCAGGCCAGGAGTTACAAATCTTATACCCGAAAAAATACTTAAAAAATAATTTTTTAGAATGACTAAAATTAATTTCTGACAGAGCATTTGTTAATTTTTGTTAACCAATGTCGTTTTCAGATGGACTTAACATACTAGCCCAATCACGTAGGAAAAACTAAACTGAAATTTTGCAAGATTTTCGCAAAATGAATTCAAAATTGGCAAGAGAAACTTGTAAGAAAAACGTTAAACTATGCATTCTTTTGCGACATTTTGCAAAGTTTCTTGCAACATTTTGAATCTCTTTTTTGGTCGGGTAATTTTGGTATTAATAGTTTTTAACCTCATTGTATCATTTTGTTCACGGCCACATGAGGAATTTTCTGTCACATGAACCAATGAAAACAACTTTAGTTACGGGGTGGTGCGTGGTCTAATTTTTTTTTCAATTTTTTTTGCAGTTGATTCTTTCAAACCGCTTTGTTTGCAAACCGATCGCTTAAAATATAGTTTAATAATGGCTTCTCAAAATTTAAGGCAAAATCTTTCCAGGGTAATTTTTTTTACCGTGATAAGTTTTTCCACCATTTGGTCGTACTCAGCCTCCAGTTTTTCCACCTTAAATGACAACCTGTTCTTGTCTGCCTGCTCCTCCCGCAGAACATCTTCCAAGTGTTCCGCCTTCCGCCTCGATTCATCTTCTCTGTCCTAAAAACGGATTATCGTCTTTTGGCGAGAAAATTTGGATCCATTTTGTCGCTAATGTAGACATGTTGCTAATTTTGCTAATCTTACAAAACCTATATACTTCTGAATTAAAAATTTGATAAAAAATTTAACTATGTTCAACAGATTTTGCAAAAGCCCTTCAACATGGATTCAAATCTTGCAAGAATCTTACAAGATGCTTGCAAGAAGTAATCATTTCCTTGCAAGATTACTTGCTAGACTATAATTTTCTTGCATCACGAGGATGCATTGTAGCCCGCAGCGTTTTAGAATTCTTCAAATACTTGAACTATTACACTACGGCATACCTACTTGGATATTAATCTTTGAAAGAACTTGGTACTTTTAGGTGAGATGACAAAAATATGAACTTCGCAGTGATAACTTTTTTCAGTGGGATAAAAAATTGCAAGACCATGCAGGACTATTTAGATCAAGCAAACAATGACTAACAAACTTTTTTAAGATAGTCCAAGATTCTCGAATATTTTCAAATTGTATAAGAGTCAAAATCCGCTCAACTCCCCAAATAATTGCAATAATCATGGATTTGTTAATGAAGTAACCTTGATTTCTTCCAACTCCTCCATGAGTTCTTGAATGTGATTCCTCATTTCCATGACCTCCTCTTCCCAGAACATATTCTCACTGTCCCTTCCTCCGTATCCAGGGGTCAAATTGGCATTCCCGACAGCATTCACCGCTAAATGAGTCACCACTGGGCAAATAGCTCTTTTTTATTGTAAATTTAAACTTTGTAACCACAAATCAAAGTTTTGTTTAAAAAATTACAATTTAAGAATTACTTATGAATCGTTTGGTCCTCATATTAATAGAAGAATTGATATTTAAATCCTACTTTTCTATTTATTGGAACACGTTCTTGTAATTTATCCATTTCGCTAGTTAATTTTCCTTAAACTTTTGTTTTTGTTTTCCCTTTCCAAATTTCTATTGGTAAGCTCTTCGACTATAATTTTAAAATTTGTGATAACTGATCGGTTCCTCAATTTGTACTATGATGTCCCCCCTTTTCACCCCTAGCAGTTTCACCCCTATTATTTAAGGCCGATTATGTCAACCGTTTCTTATTTCAAACCAATTATTATGCCATATATAATTGGTGAGATTGATATTCAAAATGAAGAAATATTTGGGTAAAGAGTTGAGAGATTCATACTCGAACTTAAGGTTCATGTGTTTTTCGACATACAGTTTAACAACGTGCCAAAATCTAATTGGCAACCAATTGCATAAAAGTCCCTCAGCTTCTCAATTGCGGATTAAAGGACAAGCTGCAGACTAACATTTACATATACCAAAAAGTTTCGTGTCAAAATCATATTTTGAAAATATTAGCCGAATGTGGACATTGGTTAATGGAAGCTGATCTCGCAGAAGACATTGACATTCCTGAAAATTTCTTTGCTCAGTCTGTGCTCGGAGCAATAACATTCTGTTCAAGCATTTTAGTGCAACAGAATTAATTTCGTGTTTGTTAGAAAGACTTAAAAAAATTTGTTGTTCAATGAAACCAAAACGGTTTTACACAGAAATTTTTATTTAAGAATCAATTCTACGCCTTTGTCTGTATTGCTATGAGATCTGATTCGCAAATTCAAAAGTTGATTTTCACTGTTTCCAGGTTAAAAATTAAAACCTATCTACGTATTGTTCTCATTCACTTTCTCCTACCATAGATTTTTTTGTTGTTTCAAGACGTCGTAAATTAGTTCCCAGGCCTATTTTTAACTATGATAGTCAGTGCTCTCTTTTGTGGGATAAACGTAACATTCTAGGACTAAACAAATTAGAAATACTATGCATATTTTTCCGGATCAACGCTGAAGCAGCCCGCTATGAGTTCAATATTCAAACCATTTTTGATATCTTTCTCCCAAGATTGCTTGCATTCACTTAACAAGAAGATTCATGGGGGAAAATCTGGTAGCAATAAATTATATTCAGTTACTAATATTCCTAGATACTCAAACATAGCAACAACTAAGCTCTCTTTAATAATTAGCAGGGACTACACAAGTCTCCAAACTGGAAAACATTTTTTAAAAATCTACAAACTGCTGGTTGTGATTTATGCTATACGGAATGAGAAAAGAGGGAAAACCTCACCTGTGAATGCAGCAGTATTGCTTTAAACATATGTTAATTTTATGGGAGGAACTAATATCGAACGAACTATATTACAAATAGTATTTTACTAAAATCTCACACTACATTTGAAGTCTGCTCTATGATAGAAGGATGTCAATTTTTTGTTTCGTAAAAAATAGAAAGATAGAAAATAGAAACAAATAAATAGAAAATTTTGGAATATTTTTTTTTTTTCAATTATTCGGATTCAATTTCAGAAATACTGTTCTGGAGAGACAATTAATAGACTGTTTTGGGGAATCTTTTTTGAAGGATGTGTCCCAGCGGGTGTTTAAACCTTCATTTCAAGTTAGTTAATTATCAATGAGACAACTGACCTCCCCTCTTACTTTTTCCCAAATTAGTTGAAAACTAATGACTGGGAAAAATTGTAGAGGTCTAATGGTTTTCAAAAAAAATGGTGATAGATAATTTTATTCAAACGAGACGCCTTTTTTGCATTGGCTAGCAGTGAATGTTTTCTTCTCAACGGCAGAGTAATGTGCAGTTATCTTAATAATGCGAAGACAATACAAGTACCATGAATAGATTGTTCTCAAAAATTTGAATAATATAAGGACGTAAACATAGGACGTAAACCATCTAATGTTATAAAATATATTTAATTCATTTATTATTTTGCAACTTTATGGAGTGATGAAACTATCCAGTAAGTCTTCAAAAAATGCTTTTGTACTAAAGAACTTAATTCTTTCTTTGGTTTTCGGTATCACTAAATTTGCCTCAGATTTTCTACTTTCGTGGTGGTTATTTTTCAGAAAGTGAAAACCAAAAAACAAAGGTAGTTAGAGAAGAGGAAAATGAAAACATCAAAACTGGAGTGAAAACGAAAATGAAAACATCATAACGAGTGTTGTTCTCTTGATATTAAAACTAATTTCATTCAACTGAGAAATATTCTCTGATTGCAATATTTTAAACTTTCAGAAGTTAGTTTTGCTCAAGAAACTTTAACAAAAATTAGATATGGAACAAGGAGGCTCGTTAATGTGCGTTCGTACATGATGTTCCGACCCGAGCTCATCTGCATTTTTGCCCTAATTGTCAACCACATGAAGAGATAACAAAGATAGATAAATGAGATTTAAAAAATTGTTGCAAAACCTAACTCCAAAAAAATTACATGATGCCATGCCTCATTACTGCGCTCACGAGATTTGCTATTTAATAGACTACGAGAAAAAAAAATAAACAACAAATTAAGCAAAAACAAAAATTTCACTGCAGAAACCCAATATCTAAATTTAAAAGCACCTAGTAACAACGTCAAAATTAAATCAGATAAAACCTTAACGACACAAATTTAGTTTTTCCTAACTATACAGCAGATGGATGTTTGCCATAATAAGACCGGGTAATAATTTGACAAAGAGAAGAAAAAATGAGTTTAAAATGAAAAACCAATCAATATTTTTTACCAAATAATTTCAAAAGTCTAAAAAATCTTTAGCTTATAATAAAAAAATTCTTGATAAAAGTTAATTTTTGAATTTCATTGAATTGGATGGGACCTCTCAATGACCAGTCAGCATATATCAAATTTTCCTAAAGTTTGTGATCTTATAAATTTTCAAAGATTTTTCAAACTTTTCAGTTTTTGTTGTTCTTTTAGTCAACTTGTGTTGACTAAAAGAACAACAAAAACTGAAAAGTTTGAAAAATCTTTGAAAATTTATAAGATCATAAACTTTAGGAAAATTCGATATACACTGACTGCTCATGGTAATATCTTTTAATCGGTCATCACAAGATTATAAGGCCGGTCAGCATTTTACCACTACCTAAAGAATAAAAAAGGCAAAAACAGCAAATTCAAAAAAAATAAGCGATAAAAGTGTCAAAGCCTACAGAAAATAAACATTTCAGTAAAGGTTTTCTTTTTTCAATCAATTTTTTAACAGCAATGGGATCGCTTATATTGTTACAAATTAGCTTGAAAACAACAAATTTTTTTAAAAACAACTTTTTTAAAAAATATTTTTAAAAACTTAACAGCCATTAAGTTCAATGGCTTTCGACGGAAATTAATAAATACGATCAGTTATGCCACGATGTTAGCACGTGGATGTTTTTCGATTATAGGTAATCAATAAGACATCACAATTGCTCTTATGATTATGAAAAAAAGCAACAAATACAGGCGAAAACTAAAATGTCTCGTAAAAAATTGCGAGAAGAAAGTGTCGAAGCCATTTAAAACATAAGTTTTTCTTTAGCTATGATCACTTGAACATTTCTTCTAAGCCAGTGGGAGCAATTAAAATTTCATTAATTAAGATAGCAGGATAATAAAGATCACTTGATAAGATTTCAAAAGGAACCAATAATATGAAATGACAAAAAACTTTAAGAAAAAGAAATCTTGGGGCATTGAAGTCACATAATCATTAGTTAGAAGAAAAACCGCCAACAAAAATTATGATTGCAATAGGAAGAAGAGGGTCCTGTTATTACTGGGACTGACATAAGTTTCCCAAAAATAAGTTTATGATTAGTTAATATTAAAAAATGATTTGAAGATTTCAAATTTTTAACATCTATTAGCTGTCCAGTCAAAGCACTAGATAGGTTGACTTAATGCTCATTACGATATGTATTGCACTTTTAATGAACTAGTTTATGCCATTGAATTCCAAAACTTTAATAAAACCTCAAAATTTTATTTAAAATTACGAAAAATGATATACGTATCCAAAAAAACTGATTTCTTGGAGACTAATTTTTTTGTTCATTGATTGTAAATGAGGTATTTCATTAATGGAAACTCGATGTAAAAAGTGACCAGTCTCTGGATGACTGGAACAACAAAAAAATCGAGCAAAGTTTTCAAAGAAAAGCTCTCAAACAGATTTCCAATTTTTGATATAGTAAATTTCGCTATGAGACCAGAACTAGTCTTTTTATTGCCTGCCTTTCGTCTAATATGAACAAAAAATTGATTTATTTTATGGCGTGAAATGTAATTCTGAATTTAATTTTTTTAGAATAAATGTTAATTCAACAAAAATGACGGTAAAAGTGAACAAATTGAACCGAATATCCCGTGTTCACATGAAACTTTAAACCTCCATAACTCCTCGAAAAAAAAAAAAACGAAATTCAAAATTTTTTTAATACTTCAAATTCTACGCTGGAGGAGTTTTATAATGATACCGCTCAAATTTCTCTACGATGGATATATCGATCGGTCAAAATTGTCAGAACAATAAAACCATTTGAGTATATAGTTCCCTCCCCCCACAGTGGGGTCGGAAGAAAAATAACCATAAAATTCTAACTTTTCGAACAAATCATTCAAAGTATGATTTCCGTAGTTTAAAATATTTCACTGATTTGTGGATCTAAAATTATAAAGAGAACAAAAAAACAAGCTCTTTCATTAAAAAATAAAACAGAAAATATGAAGGCAAAAAATAAGATTTGAGCTGATAAATATTTTTTAACTGTATTTTTTGGTTTAAAATTAGTCAAGAAGTCATTGTTTCATTTTTTAAAAATAGGTTGCCTTTCTGCAAATCGGCTGTTCAATCATATCAGGTTATTCTCGCGATGAAGACGGTTTTTTAACAGTGCCTTTCTCATTTTATGCCTACAACTCTCTCACTTTTGCAAAAAAATATTATTCTGGCATAAAATTTAAACGCAAACTCTTGCGAAGTTTACGCCCGAGTTTCGCTCATTTTCCCGTACAAAAAAAACGCTGGGAAGGAGCAGGCTTAGCGCAATTTCGAACTAATCAAGCGGAATGAGGAGTGTAATGATGACAGAATTCTGATCAAACTTTATTTATTTTCAGTGTGTTTAGCGGCATTTTCCTCGTCATTTCGCTCATCCGCTCACTTCTTACGTTTTTTCTAGAAATTCTAGAAAAAACCAGAGCAAGGTTTAGAGGACTACTATATGAAGAGACTACTATATGAAGAGCTTCAAATTTAACTTCCCTAGCATACATGGTCGAGACCACAAGTAAATTCTACACAAAGTCTTTTCATGCCTCGACCCACGTTCTCTTCATTGCAAATATCGGTGAACCAGGGTCTTCTCATTATTCGAATTCTTAACTAGAGTCTAATTTCTTCAAATTTTTCTCATTTGAGCAAATTTATTGTAATTTCAAATAAGGTGAATTAAGGTGATGTCAAGCCGGGTAATTTTCCAACCTTTGTTGTCGGAGGGTACGAGTGTATTCCTGGTCACAGGTGTTGGTCTTGCAAAGGGGGGTTCCGGAGTCGGGTTCAGGATCTGGTTTTGATTGACCTGGGTGGACGCGTTCACCAGAGCTGGCTTACCTGTAGTCAGTATATGTAATCAGCTAGCAAATATAAAATACAAAAAAGTTTTTTGTTGTCGAGTATCTTTCTCGCAGTTTACGTTTTTGTGAGTTAATTATTGAAAATTGCGACTGTTTCTATTTGATTACCATCGCCAAAATGGATTAGTTTTAATGGATACTTTAATAATGGATTACTTTTTTTGTTTTCTTTTAAACGATAATTAGGGCTCCATTTCTTTTGTCTTACGAAGTATCATTTTTTAAAATTTCCTTTTCTATTTCTGTTTTACCCGGATCGAGGTGTCACCGCTAAAAATCGCTAAAAGATGTAAGATTTGCGGTGAATTTGATTAAAAAGTGTAAGATTTGCGCTCAATTCGATGAATGCGGTGAAAAAAATCTTTTCAGCGGTGAAAAATGTTTATTCCGCTTATGCAGTGAAAAAAAACTCACCGTTAAAAATTGCTTAAGCGGTGAAAGAAAATTTTTCACCGCTACCAGCAGAATGCGGTGAAAAAAATTTTTACTGCTACCAGGATGCGGTGAAAAAATATTTTTCAGCGCTAAAATTGCAAATCTTACAAATATTCACCGCTAAAACCAACGCTTATCGTAAATTCACAGTGAATAACATTGAATTAAGCGAGATATGGCGCAGTGGAATAATAAGTTGATGAAAAATAGGAGGTGAGAGGTTCAAACCCATGCACGGAAGTTTCTTTTTTGTAAGAAATCCGGTGAATACGGTGAAAAAAATTTTCACCGCTAAAAACTACAAAAATTAACCGTATTCAACGCTAAAATATGCAGGCGCTTTGCGGTGAAAAAAGTTTTCTTCACCGCTATTCACCGCTAATCTTACATTACTTTTCGCCAAACCTCGACACAGGTAGTGTCTTTGACATTTATTTAAAGAAAATCATCAGAAATGACAGGAATAAGAAATTTGTGTCGTCAGGGTTTAGCAATAAGGATATCATTTATAATAGCTAATTGATGATGTTCAACAACGAGGTGTGTGTGTGTGTGGGGGGGGGGGGTTGATGGTGGGGGTTGAAGAGACAAACATACATTATATAAAATCGACACAACTCACCAACTTGAAGACCCCTCACAAACGTATCCTCAAAAGATCTGCTCGGGTACACCTCAACGGGGGGCAACTTCAACAGGGTCGGAAGTTCTGGTGCTTTTCCTGTCACCCGCAATTGACCCAACGGTCTTCCATTTTCATCACGAGGAATTTTGTTCACATTGATTGTTTGCTGTGGTCTGGACTTGTAATTTGTTGTGTTGCTGTATTGATTCATTGTTAGAATCGTTAAAAAAACACGTATTGTATTTGTTCAATATGGTTTGAGAAAGGTTTTAACTTGCTATCTAATAGTTGCAAATTATACTCGGCTCACGTATTTGAAACAAAATCAACATGTATAAGATTTGAGAACATATAAAGCATATGTTTCAAATCAGTATGAATTAACTTTGAGTTGTGTCTTTTTCGACGAAAAATAAGATCAATTATCTTGTACTAATGCATCTCTTTTTCTTAAAGTTGCTTATTTTTAAGATCTCTTTTCCTGCAATTTGACCCTCTTAGATACGTCAATAATGTCTAAAATGACTGGCCCTGACCCATCTGGTCTCCGACGCATGTCTTTTCCGGGTCAAAACCACTCAACTTCTTGAACTTTTCCCAGTAGAATATCATAATTTTTTGTTTCCAATTTTATTGGGAAGAATTCTGTCAATAAGGCGTCATTCTGGTCAACACACATAATAACGTTTTTCATTTTGTATGTGCACTGTGGTACCACTATGATTGTATGTCAATATCAGGCAGCAAAAAGTTTTGCCTAATTTACAGCAGTTCCTCTTTAAGGTGCTCGTACAAGCAGCATTGTAGCTGAGCTATAAAGTGATGACAACACCAATTGACTCACACTAAAAAAGTTCAGGTAACCTGAAGTTCAGGTGAATTTCAGGTGTAAAGGCACCTGAAATACACCTGAACTGTATTTCAGTAAAATTTCACCAGAACAAGTTCATGTGTGGTTATCTGAAAAAAGTTTTTATTGCTATCAGCAGTGAAACAACAAAAATATCAAAAAAATTCAAACTAAAACACAATGCAAAAACAAACGCTATGAGAAACATCAACGCATTTATTAGGTAGTGTCCAGCCTTTTTTAAGTTTTGCAAAGTCACGGTTCAGTGTAACATCAAATTTTTGCACCCTTCGGCACTACTGATGTATTTAGTTCGAAGAAGTACTTTCGGAACCATTAAGGGTTTCTGAATTGAACAGCAATGGCGAAGTTTCCAAGTGACGATTTAAAGAAACTTTAATTTTTTAAAAACTATAACAACAGGAAACGCAGCGGTTTTCAAGTGGATCAACTTGAATTGAAGAATTCTCCCACAATTTTCATTCCTCAATAAAATAGACCTGTGGAAAAATGGATTCTACTGATATAGAAATGGTAACGACACATGGTCCTCATTCAGCTTCCATTTCTTCAAAATCTTTCAGATTCAGATTGATATTCGTTTTAATTCAAACTAATTCCATTTTTCAACACAGGCACTGCGCCAAAACCCTGTCTTTTGAAATAAAGCTTGTTTCTGAAATTTAGGTAAATTTTCCCGAATTTGAGTTCTCTTCTATATTTAGGGGACAAAACAAACTTTTACGAAACAAACAGATAGATCTACGCTCTGGGTCAATATTTGGAAAAGTTGCCATTGATGATACACGGAAGTAAAATCTGTCATTAATAGGTGTTTTTGGCGTTTGCATCGGACCACATAAGGAATAAGTTAACGAGACACTTGATGGCTCGACATTGGCATCAAGTATTTTTTGGGTTAATAAAAACAATGTGAACATAATACCTTACGATGAAAATAGAAGACCGTTGCGAGTGAAAAGCAATGCATCAGAGCTTACAAACCTGTTAAAATTGTCAAATCAGCCGCAATGGCTTCCAGCTAGCTAACAACGCAATTACAGATCTGCTTCAAAATAATTTAACACGTCGCAAGTATATACACGTTGAAAATGAAACACGTTTGATTTAGAAGAATTCTTAGCTGTCTCAGAAGAACAAAACCAGTATTTCTTGATCTGTCCATTGTATTTTTTTTTGTTTATGTGCACTGTCTTTTCACGCCTTAGAATTCAAAAGTTTCCGACAAAAACTGACTTGAATTGGAATATTTTAACCAGAAGAGATAGTGTCCCTTTTTTAACAATGGCTTTCTGTTCAGCTTATCGCCAGAAACAATCTTAATCAATCTAATAAAACGGAAATATGCTTGTTGAATCCTTGACTTTTCCTGAGTCTTTTGCTCTCATCATAAAATCTAAGTAGAGGCGATGCACTTGAATTTTAGCGAACTTTCTATATTTTGTAAATGTTGTTTGCTCAGCTTAGATGTCAGAGTAATTCATCTAAGAGGTCGAGGCTTTCGCCTAAAAAGTAGAGTTGTTCTAAGTGAAGATTATTGTTTTACTATTCGCAGTTGAAGAGTTGGAATGTGTTTCCCAGATATTAAGAAAGTAATTTCTACTCACAATTATGCTCTCGGATGGACCAAAAAGCCATTCCAGGGCACTCACTGATTCGTTTTTCAGATTAGCTCACACTCTAAATAAAATTCAGTTAAATTTACCAGAAAGAACGCCTGAATTATCCTGTATCGTTCAGGCAAATTTTTTACCCCACCTACGCTCGAACTTACCTGAAATTTGCCTGAAAATTGGAGGCTTCATTGGCTGAAGTTCTACATGAATTTGGCTGAGGTTCTACATGAACTTGCTTGAAAATCACCTAAAAATGCACCCAAAAAATTCAGGTCGTTTTTCTGGTTCAGCTGTTTTTACCAGAAATTCGCCTGAAAAATTAAAAACCTGAAATTTTCAGGTGAAATTCAGGTAAAAATACCTGAACCAGAAAAACTACCTGAAATTCTCAGGTGTATTTTGCATGTGATTTTCAGGCAAGTTCAGGTAGAAATTCAGACAGTGACGCCTCAAACTTTCAAGTAAATTTCGGGTAAGTTCAAGTGTAGGTCAGGTGGGAAAAATTTGCCTGAACGATACAGGTGAATTCAGGTGCTTTTTCAGGTAAATTTACCTGAATTTTAATTAGAGTGTGAGCTAACTTGCAAAACGAAGTAGTGAGTGCCCTAGAATGGCTTTTTGTTCTGTCCGAGAGCATATTTTGAGTAGAATTCACTTTCCTAAAATCTGGGAAACACCTTTCAAATCTTCAACTGCGAGTAGTAAAACAAAAATCTACCATTAGAACAACTCTACTCTTTAGGGCAAAGCCTCGGCATCTTAGGTGGTGTACTCTGACATGTAAGCCGAACTAACAACAACTACGAAATACAGACAGTTCGCTAACATTCAAGTGTATCGCCTCTACTTAGTTTTCATGATGAGAGCAAAAGACTCACGTAAAATTCATGGAATCAACGAGCATATTTCTATTTTAAGAGATTAATTAAGTTTGTTTCTGGAGATTAGCTGAACAAAAAGCCATTGTTACAAAAGGGGGCACTATCTCTTCCAGTTATAAACTTCTAAGCCAAGTCAGTACTTGTCAGAAAGTTTTAAATTCTTAACACCGGAATTGACAGTGCAGATAATCAAAAGACCACAATGGACAGACCAGGAAATACTAGTATCGTTTTTCTGAGACAGCTAGGAGGTCTTTTCAATCAAACGTATTTTAATTTTTTTTGTGTATATTTTTGCGACGTGTTAAACTATTTTGAAGCAGAGCTGTAATTGCGTGACTAGCTAGCTTGAAGCCTTGATCGCTGATTCGAACAACCAAAAATACTTGATGCCAATGTCGAGCCATCAAGTGTCCCGTTAACTTGTTCCTTATATGGTCTGATGTAAACGCCAGACATGCACCTATTGATGACAAAGCTTACTTCCGTGCATCATCAATGGCAACTTTTCCAAATATTTGACCCAGAGCTTAAGTCTAACTGCGCTCAGAAAACTAGAAACGTTAAATAATTCGTTTGTCGGTTTGCAAGTGAGGAGAAATAAATTCAATTTTATGAGGTCCCAAGCTATGGTGCAGAAAGCCCGTTGCTCAGATAGGATCTCCTAGCTGGCTCAAAACTTTTCTCCTATCCAACAGTGATCGAAAAAATGAAAAGAATTTATTTAATGAATTATGAAATCGTGGTTGCTGGCTGTACTTTAACTTCTCTGAAGAAACAATGCAAAAAAATAGAAATTTACACAACAACAACCATAATTTCAGAACTTTTTCAGGAATCATTATTATCTTCTTGATCCTTGTTGGTTAGTTAATTTTTAGACTTGAGCTCAGAATTGACTTTTCTTTGAACAAAAATTTTATTAGGGCCAAATTCACACGAAACACAGAGCGATTAGTCAGTATTTTTTCGAGTCGCGAACTAGAGTATCATAGGCAAGATTTCGTTCAAAATTTCCTTGTTTTCCTCTTAAGGGCCATAAAGTTCAAGAAATTTGCAGACGATCCAAATGAGCACCTTATCCAGCGCCTGATTCACTTTGCAACATGGTAATAACAAAGGGATGTGTGCGGAGTAAAAATGCCAACGTTGGTTCCGGGAACAAACTGTAACAAATAGTAGCTTCAATCATGCCTAACTAGAGTGATTACTTCCTTTGAAGTCTGTTTTTGTGTTATGATGTACAAGTCGAAGGACATTTTTATACGTTGCTTCTGACAAAGAGTGTCTTCCGCCACAACTCTTTCGAGGACAGAACATAAAAAGCGAAGTTAACATGATCGCATCAATTATGATGACGCAATATAGAACTATTAATTCCATGTGTTCATATGTGTTCAATTTTGATCTATTCAGCACAACAGTCTTTTTTCGGCCATAATTTTTTTTAAAAAATTAAAAACATAAAATGAGGTTTGATAAGCAAAAATAAGATTCCTTGAATCTCAAAGCATCGCTTTGACCAATTTGACATCTGAAATTGCATCGTTATAAAACCAGCAAACTTTGGTAAATGATCTTGAGTAGAATGTTGACAAAAAGTTAAATTTTTATTATTTTAGCATGAGGACATCGATTTGATCCAATTTGGAATTATCACTAAATTTAAATGCCACAATCTTCAAAAAAAATTAAAAAAAGAACATGCCTTTTGTTTTGTTCGGACTCAATGAGTAGTGCGCATCAGTTTTTTTCAAAAAATCGGAGCATTTTTCTTTTTACTAGCATTTTTCTATTCAAAAAAACAATACGTTGAAATGTAAAATTTCTTTTGCACCTTTTTAAATTAGTTTTCGGCGTTTCTATCTTTGAAAATATGCTCTCTGATATTCATCAGAGAGAGGAAGAGGTATAAAAACTTGTCAATAATGGATGAAAATGTTTCTTCCCTTTTCTAGATCTATAAGAGGAAAAATTTACGTGACGGCAGAGGGAACGTTCGAAACCGTCTGTTTTGAATCTATTTTCGCTGACAAATTAGGTGCAGTTAATTAAACAGAGACTCATAGCCTAAATTATTGTGCTTGATTTAAGCAAAGCGTCTATGCATAGCAGGTTCTCGAACCAGATTATTTATATTCTGAACAAAATCAAACTCAGTATATTTTTAATAGCAGATCTTATACCAAACAAACATTTGCGTTTTCTCAAAAATTCGACGAAATTGAAACATTGAATAAAACTTTCTGGCGCTTCCTCAAAAACAGCTCAAAATGTACATCATTGCGTTGCCAATCCTACAAATTCAGTTGAGTCCGCGATTGCAAACAAGAGTGACAACATTTTTTTACCCATTCTTGCCTGGAAAAAATATGGTTAAATTGTGAAATAAACAGTGAAAATAAAGTTGCGGACAATCCTTACAAAATTCTCTCACTGATCTCAGAAAAATAACGTTTTTATGTCATCAATGACCGCAGTTTGTGGGCAAGGGTATCGTCATTGCCGCACCTTAACCATTAATTTACATTCACAACTTTGATGGATTAAAATTATAATTACTCCTCACTTCATTTTGATAAGAAGTACCAATTTTATCCCACCTTTTCTTCTTTAATCAGTTTCAGAAGCCCTGACGGTTTAAACGAATAAATATCCCCCACTTTAAGTTCAACATATTCTAAGCTAAATTTTGAACTGTTAATTTATGTCCAAAACTTCGATGGTTTAAAATTATTATTATTACACCTCGCTGAATTTTGATAATAAGAATTGTAACCCACTTTTTTTTCTTTTAATCAGTTTTGGAAGCTTGGCACAGAAAGTAGCTATCTTAGGGCTTATTTTAGTACTGCAAATTTGACGGACAATATTGACGAAAATTTTTCCTTCGTTCTCGCGTGTCATCAAATTCCGTAATCGCGGACATCAATAGCAAATATTCTCAATTTTGATTAAATTTGCCGTGGTTTCACCACTGTCACTGTCACTGTTGTCCGCGAAACTCTATTACTCTTAATCTTAAAACATGAAAGGAGGGACAATGGTGACATTAGTAAGCAAATATGTTTGCTCAAATTGTAGGATTGGCGACGTAATAATATTCACCGTCTACGCACAATCACAAATTAGCAGATGAGTTATTTTGTTAAATCACAATTGTAGTCCGTTACGATGTTTTTACTGTACTGGCACGTTTGAAAAATAGGCTGACACTCAGGTTTAGCTAGCTAAAATCTCGAACTCTATTCATTATCCACATGTTTTCGCATTCCGAAATGTACTTCGACCCGAACACGAATTGGCTGACAGACTTTTAAAGCGTTTTCTTATCTCGAAGATTTAACCCACAAGTTTCAAATTTTCTTGAATTCTGTAGAAAAAGCCCCTGACACAATTCTTTCACTTGTTTCACTACCAACTGCTCATTCTTGCTGAAAGCAATTGCAGTTAAAAACATTTACAAGATTTGCGCTCAGAATGATTTATAAAAATTATATGCGAGTAATAATTGGTTTTTCTGTTACCTAATCATCAGTTCTGCAATTTTACTTTATGCTCTATGAGTACATCACTAAAAATGCCAGAGATATAGCTTTACTAAATTGTTTTTCAAAGTTAACGAAGTTGAGCAATTATTTAGCGCAATATTTTTGTCCAAAGATATCAGTTTACATAGTTAAATAAACGATAATGAAATTTTCCATCCGGTTGAGTTCATACTGAATGTTTGCTCTATATCCGCCAGGCTCTACAAAATGTGTAGTTTAATTTAAAGTAAGAAAAGAAGCGTCCATTTCAATGGCAGTCATGAATTTCGATGTCAAAATTCTCCAAATCTATTTCATAAAACAATGTATTGAAAGAATATGACGTTTTTCAGAAAATTGCCTCCCCCACCTCGATTAGACATTTTTCTGCACATAAATAAATAAAATGACGGAATCAAAAAAAGATACAATTTGAAAATGCTTCAACATCTTCTCCAGTGCTGAACTCCGGAATATAAAAATTATCGCTTCGAGTTGAACCAAAAACTGAGTCGTTCACCCTAAACTCTTCGCACCTTAATTTAAATTCTTTTGCCTGCTCTAACCTTCTTTCCGTGCAAGCGCAACCGATTTCACAGAATTTTCGTTACCAAGTGCGTTACAAAGTGAGCTAATCCTACAGAATATTTTTTACAGGAAAATCACTCAATTTTTAGTGCTTTTCTGATGAGGTAGCTCACAAAAATACAAAAATTAGCAAAGCATCTAATTCATTAACCAGTTTTAAACTCAGCTCGCAATTAGCTTTAGTCAACCTTGCTTTTTAATCTTAAATTACTTTTTTACTCTTAAATTCTTATAGTCTCCGTTCAAAAATAGTTTGCACATTCCTCAATTGCCGATAATTGTTTATGCCCAATTCAAACGTTGAAATAGCTAACTAAAATCTCCAAATTTATTAACGCTAAGTCCTGGACTTTAATTCCGAATTAAAAAAAACGAATTTTGATTTTGATCTTTTGAAATAATTTTCGAATGAACCCCTTAAATGGAAGATAATTTCTCCAAAAGTCATGTAAGCGGAACACTTTTGAAACATTCTCGCCGGTATATTAGCATTATAAAACAGAAATACCCTACAAAATCTAAATGCAAATTCATCTTGTAAGAGCACCAAAAACAACATAAAAACAGATGTTATTGAACATTTATTTCTTACGTTTTGTTTTTTTGTTAAGGTTGTATAAGTATTTTTTACAAGTTTCTTGTAGAGTGACTTGCTTTTTGCTTGAAAAAAGTTATTCAAGGCAAAAAACTTTAATCATGAAAAAGATTTAATTAATTCCGTGACCAGTCAACTTTAAAATAATTTTTTAAAGTTGACTGTTCACGGACTGAATAAGATTTAATTCAATCCGTGACCAATCAACTTCAAAAATAATTAATTCCGTGACCAGTCAACTTTAAAATAGAACAATAATTTTAAAACAGATCATTGTTCACTGTTATTTACTGGAATATTGCCTCAAGAAACCACCTATTAGAAGTATTTTCTCTTTGAAAGCCCCACCAATGAGAAAAAACACATTGGATAGGTGGTTCTATATTTCGATGACATTTAAGAGCAAAGCGTTTATATGGTCAATTATTTTGTCTCTGATATCATTTTTCCTTGGATATAAATTAACATATAGGTATGACTTCCTTGCAATCAGACAGGGATAGGTTATTATTTCGTTGAAAGGGATACCTAATGATTTCTTCGAAATGATCTAATGATCAAGTGTGATTTTTTTGATATCGAGTGAAGAAAGATAACGTTTTCTTTGATTTCGTATCAACATCATGTATGATTCCTTCAAACAGAACTGAGAATATTATTTTTCCGATATCATTAAAAGACCAAATATAATTCAGTTGCTATCAGAATAAAATTCTTGGTTTTTTGATATCTTACAGAGATCTGATATGATTCCCTTGCCATCATATTCAAGACATCAGATTAGGTTTTTTGCTAGCAATTATGAATCATATGTATTTTCCATGACATCATTCAAAAATCTTTATTGTTTTTTTTCATATTCTTTAGGGATCATTTATGATGTTTTTCGTATCGTTAAGATCATTTAGGGTTTCTTTGATAGCATGAAAGGATCATGTATGTTTCTTTAGACATCATTTAATGATCAATTATGATGTCTTCGATATCATATAATGATAAATTTGATTTTTTAATATCTAATACGTATTTTATTTGATTTACTGATATCATGCAAAAATCAATTATGATTTTTTTGTTCCCAAATAATAACAATCAATAACTTTTTTATTTTGTTTAAGGAACATGTAGGATTTCCGTTTATACTTTCAAAGATCTTTGATTTTTTGAATATCATGCAAGTATCTTTTATGAATTCTTTCTTACTATTTAAAGATCAAGCATGGTTTCTTTGATACAATTTAATCAAAATGTTCCATTTAATTGATTCCTCTAATGAACATTAATGACTGATTTGACATATTATATTGGTTATACGTGATCTCTTTTATACCACAGAAGGATCATGCATGATTTTTTGATGCAAATTAAAGAGCTTGCATATTTTTTTACATCACGTTAATATCATTTTCGATTGTTTTGACACAATTTAATTATCATATATGGCACATCTGATGCCCTTCAAGGATCATGTTTGATTTCTGTGACGTCATGTAAAGTCAATTTGTGTGTTTTTTTAAATGTCAAATAAGGATCTTATTCAATTTTTCTGATATCACGTAATGATCATTTCTGATTTCTTTGTTACCATATAAATATCAATTAGGGATCGTGTTTGATTTTTTTGATATTATACATAGATCATTTTCGGTTTCTTTGAGATCAAATAAGAACCTTGATTAACTTTTTTATATATCAGTTTTGGAATCATGTGTGATCCCATTCATACCATTCCAGGATCATGCATGTTTCCATGAATACTTTTTGAGTATCCTGAATGTTATATTGATACTATTTGAGGATCAAGCCTGATTGGCTGGATTATATAAAAAATTTGCGTGATCTCTTTGATATCATATAAGACTCGTGTATCACTGATGTGGTATCCTATGAAGATCATGTATGATTCATTTGATCTCATATAGAGATCATGGTTTTTTTCCTTGATATGAAATAAAGATCATGCATGCGTTCTTTGTTATCACATAAGGATCCTGTTTGATTCCTTTATTTCAGATAAGAATCAATAATGTTGTGCTTGACATCATTTGAGAATCATCTATGGTTCTTTTGATATTAAATAATAATCATTTAATATTTACTTTGCGCATCACATTAAGATCATGTATGGTTTTTTGATATCATTTGAGGATCAGATACATTGATATCGTTTGAAGATCATATATGGTTTTGTTGAGATCATAAAAGGATCAGATATGATTGCGTTGCCAAAATATAAATTTTTTTTGTTTTCTTTGTCATCATTAAGGAATATGTAATACACCTTTGATATCATATAATGATTGATTTGATATCATATAACGATCGTTTATGATATGATTGATATATCATAGAAATGTAATGTATGATTTTGCCGATATTTTATTCTCATTTTATTTTATATTCTCATTTTTATAAGAATCTTATATGGTTTATTTTATAACATATAAAGATCAATTGCGATTTCTTCGAAGTCGAATGAAGGCCGCGCCAGCAAATCATTATTTGTATGAATATCATGTGCTTATTGTACCATTAAGAAATGGCGACCTGTGAGTGTTCTTTGATCGACCTGTATTTGAGGAATTCTGGGCATACCAGACATGCCAGGTTGCATAAAAAAGTTGCCTTGCGAATACAGCAAAAGTATACTTCTAATTGACGAAAACAAAACATCGATTATTTATATGTGAAAACTAATTGAATTGTATTGGACATTCGTACCTCATATTCGGCAATATGCAAATTATGCATTAGTTTGTTGATAGTGTTTATGTAAACAGGGGAAGGGGGGTAACCAAGGTTGAGGTCCAGACGACAGTTTCCTCTGATCAGACCACCCAGGTCGAGGTGTGCGTTAATGATCAGACAATTAAAAACGCACAGGGGGGGGGGGGGGTAAAGCGTGTTTTTGATTACATGGACGAGCGTCATAATAAAGTCTGCCTACATGAACGAGCTTCCTAGTCAAACCAGACCAAGCTGAAATCTGACTAACCTTTCCCCGACAGAAGTGACCTCTGATCAGGCTATCGTGCTCTCAAAACTCAGGTGCGCTGAAAGTGCGCTCTAAGCAACCTCTGATTAGACAAACCTCTGACCGACGTAACCGTAACCTCTGATCAGACACGTTCCGGACTATTCTCAACACTAAAAAGCGGCCGACGGCTTTTACAGATCATACATTTAGACGCACGATACACAGGTGTGCGCTCGAAGATGGTCTGATCAGAGGCAACATCGGTCCGGACACCTCAATCTGTGAAGCAGCTGTCCCCACGAATAAATTTTGTTGCAGCGAATAGTAAAAACTGCTGAGCTTACAAGCGAAGCTTCAATTAACAATGCAATCCTTTATTGACAGTTAACCTTTACAGGACATTGACTGGAGACAATTTATAAGAGACTAGCAAACACCAATTATCAATTAAAATTGAGCCATAGTTCGTGCTATTTGAGGGATGCTTGATCTTGTTCCCATTTCCACTGTATCTTTTCACAGATAGAGACTACGCAAAAGTTTTGTCAATTTCTAATTATGTTGACTTGACTGTCAAATTCTGATTAGTTGAATTATTTGGCTTCGTGATTTTTGCTGAAATAGATTCATCCGACCGCAAACCAAGCGGGTTTCGCTTCACTCGCTCGTTCGCCCACACTTTGCTGCTGGTTTCCAGTGTTTCCAGTTCGTTTTCTCATTAGTTTCCCAATGTGACGCATTGTTTGTGTTAGTCTGAAACAAAACAAAATAAAACTTTTTGAGTTAGGTAATACTAAATTTCTGGCCCATTTTGGTTTAGAGAGTGAAGAAACACGTATCACCTATACCGTAAAAAATGCACTTTAATTTAATTTAACTAACTCACTTTTTAACTTGGCAATGAGAATGAAAGCTGGTCATTAGTCCATATTTAGTCCAACGACTTTTTGTAAGAATTTACATGTTCATATCAGGCCTTTTTCGGCACAAATTTTCCATGATAACCATATTTATTTCAAGAACCTTACAAGAATCGTCTCTTTTGCGCAAACCTTTCAAGATAACAATCAAAATTTTCCCATTGTCTTGCAAAACAAACTCTCTCGTTTTTGCGAGATCGATTGACTTATCTAACCGAGTTGAACTAGAAAGTTTAAAGATCAATATCTGTTCTCAGTTCTTAAAGATCAAAACGCTATATTTCTTTTGAAATTACCACCTATGTATTTGGCGTAGTAAAATTACATCTAATGAAATCATTCAAGTTACGTCTTGATCAAAGTGAATAAAAAATTATTGTAAACAAACACCGTAATTTTTTTTCATCGATAAGGTCAATGCGGACAAAAAACGTGTTATACTCAAACGCGTTATTTTTTGTTCAATCAATTTTGACCGATCGATATACTGATTAGAGAGGGTTGTGATTGGTATCATAAGAGAGCCTACTCAGAGCAGAATATGTAACTAAATAGATTTTTTTAATTTAGTTTTTCCATGGAGTTATCGAGGTTTAAATTTGTGAACATTTGATAGATTTTTGTCGCTTTGGTTAGTTTCCTTCCGTAATTTTACACAATTTTCCGCCAATTTTGCCAAAAAAACTATGTTAAAATTTGTAAAAAATAGTGCTCTTGGATTTACCTCTAAAAACAGAAGACAGTTTTTTTGACTGTTTTATCCTAATTTTGGCTGAAATTGCTGCTGAATTTTTCAAAAAATAGTGTTTTTCCATCAAAAATCAACGAAATAATTATTTTAATCCACTTTGTTTAATTTTACTTGGTTAACGCGCCTAAAAACTGCTGACACAATCTTCGTTAACTTCAAAGAATGCAAATTTTCCTTTCGCAATCCATAAGAGTGTTCATGAAATAAAATTATGTCCATTTTTTGTTAATTTTACTCAATAGTAATGCAAAATGCAATTTTTTTCGTATACTGAGTTTTTAGTCAAATTATCCATATCCATAAAAATTGGAACAACAACGAGTTGTTAACGAATGAACGGCAATAGCAAGGCTCGTTTCGGTTTAACAGCTGTTCTTTGACAGCCCGAAACAATCTATTTGTAATCAGTCAATTTTTTAAAAAACATTTTATTTTTTTAGCTTTTTTTACGTTTTATTACAGAAAAGAACAATTCAAATCAAAGCGTACTAAAGACAGGTCCAACACATATTTTCAAAATGAATAATGGAATGTTGAGCATAAAAACTTTTTTCTTTCATTGGCAAACTTGAAGCCTAAAATCAAAAAAGGCAGGTCGCATCGTTTTTCTTTTGTATTCAATTTTATTTTTTACGGTTTTGCGTCATAAGTAATGGTTTTTCTTCTTTTATACAACGAATTTTCACGAAATTGTGGATTTTTGAAAAATTTCCTCGTCTTTGAGTTTATTGTTTTTTTTTCTTGTCAGCTCAGACATCAAATCATTGGTGTTTAAAATGGGAGAACAATTGATCACTTCAGTATTTCAGTGAACATATTATTATTTCGACTCTATCTTCTAGCAGAAATTAATAGAGTTTTTTGTTTCGGTCATTTTCGTCGTTTTTTTGCAGTCATGGCTTCAATTCTGGATAATTGGATGTTTTAACGGCTTACTGTTGATGTAAAACAGCAGCCATTTACTGATTTTATTTGATAGCTAAAGACTTTTTTGACTTTGAGATCAATTCTTTTGATGATAGACGACAGAATGTTTTGACCCAATTTTTATAATTAAACTTTTTGTACTTTTTCTCCGCTTGCTTCCTTGTCTTATTAATTACAGGTCTCATATGAAACCATTGGTTATCAAGAAAAACAAAATTGAGTATATCGAAAGTTTTTAGTCCATTGCTTGTTGCTTTAGCGTCTTCGATACTGGTTTTTTGAATAATAATAAAAATTATTTTGACTTTGTCTTCCTTTGCCGCCCTTATTTTAGTGCAATGATAATATCTATTCAAATAAAGATCTTAACATTTTTCTACGGATGTGCAGAAAAATTTTTTTCTCTTTTTAGTTTGTCGCTAAGATTTTTTTAACATTGAAATCAAATGATTTAAAAAAATTTATCTACGAATTTTTTAAAATATGCAAATTTTCTATAACTTTGTCCACTTGCTGCCTAGTCTGATTAAATACAGGTCTCATGTCAAATCAATGATTTTCCCAAAATTAAACACATCTTAAAAGCTTTGCATATTGCTTAAACGGCTTCTAAACCGGTTTTCGGAATTTATAAATTAATTTTTGATTTCTGTCTTTTTTTTGTTCTTTTTTTAGTCGTTTGATAATTTTTGGAATCTGCGGGTCATAACTGTTTTCTATGGGCGAACAAGGGAAAAGTCTACTGATTTCAGTTGGTAGCTAAATTTTTTCGTGTTTTTGGAATCAATTTCTCTAAAAAAAATTCGACTTGTTTTTTAAATTTGCACTTCGCTGTTCTTTTTGCACTATCTGTTGTCACATTAACTGTAGACTAAAAATCACATTTTTGATTTAACAAAGAGACAATTGAACATTTTTACTGTTTTTTTGTTAACGGCTTCGATACACCTTTTTGGCAAAAAATTAATTTGAAATTATTTTTGTGTTTTTGTACTTCTTTTTGTTGACGTACAACAAATTTTGGATAATGATAGAATGCTTTTCAATAATTTTCCCTAGAGTTTTGATTGAACCTGTTTTATGATTTCAATTGATAGCTAATGTTTGTATGACTTTGAATATAATTGTTGGTACATTAAAACAAAATGATTTTTTATACTTGTTGCATTGTCCCGCTTCTCAGGGGTCACATATATCAATCATTCTTGGTAACCAATTGGTGCTCAATTGATTTTTTCTTAGTTTTTGCGGAATAGATTATGGTTTAACCGGCCTCAACTACGTTTTCATGCAAAAACATTTTTTGGAAATTGGAATTTTTCTGGTTTGTCGTCTGATTTTGTCGTTTGTAATGGTAGACTTACTTATTCTGGGTAGAGACATGTCTAGTTCTCTTCATATTCAGATCAGAATGATCATAAATCTATTAAAAGTTCATTTGACATATGGTTTTCATGTTATTACAATTATTTGTTTTCAAATGAACTTAAACGTATCTTTTTATTTCTGCCAATTTTGATCATTTTGTCTACTTGTCACTGAGTCTCATCAAGAATTGGTCCCATGATTTTTTCTAGTGCAATACAAACTAATTTGTTTAGTTTAGGTTGTAGTTGGCCCTATTTTGACTATTTTAATGTAATTTTTTTGAAAAGCAAACAGACATTGAAGTTTGTATGTAAATGTTTATTGTTGCTATTTATTTTTTTCGTCTTGTCTCCTAGTTTTGATAATGGCTGCTCTCATGGTCCCACTAATGTGGCGTTACTTACCTTTCTAAGTGACTTAAGTTTGAAGTTTTTTCTTATTCATCGACCAGATTTTTCCTATTCACGATACGTGAATGATTGTTATGATTTCCTTTATTCTGAATATCTTGCTACTTAGTGTAAAAAGTCAAATATATCAGTATATTAAGGGATGCTATGCTTCTTATGAATATCTCTCCAAAAAACGATACAAATTGTTGATTTGGGAGTTAATTTACTGCTGGTCTGTGAATTTTAGGTCTCTCGGCTCCGTTAGACGGAAATTTTGATGTCAAGTTTTCTGAAATGTTTTAATTTGAGGAAATATATTTTTTGCCTTATAATTACGGATGGCTTGGGAGTACAAGACAAAAAGTGTTTCAGTTAAAAAATCTTTGTACCTGTTGCATTGTCCCGCTTTTCAGGGGTCACATATATCAATCATTGTTGTTGACCAATTGGTGCTCAATTGATTTTATCTTAGTTTTTGCGGAACAGATTATGGTTTAAACGGCTTCAACAACGGTTTCTTGCAAAAATATTTTTTGGAAAATGGAGTTTTTTTGGGTTGTCGTCTGATGTTGTCGTTTGTAATGGTAGACTTACTTATTCTGGGCAGAGACATGTCTAATTGTCTTCATATTGAGATAAGAACGGTAATAAATTTTGTTCAAAAATTCATTTGACATATGGTTTCCTTTGTCTTCCTTTGTCGCTCTTATTTTAGTGCAATGATAATATCTATTCAAATAAAGATCTTAACCTTTTTGTACGGGTGTGCAGAAAAATTTTTTTTCTATTTTTAGTTTGTTGCTAAGATTTTTTTAACAATGAAATCAAATGATTTAAAAAAATATATCTACGAATTTTTTAAATATGCAAATTTTCTATAACTATGTCCACTTGCTGCCTAGACTAATTAAAAACAGGTCTCATATCAAATCAATGATTTTCCCAAAATTGAAGACATTTTAAGTGCTTTGCATATTGATTTAACGGCTTCTAAACCGGTTTTCGGAATTTATAAATTAATTTTTGATTTCTGTCTCTTTTATTCTTTTTGTAGTCGTATAATAATTTTTGGAATCTGCGGGTCATAACTGTTTTCTATGGGTTAACAAGGGAAAATTCTACTGATTTCAGTTGGTAGCTAAATTTTTTCGTGTCTTTGGAATCAATTTCTCTAAAAAAAATGCAACTTATTTTTTAAATTTGCACTTCGCTGTTCTTTATGCACTATCTGTTGTCACATTAACTGCAGACTAAAAATCACATTTTTGATTTAAGAAAGAGACAATTGAACATTTTTACTGTTTTTTTGTTAACGGCTTCGGTACACCTTTTTGGCAAAAAATTAATTTGACATTTTTTTTGTGTTTTTGTACTTCTTTTCGTTGACGTACAACAAACTTTGGATAATGATAGAAAGCTTTTCAATATTTTTCCCTAGAGTGTTGATTGAACCTGTTTTATGATTTCAATTGATAGCTAATATTTGTATGACTTTGAAATTAATTAATGGTACATTAAAAGAAAATGATTTTTTATACTTGTTTCATTGTCCGTCTTCTCAGGGGTCACATATATCAATAATTCTTGGTGACCAATTGGTGCTCAATTGATTTTTTTTTAGTTTTTGCGGAATAGATTACGGTTGAAACGGCCTCAACTACGTTTTCATGCAAAAAAAATTTTTGGAAAATGGAATTTATTTGGTCTGTCGTCTGATTTTGTCGTTTGTAGTGGTAGACTTACTTATTCTGGTTAGAGACATGTCTAATTCTCTTCATATTCAGATCAGAATGATCATAAATCTATTAAAAGTTCATTTGACATATGGTTTTCATGTTATTACAATTATTTGTTTTCAAATGAACTTAAACGTATCTTTTTATTTGTGCCGTTTTTGATCATTTTGTCTACTTGTTACTGAGTCTCATCAAGAATTGGTCCCATGTTTTTTCTAGTGCAATAAAAACTAATTTGTTTAGTTTAGATTGTAGTTGGCCCTATTTTGACTATTTTGATGTAATTTTTTTAAAAAGCAAACAGACTTTGAGTGACTGTTATGATTTCCTTTATTCTGAATATCTTTCTACTTAGCATAATAAGTCAAATATATCAATATTTTAAGGGATGCTATGCTTCTTATGAAGATCTGTCCAAAAAACGATACAAATTGTTGTTTTTGGGAGTTAATTTACTGCTGGTCTGTGAATTTTAGGTCTCTCGGCTCCGTTAGACGAAAATTTTGATGTCAAGTTTTCTGAAATGTTTTAATTTGAGGAAATATATTTTTTGCCTTATAATTACGGATGGCTTGGGAGTACAAGACAAAAAGTGTTTCAGTTAAAAATCTTGTTTTATACCCGGTTTTGTTGTCATTTTAATTTATGTGAACTGTACTGCTCACACATGCCTTCTTTCCTACGACAGAGGGTCTCAACAAACAGCCATAATTCCACTCATGACTATAACAGGGTAACTCTTTTTCAATTAAAGATTCATTGTTAGGATTTTGTGGCCCAGATTTTTACTGCTTATGTATGTTTGTATCATCTATTGTCGACACTTTACAAATTATGATGATTGATCAACCGAAAATATGTTGCTGCTTGTTTGTTTGTAGTTACTTATTCCACCAATTCAGCTAATAGCAGTAGTTTACATTAGAAACAAAGCCTCAAAATCTTTGCCTCAAGTTATTTTTCAAAATGATAGATGGCAATTCAGGTTGCCAACAATAACGCCCAGTGAACTCTGGATAATGTACAAGACTTATTGTTCATTGCCAAACACTCAAGAAAACAAAAATTAAAACTCGTTTGAGGAGCTACTGTCTAATAATGATTTTACTCTAATAAAAAGGCACAATGGTGACCAAATTGCTCTAGTTCATTAATTTGGTTTCTGGAAACAAGTTTATTCAGAGGGTTTTTATTGTTGCAATAGAAAAAATTCGAAATATTTTTCATTGAATTTTGGTTGCTCTTCAAATGGGTTGCTCTTTTGGATGTTCTTCAAATTTTGAGCTGCGTTCACATTCAATGACGAATAAATATAAATTTGCTAAATTTGCTGAGTGCGTAATTACAGTTGAAACCAGGTGAAAAAAGTATAAAAAAATCCAAAGTCTTCTAGGACAGAAATGAAAATTTGATGCTTTGAAGTGATTCCAATGACGAGCTCTGCAAAGGAATGAGTTGGCAGTTATGCTTTTCAACAAAAACTTCAGTGCCGGCCGGATACTTCACGAGATAGAGCAATGCCTACCACTAAAGTAAATTAATTTGCTATTTATTTGTAATTTGACTTTAATAAAAAAAAAATACCATGGTGACCAAAATTCAATAATCTGTTTTTTGAAAACTAGTTGAATCTTAGGGTTTTCATCGGAAAAAAATTCCCCATATTTTTTGCGAAAAATTATTTCGGTTGCTCTAGCAGTTCTATTTGTCACTTTACAAAAGGTTAAAAATTTTGTTTCGCTCTTTTCAGTTTTGCAGTTTTGTTCTGGGCAGCAATTAATTGCAACAATTATCTAATATCTGTTTTTTGTTGATACACAACTTTAGATACTAACAAGAAACATTTTTTTTAATTGAGTTAGTTTTTGTGTCCCATATTTTTTATACAAAGATAAGATTTTAAACAGTTTTTGAATTTTTTGAAAAAAATAAGCAATTTATTCGTGTGAAAATTGAAAAAACCAATTGTAATATACAAAGCACACACCGAAAGACAAAAATGAATGCTGATAAAGAAAAATATTTACGTTTTTCATCAATTTGAGAATTATAAACATCAAGATCATATGAAATAATGTGACTAACATCAATGATCTGTGTCAAAATTTCCAATACTTTTACTCATCAATTCTTTTTTCAACCAAAGTGCATTTTTAAAAGTTACAAAAGCGTTCCAAACCTGACCACATCAGCAAATTGAGAAAAAAAATATACTAGATTTGTTAAGCTACTTGAGCACTAATTGTTTTGCATGTAACGGTGCAAAATTTAAATTAGAGTGTCATTAAAAAAATAAATTATCTAACATAAGTTTCGTTCTTCGCTACCAGTCTTTAAACATCTGGGATGTAAATTTCGATTTTTTATATCAACTCTATTTAATTTTAATTTATTCGCAAAATTGATGCTCATTGCTTCAAATTGATTGACATTAAAAATTTCTTGTCCAATGTTTCATCTGCTAATTTTAACAAATTGCTGTTAACTTTAATCTTTAAACAAATTCGACACGGTACATAGATTTAAGTTTTTTCTTATTTTTTTCTTTTTTCAATTAGTGTTTTTCATTTTGGATTTTCAAATTGAAAAATTGATATCTCTACAATTTTATACTTTACAATAAAATGTTTTTTCTTCATCAATTTAGGAAGAAAAAGTACGTATTACATAAAAATTTTCCCAAACTTAGTTTCTCCTCATTGTCCGTCAAAAACTTCTTTATAAAAAAAACGGAAAAAAGATTCAGTTGAACGCAAACAAAACATCTTTTGTAAAACACCAATCTACTTACATAATTCTAATCTTCTGTGTAATGTTAAAAATCGGAAAAGTTCCAAAACTGACTAATACATTTTCTATGCTTTTGTTTTAGCTACTACTCTTGTATTACCCGGGACGTAAGTTTTGACACTTTAGATCAAGTCTACTGGTTTTAAACTATCCGCAAAAGTGATGTTCGACGGAAGAACCCCAAAAAATATATAATTTCTGTTAAAAAAATATCGAAATTGGTTGACAGAACTAATTTCAGATCGCAGGGTTCCTCTATTCCTTTTTTCGAATATTACTGAGATCACATAATTTTTACAGAACACGAGTCATTTTGAAAAACCTCTTGAATCCAGTTTTTCATCAGTGTTTAACCCGAAACTTAAAAACGTCCGGAAAAAACTCTTGTTTTGCACATCAAGATTGGCCATTCTGCTGATTAAACTGATTTGCTTTAAACTTATTGCAATACTACTCATTCTATTGATAGGAGTTATTTTTCACACGTATCTTATGTTTTCTCTAACTTCATTACTGGTTTTGATCAACAAAATCATTTAGCACCTCAGCGGTCTCTTGGATGAAGTTTAAAGAAATTTTAAGTAGACATTGGAAAGTCTTCAGGTCACTACGTTTTTAATTATATTTTTTGTCTGATTTCAAATTGAGTCCATCAAAATCACAGCTAGCAAACGTTGCTTAGAATATAACGAACTTTATCTTCTCAATGTCTGCTTTTTATAGCTTGGTAAATTAATAACTACCGTAAAGTAATTGTCTCATGCAAGACATCTCTTTGGAATTCTTCTAAAAGTTTTAATGATAATGAAACACTGTGGATTGCAATTCCTTTTGACAGCATGATGCCGTTTTTGTTCGGCATCAAAACTTTTTCCAAAATTTAAAAAAAAAAGGAAAGCCAAATTTTTTTGCGGACAATGGCTAAAGGAAATGAAGCAAAATAACAACAACAGTTAAATAAGACTCCCATTACCCAACTTAATTTGCCAATTATGAAAACGTAGCTTAAATTTGACTGATTGCAGATATTCCAAAACCCTTTTAATTTATCTAGTTGATCTTATTGATATCTCATCTCGTGAGCGAGATATCTTGTGAAGGAAGATAAAGAAATTTTTACAACCAATGCGCATTATTATCTTTACTATTGGTAATTCCCGTTTCAGTTAAATTGTTATTAGGATCCACTAAGGAAATAATTGTTTGCAATAATTGAAGAGGTTTTACGTAGCTAAGGTCCGAAAAAAAAATTCATTAAAGTTTGCGTTTTGTAGAAACAAAATCATTTTTAGCAGGTAATTAGCGTGGAACTTCATTTTCCGAACTTTATTACTTATTGCTTGAATAAGATTCAAGGACTTGTGAGCAGTGCTATGGGTAGATTCAAGACCACTAATTATCTCCTTAATCCAAAATTAGTATCGAAAAGGAAATTTCTGGAATCAATCACTAATTAAGCTTTTTTTCATTTTGGTAATCAGATGCTGTATCCGTGAGAGAGGGATAGTATTACGCAAAGGTGAACTAAATTAGCCTAGTGTTGCCCGCTTCCCACACCCGCTTACAACTATAATCTTATAACATGGGTCGTGAAAAAGGCCAGACAAAATCGCGTATACACTCTATTTTTCGGACATTGGCCACGTGATGGGACTAGAGAAGATATTAAAGAATGCCACAGACTGAGAAGATATTAAAGAATTTTTCCATACAATTTAGATGACTTTTATCAATTTTTCATTGTTTCGTAAAATCAATTGAACTGTTGACGTTTGAATTCTAAAAATGGACACGTTGAAGCAAAGTTTCGGACAATTATATCTTGAAAAATTCAATCTATAAAGGATGCCGATACATGGATAGAAATAATCTTCAGTTGAAAATATTCAGTTGTCCTTTTTGAGTAAATATGTAGCATGCTCCATTATCAACTGTAATTTTGCCGTTTGGAACAATACTGTGCCATGGAACAATGCGGTTTGGAACAATGCCGTGTAATTTTGATTTTGGAAATGCGTTATATTTCAATAAAAATTTAAGTGAAAAATTTTACTATTTAGAATCAAGAATTCTTCCTTTAATGGGTTTAATGGTGCAGAGCGCAGTTGAATAGAAACAAAACGGTTTGTGAAAAAAGACGCCATATTGTCCAGCAACTTCCCAATTTTGCTAAAATATGCTTTCATACCAACCCCTATTGATTATAGCAAAGCTCATTAAACGGGACGGGCGACGGTAATTTTAATTTTTGCTTCCTTGGTACAGCAGTCTAGACTCTTCTGCATTTAAAAATAGCGAGTCATCTGATTTGAGTAATGCAACCGAAAACAACTAATTTTTTTTCTAAAATTTCGTCACCATACTAATAAATATAACAGACCAATGTCAGACGAATTCATCTCAAACTACTGACGGGGGCTCGATACTATTTTAAACTGCTTCCCCTATTGTGGAAAAAAGGTAGCTCACTGAGAGTCTAAGGGACAACCAATTATGCTATTAGGGCTTATATAGGACAGTAGTAAAATTTAAATAAGAATGTTGAACAAATTTTGGAGAGCTTTTTCAATTTGCATACAAAGTTTAGATGCAAACTGTCGACAATTAAATTTAAATGTTTAAAATTGCAAACAAGAGATCTTTTTATATCACGCAATAATCAAGATGTCAATCATGATTAAGTCCCTGTAAACGTCAACACAGTCATTCAAAAATTTTGCCAGAAAAGAGATATACGACTGCGATATTTGCTTCAAAAATTACTCATCCTAAATTCTCGAGCAAGTCATTACTGGAAGCTATCGAAAATTGTCAGTACAACTTAATTCGAATAGAAATAAATTTTTCTGATTTCAATACTCTTTTAATGAAAAGTAGTTTTTTTAACAGAAAAAATAATTCAAGAGTTTTTATGCTAAAATTTTCGAATGCGTCTTTGGAATTCTTTTCATTTCACCGAAATCAAATAAAGACTCATTTTATTCTGGTCAGTTTTGGAGCTTGCGGTAACATACATAACCCACTAACGTCGGAAGAATTGCCCCCGAACAACTAGTTGGAGCTCAAATCTATTGCAGTCTTCTTGAGTCGGGGCGGGGGAAAAGAGTAATTAAATTCTCTAAGAAGTGTGCAAAATAAAGTCCTTAAATTAAGTTCTATTATAAATCGCTATGACCACTAATAGAATTTCAAGTGAAACTGAAAGAAACGCCAAATTTGGTGCGCTTTTCATTTAATTTTTTGGTAGTGAAGTGCCGCCACTTGAATTCAACTACTGGTATTTGTAAATGAAAAAGAAATTTATATCACGCAAAACAAAAAAGTCGCTCAAACGCACACAAGACTGACGCCAATTTCTTGCATATAAAAGACCAACTTGTTTTCAATACTTTTCCAATTTTTGTTCGCGAGCAATTAAAAATGTTAAGGTTGAGAAATTTTTCTTAAAAATTTTTGCTCTAAACTTTTGTCCTTCTTTTTCAATAAAACAGTCAATAATCGACCCCCTTGAGTTGGAGAAACCCTAGTTACTATATACGCGCTTGAATTCCGGTTCGTTTCTTAAGAAACAAATCCGACGCTTTTCTAATAATGTATTTAATTTCTACAAATTCCTTTGCGTACTGTATAGAGGAGACATTCCATAAATTTTCTGCGTTTTAAAACAATAATCAATTCGTTTTGGATTCTTTAAGCTTGTACTTTTATTGTCTAAATTAATTTATATCAAACTTTAGTTTTAAAAACAAGGCGCCTATTTTGCGTTAATTGTTCCGACACCCCTAGAGGGGGGAGGAACTATATACTCAAATGGTTTTTTTTGTTCAGACAATTTTGGCCGATCGATATATTCATCGTAGAGTTGAGATTGGTATCATTAGAAAACTTGCCCAGTGTAGCATATGGAATTAAAAAGACATTTTTTATTTTCGTTTCTTACAGGGAGTTATCAAGGTATAAACGTTTGAAAAAATAGAGTGAATTCCGTTGATTTTATTCACATTTTCCGGAATTTTTGACTAAAAATGATAATTGATGATTTTGCAAGAATTTGTTAAATTTTTTGAAGAAAGCGTTTTTGATTTTGTTTTTAAATACAAATTTTGTCTGCTGCTTTAATTTTATTTTTGTGTACAAAATTCTAGCTAAGTATTTCAAAATTCGGACTTTTCATCAAAAACAGCACGAAATAAGTTCATTTAGTCCATTTTGATCAAATTTGCAGGAAGTACAAACCCATACACCACTAACACAATCTTTATAGGCTCAAATGGGGGCTATTTCTACTTCAACTTCCGTTGCGAGAGCTCCGAAATTAAAAATTGGCCGTTTTTTCTGACTTTCGAAAAACTAAGTCTTCTTAATGGACAAATAGCATTAGCGAAGCTAGTTTTGAACCAATCTTGGACTGTTACAATCCAAAAATAATTCGGATTGTAATCAATCGGTCTTCTTTTATTATAAAAAATCGATCTTTTTTTATATATTAATTAAATAACAGAACATTTCAATTCAAAACTCACTTTTGATCGGTCCAATTCGCTTCCTAAGTAGCTCCAAATTATTGTATCTAGTTTATTATTTGAAAGCTTATTATTCGTTTAGACTTTTAAAATTATTTGATTTTTAAATAAATTATGGCTTATTGAACTTTTCCTCCATATTTCTCCATATAACTCTCCATGGTCAACTTGTAGCTTAGTGTCAGCAATGAAAGAATGCTTCTTCTTTCTAATAAATTTCAATTCGATATTTTTTCCGGTTTTACACCTTAAGTTATGGTTTTCTGATTTTGATACTACTAGATTTCTCATTTTTATTTTCGCTTATTTGCCCATTTTTTACATTTTCTAGTTTTGTCACATTATCACGTTATTGACCGTTCATATATCAAATTACTGGGGTTCAAAATCCGGCAAAATAGATAATGTTAAAATCTAAGGATATAGATTCTGGTTTTAAGGGCTTCGACAACACTTTCTCAAAGAATTTAAAAGAGTTTTTTAATTTTGTCTTTATCTGTCGTTTTTACTTTGTCCTTTAAGTCGTATAAAATTTCCTGTACAATGATCCGGTTGCTTTGGTTTTTCATGGAAGAATAGATTGGCCGATATTCTGATACTAGTAGATAGCTGATGGCTTTCATGACTTTGAAAACAATTGTTTCACAAAATAAGAAGATCACTTTTTAACTTCGCAATTTTCTTCCTTTTTCTTGTCTGTTATTTACCGATAATAACAAGCCAAAGATGACAATATTGTTGTCAAATGAAGGTGTCAAAAAGATTGGTGTCGCATAATCTAATTTTTTACAGAATTCGTTATCGACACGGGTTTTTTACAAAAAAAAAAAGTAAACTAAATTATCACTTTATCACATATTATACGTTCTTTTTGTAGAAGTAAGATATATTCTGGATTATTGCAGGTCTGAGGGGCTTCCTTTAGAAGCATAAACGAACTTATTTAATTGTTTCATTTTGTAATTAATGGCTTTCTGTCTTCGGAAATATTTTTTTTTCGAAAAAAAACAAGTATTATTTAATTTTGTTTTTTTTTTGTTTTTTGTCTTGCTGTTTCCTGGTTTCATCAATGAGAGGACACATAATACCTTATTGGTGTTTGAAGAAGGTGCAATCGAATATATTTTGTGGGCCAAAATATGGCTTTACCGCTTCAAAAGAATTTTTTGGCAAAATTTAACTGATTTCTTGTTTGTTGTCTATTTGTTGTTCTTTTTGCAACCGCATAAAAATCGAATACCCACAGTTCTTAATTCCCATCTTTAGGAACACGGTTAGTTGTAATCCTACGGGATTTTTTAGTTGATTTCTAATGGTTTTCAGTACTTCGAAATTAATTGCTTTTAAAAATAATAAGCGAACTCTTCAAATTTACTTTTTTTGTTCTTTATTGTCTAATTGTTACCGAGCCCTACTATGGACTGGTCCCGTATCTTTTCTGGTGAATAAAAGTTATTTTGTTTAGTTTCAGTTTTTTCTTACGCTATTTTAACTTTGTCATTAAATTTTGTTTTCTAAAACGAATATAAATTTTTTGATGTAATTAATGTTTGTTGTTGTTGTTTGATTTTTCTGTTCGTCTTAACTCGCTTTCTTAATATTGGCTTATGTCATCAATCTGGTGCATCATTTTTTTTACTCCACTGAGTGACTTGCTTTGGAGGCTATCTTTTCGTTCATACACCAGTTTTTTTTTGAAAAATACTTGAATTTTTTGTGTTTTTCCATCTGTTCCTCATTTGGTAGACAATTATGCCAAAACTGTGGATCAGCGGGGTCGGAACCTTATGTGCGATCGCACATTACCGAGTCTTCTTGTTTTCATATGGATATACCAGTTGTCTATCTGGGACCTCAACCAGATTTCGTGTCAATGCACGCAGCAATCCACACTACATTTTGATCAACTTTGTTTACGATAATATTGTTTCAGAAACAAGTTGTTAACTGATTGCTAGAGAGGCTACAAACAATGGCGGAACATTACTGTTTGTGATTAGACAACAAAACTCTGTAATTTTCTTCTCCCGATTGTTGTATGTCGGAAGGCGAGAAAATTGGGGTCTTTCCCATTATAGCCCCCCTCCAGCTTAGTGGTCAGATAACCTATCGCAACCCCCCCAATCATGGTAATTATACCATAATGGGGGCTATAATTTCATGGGGGGCTATAATGGGAAAGACCCGAAAATTGTACCAACTTTTTTCAGTCTGATCAGAAGAACAGCAGCTTAATTGATGCTACTTTTGTTATCGGAATAGAAGTTGATAACAAACGGATATTTTCCGTTTGTGCCCCCCAGCTTAGTGGGCGCATGTTATTCGCATCCCACAGACGCATGTGCTATATTTTTACATAATAATTTACTAGGTAATGGCACGTAACAGGGGGTGCATAACGCACGGAGGGTACAAACGGCAAAGATCCTCAAAAACTATTAATGACACTAGGAGGAGAAGGAAGTTATTCGACAAGACAGATTCGCCTCAAAGTTTTGCTAACTTTGCGATGGCGACAGCATTTTTGTGTTAATGTTCAACTAACCGAAGTCATTAAAACTAGTTTTCAGTTTGCCCCCCCCCCCCCCCCCGCTTAGTGAGTGCATATTATTTGCACCCCGAGACGCACGGGCTATATTTTTACATAATGAATTACTATGTAATGACACATGCTCTGTAACTGGGGGTGAATAACTTACGGGGGGACACAAACGAAAAAGATCCAAAATTAGTTTACAGAAGTACATGACAAAAGTGGTCTCTTAACTAAATATATCTGATAACTCAACTGTCCATGCACATCTGTAACTTACTAGTTATTAGAGCCGATCTGTAATTGCTTTGTCTATAATTTATGCTGAAGTTTGGAAGAAACTTACAAGATAACCATCAGACTTAAGTTCTTACAAGTTAGAGATCTGACTTGTAAGTTCTTGTAAGTTAGCCATCCTGTCTCGACCATGGTCGTGTCGAAATACAAATCAAAGAGTTAATTGTTAAAAAAAAACGTATATCAGCTGGCATTCGCGTTCAGTGATGGCAAAGAAGACAGCCTTATATATATTCTATATAAAACAACTGAACGTTAGAAAGCATTGAATTAGCGAATAATTCATCGAATTAGCCAAATTTGGTAACATATGCCTCTCTTTGAAACAAAATTTTCCGACGAAACGTTTGAAGATCCCGATAAGCGCCAATGGGTTTTCTGTTGAAATGTTTTCATGTCTCCTTGTTTCTGATTGGTTCATTGGCTGCCTTGACTTTTACTTTGAGTTGACGAATGAGGTTTGAGATTTTTAATGGAGATTGAGTGCAGGAATCCAGACCAGCGTTTACCCTGGCACTACGAACCAAGCCGGTTTCTCCTTTTCGGTTTTTTCCTCTCGCTTTTTCAGTGCTTGGTACGAAGGTGGAAGAATGCGTGGACTAAAACATTGAGAACAAGCTCCTTTTTTTTCTTTTTTTGGAAGTATTTGACGAGCTTCGCGAGGGTTCCAGGGTCACATTTTCGGAGGCGTCCAAGTTTGTAGCAAGCAGGGATGAAAGTCAGCAGGCCGGGATCAAATCCAGTTTTTGGTAAAGCGACAGTGAGAAGATAAACAAATTTGGGAAATGTAAATAACAAACTAGTGTACGACAGATGTTGGGTTTACAGAAAAAGCAATCTGACAACGAGTGAAGAAAATGACAGTATGTGATTTATTGTCCAGACAAGCAGGGTTGAAGAAGAGAAACAAGAAGCATCTTTTTTAAGCTGAATTGCAATCGAATTCTCGAATTCTCTTAGGGAACTTTTTGGTTCAACTGAACGATGAGGCCTCGGCCCCAAGTGTGGTTTAAAACATAGACTTTATCATTCTTTCTCCGAATAGATAAAAAAGAGTTGTTACAACTTCAAACGTCAGAAGCAATAGAATCGAGCAAAATTTTTAAACATCAGAAAATGGTTGTTTTTCAATGGACGGGGCAATAAGTCATGAAACAGTGAACTAATTCTACTACATAGGCTGGAAAAAATTGATAACCAACAGCTGATGGACAGGTGGTAGGTGAACGCTAACGTCGTCAACAACAGTTTAGTGCAAGAATTAGTGCGCACACTATGTGCAAACCTTTGAGCATTGGACAACTTCATAGAAGTGTGGTGAGAAATTCTGGCAGAGACGTTTTATGGAGAAACGTTAGTTTTCAAAACTAAATATGACTCAGTTTTGACATCAACGGAGGTTAACGGAGAACAATTAGAACTGCATTGATTTATAGATAAGTAGGTCACATTATTTCCACTTGCAAGAAATAACATCATTTTCTGTAGCCCCTACGTATTATGAGCTCAAATAGAGTAACAGGATTTCTGATAGAACAGAAAAAAAATGTAAATAAAAGATTATGTCAGGTCTCAATATGCCAGCAAGAACAAAAATAGTTTTAGAATGAGCTATAACCGAAAAGCATAAACTACATTGAGAAAAATAAACATAAATTTACTTCAAAAATGGTTAGGTTGCCTCAATTCAGTTATTTATCGAAATCATTTTTTTCAAAATCAATTTATCAATTTCCAAATATTATTGTAAAAACTTTAAACTTACCTCTATTTTGCATTAACCATGAGACCTCCAACAAGGCACTGTATCATAGTACTGAATTTTATTCTCAGTTTATTTAAAGAACTTCCTTGTATGGTAAAAATCCAAAAAAAAATCTTGAAATAGATATTGGATGGATTCCAATTAATAGTTTCCAGCAGAAACTTTTACGGCAATTTTAATGTTGAGGACAAAACAAACCTAAGTAGTAATATTTTGTGGAGAAAATCAAAGCTCCTATACTGATAAACAGACTGTTTTATATGATTCAAATATTCGAGCAAAATTGTCTCACTTATACTTTTGGGGAAATGTCAAATTGTGAAAATTGATGTTTGGAATTTTTGTAAAAACAAATCAAGATGGAGAATTCCATCAGCTTGACTGTCGATATGAGAGCAAAATTTAAAAAGATAGATATTGTTTCATCTTGCCATTATAAAATATTTTTTCAGAAAAAGGAAGTAAAGCACGTTTTTTGCAGGAACTTATCTTCTGAAATTGTTTGTTTCTTTTCTAAGCTTTTTGGCAAGACAGATATGCAACTTTTATTACATCTGAGTCAAATTCAATAACAGATATACATAAAACTGAATACTTTACGTATATTAGTCTTTACTCGTATGGTAAGCAGAATAGGATCATAATACTAATTAATTATGGTTATCTATTATTCAATATTATAACTAAACCATTATGGAAAGGTTGTGAATTATTCTGAAAATAAATGGCAACCATATGTTTCGTCACAGCAGTCATTGAAATGACACAATATTGTCTCAAAATTTTTAATTCCATCAGTTCTAATCTTTTATTTGAGCCAGTTTTTATCGGCAAGTTATCAATTCACATCTTAAATAAAACTTGCTGAAAAGGCTTAAATTTTTCTGTATTTTGGATGTTATGTTTTTTGCAACTTTCATTTATCATTGAACTGAATGACTATGCTGTTGCCCATAAAAGGTTTTTTGATAGATAAGATGCAGTCGTCACGTAATATCCAGATATCAAACTTTCTCGGTAGAATTTAAAATTTTGTTATTCTTAAGTGTTTTGTATTCGATTCTTCTCTGATAACGTTTGCTTCAATAAAAAAATTCTAAAAATTTGCCAATTTATCTTTTTGTCTTTTCTGTATCTTTATTGCATCAAGAAAATAAACAACTTTCGGTTTCTGACCAAACAAGCCATAATAATCTCGCTTTTATTTATTAAAGCGCTCTATTCAATTTCACAGACAAAAACCAAAAGTTTTTTTTCAAACCATAAAATTTTTGCTGCAGGTCAATTTTCATTTTTTAAACCTCATTTCAATAAAGGAATATTGGCAAAGCTGTTTCTTTTAGCTTCGTGTTTTCTTTCCAATTGCCTTCAAAAACCAATTTTGAATTTTTTGTTGGGAAAAGCATCAGTAAAACTAAGACAAGCACTCCTGTATATTTAAAAGTAAACAGTGAAAGTGAACATGCTTTATGCGATCACCCTGAGGTTGGCGGAAGAGCAAATCAAAGTTGAATCAGTCTACAGACATTTTATTTTTACTGGATGCCAAGTATTTTGTTCATGTCACAGCTTACACTGGCTTGTCTTGATTTTTGAGTAAAAATTACAACATGAAAATTAATTTGTGAAAAAGTTTAACTTCCACCAACAGGGTTGGCATTACATGCAATTCAAATTGGATCAATTTGAAAAATTACTGCATAAAAACTTATATGTTCAGCTTATCTCCCGCCAATAGTGTTAGCTTTATATGCAAGTCGATCATCCCCGTGAGTACTTGTAACATTTAATTTAGTTGTTACCACTAAGCTAAATGTTCGTTGCGGTAATTGCATTTAATTTAGCTTAAGTAAAAAGAGTGTGGATACTGCTATATTAATCACTTGTTATCAGCTACAAAATTATTACATTAATCTCCTCAGACCTAATTTTGGGATATGAACAGTTTTTATACTATACGAAAGAATTTTACCCAGTGCAGACTCTATGACCTCAATATAACTATAATGAAGAAAAACTGAAGATAAAGATACTTAAAATATTCTGGAAATGCAAATTGTCAAAACCTAATTAAGTTTCTACTCTTGAAATGTGCCGGTTTAGCACTGAAATGCTCTGATACTCAGGTTCGGGCAAATAAATTTAAAAAATTTGTTAAGTAGTTTTTTTACTCAATATCCCAAAAAGAGAGTGAGCTCACATCTAAAAATTTAAGTTTTTTAGCTTTTTCCCTAAAAAGTAACGTTTAATTGGTTTTTTAAAAAAACTTAATGAGATGTTTGCATGATAGGATGCAAACTAAACAAAGTTTAAATTGTCTTTGAAATTACTATCGTTCGGCAGAGTTGCAGCACACTCTTTGGAAATGTTCGACTTCATTCTAATTTAACAAATAAAAAACAGAGCTGACATAAATTGTTTCTTTATAAGGATATCTCTAACACAATAATATTGCCCAGTTTAACAAAACTTGATACACCTTGCCATGTCATGCAAAATGGCAATGGAGATGGCCATTGACAATGGTGAAATATGCAGCGAAAAGATTTCTGAAAGAAGAGTTTTCAATTTTTTGTCAGAATTATATCGGTAGCGTTCAGTAAATGGTTTATATAGTGAAGGGTAGCGCAATTTAGAAGCTATCAACTAACATGAAGCTAAAAGTAGTGTCATGCTGCTAAATAATCATTAATTTAAAAGATAAATAGGCCAATTCTAAGCAAACATTTCTGGATATGTTTCCCCATCGAGACATAACGCCAGAATGAGCTCAAACTCTTGAACAATCTCCGGTCAAAAGTAAAATAGGTGCAAATAATGACCCTTAAATTTTTGCTCTCATAATGCCTAAGCATGAAACAGACATACTGAGTTTGAAATGTGGCCCGTTGAGCCATTTCGTTTTACTCAAAACAAAACTTTCAAAGGTGGTGATTTTCATTAGGTTGGGATTTTCTGATAACTGATATACCAAAAAAGAGGAGATATGTGTTTGAGGAAAATTAATTTCAGAATATTTTATTAGACAGAGTTTAAGTTAATTTTTATCGCGGAGGAAACATACCAATGAAATTTCTACTTGTGACGTGTACACATACAACTTACAATTGTGATGTAGGTAGTGTTGACTTAGATTGGAAAGATGGCCGCTGAAAATGTGGAATTATCAATGGTCCACTGGGTATCAGTGCTATTATCCTATTGGAAGCCGGAGGTGGTTGGGGCTGAGCAAACAGACCTGGACCTGGTGCAGAATGGTGACCCAGCTGATCATCTGAAGGTGATAAAATGGGCATCCGCGCTGAAATGCAACCAAAATCATTGTTAGTGGAAGTGTTTCCATGCCTTTTTTGGGGAAAATTTAGAACCATATCCAAATTAACAAATCTTTAGACATATCATTCTTATAACTAATCATGGTTTCGCGTGGAACCACGTTCAAACTTTCGTGAAAAGGAGGTTGTACAGAAAATTTCCATGTCAGGTTGCCGACATTCTTCGATCAAAATCATCTATGATCAGACCAATATCAAATTTCGTTACAAGAGAGAGCGCATTGAGTTTATGTGTGGTTAACTATTCTGGCAATATATGTTTGCCATAGCGAACGAGCTTCGGGTTAACTGTCCAAACTGGTGTGAAACGATTGAAACTGCGTTAGCGCAGATTTTTGCGCGCCCAAAATCATCTTTTAATAGATCATTACAAACGAAAGTGATCAGTGATCAGAATTTTATGGCACACGATTGCACAGACTATTGTGCGTCTGATGGTTTTTTTCAGGCTATGTAATTCGAGCGCACGATGCTCATTTTAATTGAATTTTCGGTCTGAAAAAAATCAGCTTTCAACTTTCAAAAATACAAGATAGCTGAAAGAGCAAAAAACTGTTTTAAAATTTGTTTCCGAAACAGAAATCTGCAAATTTTCAACACTTTCTAGTCATCTTGAACTCTGAAAAATGATGCAAACAGTAAACCTCGTCTTAACATCTCTTCTCCCAAATTGTGGTTAGACTTGTGTTTGGAAACAGATAACGGTAACGACCAAAACCATGTTTTTAATCACTTCAGGGCAGGTCTGCCCTGGGTGTACCAGTATTCCTATGTACAAGTTAAACATTCAAAATTACTTTTTACAACGTCATAGTTACAGGAAGCTCAATTTGGCCGATCCTAGCAAAGGCCCAATGCCCCTTATTTTAGGTATCCATCTGTCATTTCGGATAAACACCTATAATGCAATGTCACATGAGTGGTGTCTTTTGTGGATCTTTAAAAACAAATGATCTTGTAAATGGGTCTTATGAATAAATAAAGCAATATTGGATCCCTTAAAACCCTTGGGGGACCTTTGGTTTTTGTTTTGCAAGCCTCTTTAATATGCCTAATGAAAAGAGTGGCAAAAAGTTTCAGTTATTAAACCCTTCTGATCAGTGCTGGTATTGCTCTAATTTTTGTGACCAAATTTTCGGGTTTTTGTGAGGGTTAAAACTTTCCGGATTTTAGAGTTGCTAATTTTCTGTTTTCTAATTACTTTGTTAATTTCAATGCTTGTTTCATTCTGAATTTTACTGAGGGCCGTTAAGTTTTAGATCGGTGGAGACTGAGATTATTTTATGATTTTTGAATTTTGGAGTATTTTCTCATGCTTTCTGACAAAAATTGGTGGTTTTTTATATGTAGAGCAAAGTTTTTTCCTAATTAGTTTTTGCACCGCCGTAAAAAACTATGGATAAATATAAGTATATTATTATTATTGTTGTGGCTTCCGCAAACGTGAGGGACTGCTCCCGGAAGATAAGCTCAACTAACTTTTAAATTAAGTAAAAAAGAAAAAGCAATGCCCTCTAATAATGTCTCATCTTTGCATTTTGAAATATAGAATCCCAATTGAAGTATTTTAAGCCTCCGTTGGGGCTGTTTATCATGCAAATTTAACTCATTCGTTTTCATCGATCTAAGATGCACCTAGAAATTAACTCGATTGTTTTCCTCGATCTAAAAGCTTTAAGCCAGCAGCTTAATGTTTTTAAGCATTGCGAGAAACCGAATTTCAAGGTATATCCCAGTTGCAAAGGAAAGTGATAGACAAAATCAAAAACAGGATATCTGTAATTTGAATTCAATTTTGTACAACATTGGATAAAATTGATAGCTGATGTTCTTGAGGAGAAGATTGAAACATTGACTATTAATTGTTCAGGTTTCATTGCTCAATCTCACTGTCACTAATATATAAATTTGAGCATTGCGAGGATTTCAACGTAATAAACTAAATGATTGAAGGTGCTTTTATACTACTACCAGCAGATTGGTTCTTACCAAAAAACTGGAGTTTGTCGAATTTTTATGTTCAAGGTCTATGATAGAAACATATCCGACTATGCTTGATTCGACTCTGCATCTTTTGGTTTTCCAGCTTTGTTAGTATAAAAACAATCAAATAAAAAACTGATATTTAAAAAATTTGAAGAAATATTGCAGAATTTAAGAGAAAAACTTCCAGATTTCGCAGTGAAAACGTTCAAAACTATTTTTTGCTCTGGAGTTATGTGAAATAACCCATCTACAGGACTTCGTTGGCCAGTAACGATAGTTAAAATATTCAAAAATTTTGAAAACAATAAAAAATATTAACAAATTTTGCTAAAATTCAAGATAATAAACTCTTTAAAACCTTTTCATTGTCTCAGCAGACTATCCAACAGCTCTATTTCAACCTTTAAATAGTTTCGCTGGCTCATTAAGGTTCATAAACTTGGAACATGACAAAAACTTTCCAAAAAATCAGAAAAAGAATTAAATTTCATCGAGAAATTGCAAAAGCTGGAGTCATTAAAATATTGATAACCATTCTATTAACTATAGAACCTATGCGATAGCTTAACATTAAACCTCGGAGGAGGTACATAGGACCCTGGTTCCGGAAAAAAGATAATAAATTCAAAAAGATACAAAAAAGTGAAAAAATTGCAAATTTTTTTTTAAAAAGTGCTGATATTAAAAACTTGAAAAACATTCCATTACGTCTAAAAGCTATTAAGTAACCTATATTAAAACCCTAGTGGAGCTTAGGTGGCTCTTGAGGCTGGAGAAACCTAAAAATTGACAAAAAATTTCAAGAAGCTTGAAAAAAATTGCAAGTTGGATAAAAAAAACTGCTAAAATGTGTGACAAAAAAAGCTGAAAAACAATCCGTGGCCGCAAAACATTTTCCAGTAACGTATTATAAAACCCTAACGAAGATTTTGAGTCAGGGTGAAAAACCTGAATAATGACAATAAATGTCCAAAAAAAATTGAAGAAAATTGTAAGTTTTTGTAAAAAAAAAAGCTAAAATTCGTGGTTTTGAAATTTTGAAAAACATTTCATTACATTTAGAAACATTACGGTAACTTGTTGTCAAATCCTAGAGGAAGTTCTTTGGCTCTTGAAGCTGGAGAAACCTAAAAACCCAAACAACATTTTTAAAAACTTGAAAAAAAACGCTAATAATTGTCAAATTAAAAATTTGAAAGCTGGTCGTTTTGAGAGCAAATGAAATCTTTCAGTAACTTATTATCAAAATTTTAAGAACCTTTTCTGGCCCCTGCGTCTGGAAAGACGTAAATAATGAAAAATAATTGTCAAAAAAAATTGGACGTTTTGTCAATAAAAAACTGAAATTCGTGGTGTTAAAACGTCGAAACCATTCGACTAACACTAGAAACAATACAATAACTTATTGTATAATACTACAACAGATTCCTTGACATCTAAGGCTAAAAAAACTCAACAAAATGACAAACCGTTTCAAAAATTGTGAAAATTTGTATAAAATTGCGTGTTTTTAGCGATCTGTTAATCGAACGTAGCCACGGGGGGGGGGGGGGGGGTTTGAGGGGTGCACCGTGGGGCTGATAGAGAGGGAGGTGGTGGGTGGCTAACAGTGGGTTGGGGGCAACAGCGTGGTCGGGGGCGGGTGGGGCAATAGTTGGGGGTCAACAGTTGGAGTGTCTTCAACCTCTAAGAGCCGCCCTTCACACTATGAGTATAAGTCTCCAAAACAGTTTGAGCTGAAAGGCTATAAGAGCACTTATTGCCCGCTGGGCGCTACCTGTTTATCCCGTTTTTAAGGTCGGAAAGTCAAAAGCCACAGACGAAAAATCGGTCAAGCGAAAAATTGTACAGAAAAGGCCAACAGGACTAAAATAATTGCTACAAACTTTGTTTGGGAGCAATTAAAAATTTGGAGATTTTACGAAATACAGCTATCAGTTTTCATGAATTGTCGGTAAAATTTCACTTGATTTTATACAAATAATTGAGCTGCTACACGGCACAATTTTTCTATTTTTTTACTAAAAAAATCGCAATTTCTAGCGAAAATTTAAAAGTAGTAAAACAATCTTTTGTAAAAAATATTTACCTTCATTAACTTGTTTTACTTTGGTCCTAGTGGTTTAAGATAGGCATAGACATTTTTTCGTCAACACCCTAACTAGTTTTCAGTTTTTTGGAGAAAGATGAAAATAGAATTTCGATTTACGTCTACAAAATTTTAATTAATACGTAATCACAAGAATGAGTTGAGTTCACGCTTTCTATTCTGCCTAGTTTTCAGCACAGTACAGTAAAAATTGAAAATTAAATTCTCAGAGCGCTTGTGTTTTGCTCTCACTAGCTTGTTGGTAGTCTATTGGTTACCTCAAAATTTAGTGTTACAATTACATAGGCACTGATAAATTGAATTCTACTAGCAAAACGCAGTTTTTACAGTTCAAACTTATTTACCTCTTTTATGATTTACAACTGGAAAGCTTACCTGTTTCAATTCAGTGTTCCCACAACAAACATAAAATCAAATTTTTCTACTTTTATTTTCAAAAACATTTTTTGTATCCTGGATGATGATGTGACATCGCACTGATGATCAAAAAAGAACTGTTTTTTATTGCCAAAAGACAAGATTCAATCCGTTTTGTTATGTAGAGTTTTGAGCTTTGTGCTTTTATTACATTAAAATCATCATTGAATCCCTCGGCAAACTTTCTTCTGCCCGTACCTTGGTCTACGACTAATTCAGCGCTGTAACATTAAATTTTTCATTCTGATTTTTTGCCTGGCACTTGTTCTGTTCATGTCAGTTTTGGGAATTTATAGTCTGTTTTAAAACATGACTCATTAGGGCATGATTTTGTTTATATGAATTTTATCTGAGCAGCAAAAAAGCGCGGCTAAATTTTATCGGGGCATTATTATAAGGTGGCTGAAATTTAGCGGAGCATGAACAAAAACCGGCTGACTTTCATCTAGGCATGAACCGAAAGCGACGGATTTGCATCTGTGCAGCATAATTATAATTGCTCGCCCGTTTTATTTACTTAAGTGTTCTCTCAAGTGGCAATTAAAACGCGTTCTACTCTACTCTATACTCATGACTACAGTTTGCTACTCAAAACTGCGTTTACATGCGCTCTAGTAAAAAGCATCAACGGAAAATATCTAGTTAAGAATAATATAAAATGAATAAAAAGTGGAAAAAAGTGAAAAATATGAATTAAATTGAATTGAAAGTGAATTAAATGAATTGAATGAATGCTTTGAAGTGAATGAATACAGTTCACTTTGAGTTCACTTTGAATGAACACAGGTCGGAAGTCGGTGGAATTCGGCAGAGGTCGGTGGAAGTCGGCGGATGTCGGAAGTCGGCGGAGGTCGGCGGAAGTCGGTGGAAGTCGATGTGTCAGTTAATTGTAGTGTAGTATGTACAAGTTAAGCTAGAATGCAGCTCCGGGTATCGACACGTTGAAAATTTCATGCATGATATCAGTCATTCGAAATTTTCAAAATTTGCTATGTACAGTCTGTTAGTTCTTCGTCTGTACAGTCTGAACTGAGACATTCTGTGCAGTGTTAACCAATAATGTAAATGATGCTGCGAAGAAAAAAAACAGACTGGGATTTTTCTTAATCGACTCTGGGCAGACTGGCAAATTTATTTACACTGCTATTTGTCTGGCACAGTACTGGTTACAATTGAAAGTCAATGGTACAGCGCTGAAACTCACTGCGACCTAGGTACGGGTGGTTATTAATCCTGATGTATTAACAAAAGGACATAATTAGAAAACACCAATAGAAAAAGACATAATAATAAACAAAACGTTAGCCGTAAGAAACCGCCCAATTTTATTTACCACTTTTTGGCAATTGTCTACCAAATGCTTAAAAGTAGATCAAAAACCATAGATTGTTGTTTTTCAATAAAAAATTTTTTTAATAAACACGCTTTCTAGCATAAATAAAATATAGTTCACCGTATTTTTCTGGGCGAAAAGTCAGAACACTGAATACTTTGGACACTCATCAAACATTATTGATATTTTTCGAAAAAGAGTAGCCATCTAACCACACAAGCATCTAATTTGAACTTTTCTGGCCCCCTCCCATTAATTTTTTTTAAAAAAACTTTATAAACTATCAAATTATTTGAAATTTATGACATATATTTGTCCACCTGCCGCCTCCCAGCAGTGTTAAGTTTTTTTTTTAAAAAAAACATTTTTTTCCAACTTTTTATATTTCTGGGAAAACAGTTAACCTTAGTCAGTTTTGACCATTTTTTTGATCGGGTAACTGCCAACTGGAATAAAAACGAAATAACCAAAAGTCAAAATCCCAGCTTTCGGTGATTTTTTACAGATCTACGACTAAACTAATTCTAGTTAGATTGTAGTAAACAACTTCAGACCAACTGTAAGGGGACTAAGGAATTTTTTAAAAATATTTTTTAAAGAGAAACAAACAATCGAGGCAAGCGCAGGTTTAGATTATCGTATATGTGAAGACAATCAGAGATAAAACTTTGCTATCTCTGAAATTAAACCCCATCCAATGGTTGGTATCTTCCATATATATGAAAGTAGAAAAAAATGTTTCTATATTTTTAGTTTTTTCAAACTTTTGTTGAGAAATTTCGTTCTTTTCACATTTGAAAAATTTAAGAAACCATTTTTTTGGTTGACTTGACTAATTATTTTCTCCGAGTGGCTCAGTTCAAAAAAAATTCTGTAACATTTTTGGATTAAAATAAAAACGTAAAACTTTTGAAAATTGTGTCATTTTATCTCCGTTTCCTTGTTTGTTTCTATACACCAAGTAACCACACACATTCCTTTAAAAATATACACTTGACCACATTTTTTAATGACTTTCAAAAACGTAATCACATGGTATCAGTGTTAAAGACAAAAAAAATTGGAAGAAATTTTTTGAGAATTTTCTTCTAGTTGTTTTGTTTCTTTTGTCCTGTCTACCATTTACATTATCTACCGTTTCCTTTCTTTTAGAATAATTTAAATAAATTTTAAAGAATTTTTCTCAATAGTTCCGCTGTAAACATTGCAAAAATATCTATTTCTTTAAATATTGTTTTGCATTGATGTTTAGGATGAAACAGTTCAACAAATATTTCAAGTTTTTCGGATTGGAAAAAATCAATACCGAACTTGAATTACTCCCAGCCAAAAACTTTTACCAGTTGAAAACTGAGATTTAACTATCGATATGCCAATAAAATTTGACCCACGGAATAAAGGATTTAGAAGCCTTTGTGCTTCTAAATCCTTTATTCCATGGGTCAGACTTTTTTGACATATCTCTAATTCGAACAAAGATTTGATATCTTTCCCAAAAACCTTTGTCCAAAAAAGCTATTTTCCCTTATGATAATCTTTTTTGGTACAACTGTGATCCAGCTATTATAATCAAACAGAGAATAGCAGTATGTATGCGACTAGATTTTGACACTCCTTTGGAGACACAAATTTATGACAATAACTGTCGTGTTGAGTGTTTCCTTTGGAAAACAGCTCTGAATATTAACAAAAGTTTGGTTACAGAAAAAAGATATGGGAGTAGAAATCTAATCAAAGAGAGAGCTAAATATTCTATTAGTTTTTCTAAAATTCTTAATATTTATTCAAATGTAGTGTTTTCGGTTTACTATATGGGTTTGTTAAATAAACAAAGCTAATTTTTTGTTTTTTGTTTTTAGACTTTTTTCAAATGGTTTGCAGTGAAAATGTAAAAACTACGCGGTTCGTTGCTTGCTACAAGTAGTAATCGAATATTAGTTGCCATACATCAACTTAATCTAAGGTTAATTAGAAATAGGTGATTCACAGTTCATTGTAGATTTCTGAAAATGGATGAGTGTACGATTGTAGATGTTTTGGTATGTTCTTTTCATATACTTGTATATCTATTTACCATTATACCAATTTCAAGTTTTCTTCAATTTTATATAGCCTGGCTTGATGGCATTTGATTTATTAAAACATCAAACAATCAACAAATAGGTTACGTTAGGACATCGTTGAAGGAGTACAACAAAGGCGAGAGGACAACAGTGGCATCAGTGGTAATCACCAACACGACCTGTTCCTCGGAGTTATAATCGGCCGCGCGCATTTCAGAAGACGAATAGTGAAACCTCTATGAGGATAAGGTTGCCTAACAATGGAAGACTAGGCGAACCAAGTTAACCCATTTACTATGAAAGGGTGAAAAATTGTAATCTCCTAAGTTCTGCAATGTATCACAATTATTCCTAAGTGACTGATTGGCAATGCTTTAGCGTATTTTTCGAATGAAATGAAAGTGGTCTGGATGGTCTGTTGGGATCATCACTTAACTTTTTAAGTTAAGTTGGAAACGTGATATGATTCATAAAGTCTGAGTTACCACTCAATTTGCTTGGTAATAAAGTTTTTGAGGACAATATGCTAGCACAAAGTAGAGAGGCATTCAAACATTTTCGAAACATGGCATTTGAGTAAAGTAGTATAACGCCTCCACAAATCTTATCAAGCAATTACACATAAAGCTTGGTACAACCCGTAATTTTTTTAAGAGCAGTAGTCTTGTGAGTATGCTAGGAATTGTAAAGACAAAAAACCTCTGTCCCACATGTTTTGAATTTACTAGCCCTTCAGCAGTGTTTATTTTTCACTAAAAAAATGGAGAATTTTGGGCTAATAGAGATAATAAATCTCATATAAAATATTCAAATCAACATTAAAGGTACAGAACATTTTACTCTAGATTATCCCGAGGTAAAACCAAAATCACTGAATTTTTTGAAACCAGTTGAGGGCTTTTTATCTTGTGTAACTTGTGTAGCTACTTTTGCAAAATTTTGGCACAAAAATTTGTTCTAGAATTGTTTTCAACAATTCCCAGGTGAAATTGCAATTTCTTGAGTTCCTAATTAAATTTGCACCTTATTTGAGTTTCTCAGAGCAAAATGTTAAATGGGTGCGTGAGATGCCAAAATGTCCGAATGTACAATGATTTTGAATGAGGAGAAAACGTTTAGTGCATTGATCTGGGTTTAATCCAGCTATATTTAAAACAAAAATAAAGTAAAACTGTTAAAGTGGAAAAATATGCTCTCAAAATATGCTTCATTGTGCTGCTTTATCTAATATTTTGCTTCATCAAACATTTTGTTGTTCGAAATTTGAAAAGCATTTCAAAATTGCTTCAAAAGGTTTTGACCTGTTTAAGTGTTATATTTGCCTTTCAAATGTTGGAAAATTCGTGTTTTGTTCTCAGAAAGAAGATATTGACAACCTCGTTTTTGTTTACGTATTGTTAATTGTTTATTGGCTTACTTACTCAACCTGGGATACCACTTAGACATGCCACTACTGGGAATGTCTAAATACAAGTGTAGTGCCGTTTGCAATACTGGGCAAGTTTGAAAGCATGTTCCTGATGTGTACAGAATAGCAAAATTTTCTTTTTAAAAAAAGTGTAATTAGACTAGCCCAGTACTGCAACTGACTGCCCAGGATGAAGTCCGCGACCCAAGACAGGTATTGGCCAGACCGACAATACCCAAAGATAGGTATTGGCCAGACCGACAATACCCAAAGATAGGTATTGGCCAGACCGAGCAGACTTTGGCCACCACTGGCCAGACTGAACAGACTTTGGACAACATTGGGCAGACTGACCAGACATTGTCCAGACCATTGAGCAGACCGAACAGACCTTAGGCCAGACCGTTGTCCGGACCAGCGGCCAGACCGTTGTCCAGACTATTGGCCAGACCGAACAGATCCTAGGCCAGACTATTAGCCAGACTCATGTAACGTGTATAAGCATCCAATAAAATTTATAATTTATTCGTTTCATTTTTTTAATGACAAATGAATATGAGATTTTAAAAAGAAATTATTGAAAAAAAAACCGTCGAATTAAAGACAAATGCAAATTTCAAGAAGGTTAATGAAGTATTCTAATCATCTAGAAGTAGATGTCGTTTACCATTTATGGGCTGCTTTTTTGAAAAACAGTCAATACAGCACGCGTTTATACAATTTGGCTCTTATTTGGCTGGACCTCTAGGCCTTGAAATTAGCTATTGGCCAGATCGAACAGACAGAAATATGGGTATTGGTCAGACCGAAGAGACCGAGATATGGGTATTCGCCAGACCGAACAGACTAAAATTGCCATTGGCCAGATCGAAGGCGCAACCCAAATTTTTTCCAGACCATTGTGGACGGTCGCACCGGACCCCCCTGTTCGCGACCCAAGTTGGTCTGGCCAATACCTGTCTTGTGTCGCGAACTTCATCCTGGGTGGTCTAAATTATATCCGCGCAAATCTTTTCTTAGAAAACATCAGCTCAATTTCTATTGGAACCTCAAAATGTACGTCGTCACAATTGCGGACGGAATCGTTCTTCCATCAAAAATTTGGCCTGTTTTTGACTTTTTGACTGAACAAAACAATATAATTCATAGTAATATTGAGAAAACAAGGATGCTCGGTAATGTGCGTACGCACATAAGGTTCCGACCACGCTCATCCACATTCTTGACTAAATTGGCTACCAAATGATGAAGAGATAGAAAACTTTCCAAAAAATAAACACCGTTCAATAAACAGCCAATGAAATACAATAAAGCGATGCTAGAGGGCCAATAACAGTTGTTGATAATAGGACTGTTAGAATGCAAAATAATAAAAATCAAACAACAAACATTATTTACGACCAAAACTCGATGTCTATTTAAAAAATTTGTAACAAAAACAAACTCGCATCAGACAAAATCTAAAAAAAAAACAATTTAACCTCTGCTTCAATAGAAAAGACATGGGACTTGCTCTCAAGGCGACTGGTTAACCGGTGGCCAAAAAGCTCAAAGCGGCCCGAACGTCAAAAATACGCTTCTATTTTTGCAAACAATTAATTTCAGAGTTATTTATGTCATTAGATATTAACTGAAATCACTAAAATGTTCACTTAATTCTCCAAATAAAGCAAATGAGACATGTAATTAACCAGTGTTCAATTGTGCAAATTTTAAACGCCCATGAGACCTACGATTATTGTTATAAATTAAAAATAAAACATAATCCTTTAAACTGTATAAAATAATAAGGATGTCAAGCATTTTATGAAATCTCGAAGTAACAGCAGTAACAAAGCCTTGAGACAAATTTTTGACGCTAAAATCCTTCTAAAGATAAAAAATATAGCTCACTGGAAACGGGTAGTAACCTATGTTTACAGAGATTGAGCTACAAATCGACCGGAAACTAAAAAACCAAATATATTTTTGAAAACAATTGTTTTCAAAGGTCATAACAGAGTTAAGATTTCGAAAAACGATGAAATAAGTTGCAGCACCTCAGGAAACCAATTGGGCCTGTTAATAATGATACTAAGTCAGGACCCCAAAAAGAACAACAAATACTTAAAGAAGCCAAAACTTCAAACAATTTTTCGACATCACACTGTTCATGGAACTATAATTATATGATATTAGCTGCAGGAACTCTAAATTGTCACTTTCTCTTCAATTTAACATCATTGAGTCTTCCTTATAAAAGGACTATGTAAACATGACAATAAAAATAAACCCAAAAAATGAACAGTTTAGACATTTTAGATTTTACGAAACAAAATGGTCATCACAACAAATAACCAAGCACTAAAAAATTGTTTAGATCAACAAAATAATTTAGACTTGTAATAAGTGAGATCAATTCACTAGCTGACGAAAATGAAAGCAAAAATGAGGTAATTGAAAAATATTTGTTTTGAATTTAACTTCAAAGACAGCTATAAAGCGAAACCTTTAAGTAGATTGAGGTATACGTCCTAAGGAATCAATTGGACCCTTTGTTATCAGGTATATGGTGTACGATAACAAAGGGAAAGACAAATATAGGCCAAAACAAAAAAATCGACAAAATTTCGCGAGATAATTGTCTCATCCCAAAAAGCATAAACCATTCAACAAAAACACATCACATACCCAAATAAGCCTTTTTTTCAACAATTTGCAGTTTCTCTACTACGCTTACTTTCAATTGGACACTTCAGAAGTGTGATTAATTGAAAAGAAAGCAAAAAAACTCATAAAAAATGCGGTAGTGCTCAAAAAATTTTTAAAAGATTGAAAATGCGTAGTCTCAAAACCATTTGCTGAATAGAAAACGGATTTTACATTAAATTAAACTGACAGTAAATTGGTTTTTGCCTTTTTTCTACTGAGACTGTGCCCGAAGTTAAGAGAAAAAATTAAAATAGAGGCAAAGTTTAAGAATTCATCGATGTCTTCTTAAGAAATATATATTCGAAGTCATACCAGACATTAGATAACAGCTGAAAGACTTATTTAGCTTTTTTATACGTCCTATAACGCTAACTGGATCTTTGATTGGGGACACTAAGTCGTTGGGCTACATAAAATATGACAAATGAAAGCAAAATTCGATACAAGAAATATATGAAGTCTTTACGAAAACAATTTGTCAGAGCCAAAAAAACCATGAGCTTAACTGTTACTTTATTGTGAAAAAAAATCTGTCCTTAATTGAGCCCTGTTTTGACATTCTCGTCAGTAAATTACATAAAAAACATTTACGTAGCTGATATCTTTTGAAAAAAAGTCACTCCCCAATAAAATCTATAATTTTTTATCGTATGGATACATGGCGAGATCAAAACCAGTCCAGATATTTTTGCGCTTCTATAAAAACACTCAATTGTTCAAATAGTTGTAAAATATATCAATTTTCAAAAAAAATTCTGAGTATATCAAAATTAAATATTGAATTTTGTGTAATTATCGAGTTTCAATTTGCTAAAAACTGGCAAAACTATAATTCCAGAAAAATATTAAAGCCAGTGGAGGTACATTGAACACTTTTTTCTCTTTTGTTTGGGCTTAAGAAAATATGGCCGCTGTTTCAAGGTGTCTACTTCCAGCAAATTTAATGCAAGTGAGCTAAAAAAAACCAAATTTTTTCCCATTTTTGACGAAAAGTTTTAAATTTGAAGAATTTAGTAGCAAAAATTCCAGCCAAAAAACTGGGATCCAACAATTCAGCAACTCACCTCTATCTGTTTAGGTAATAACACTACATTTAACAATTTTGACATATATTTAGCGAAATTGACGAAAATTTGGTCAAAATACCGAAAATGTGAATAAAAACAGCAGAATAACATCTAATATTTACAAAACTTTAAACATCGATAACTCCCTATAAAAAACAAAAATTGGAAAATTCTTTTTAATTCCATATTCTACGCTGGACGGGCGTTTTAGTGATACCACTCAAATTTCTCTACAATGATTATATCGATCGGCCAAATTTGTCTGAACAAAAAAAAACCCATTTGAGTACATAGTTCCTCTCCCACTAAAGTGGGTCGGAACAATAAGTTGTTAAGAACAATAGAAACGTTATAAACAGTAGAAACGTTAAGGAAAATTTTCAATATTTATTATACTGATCGTGATTATCATTAGATAATGCACAAGAATGTTCCTAAATATACAAGAAATATATGAAGTCTTTACGAAAACAATTTGTCAGAGCCAAAAAAACCATGAGCTTAACTGTTACTTTATTGTGAAAAAAAATCTGTCCTTAATTGAGCCCTGTTTTGACATTCTCGTCAGTAAATTACATAAAAAACATTTACGTAGCTGATATCTTTTGAAAAAAAGTCACTCCCCAATAAAATCTATAATTTTTTATCGTATGGATACATGGCGAGATCAAAACCAGTCCAGATATTTTTGCGCTTCTATAAAAACACTCAATTGTTCAAATAGTTGTAAAATATATCAATTTTCAAAAAAAATTCTTAGTATATCAAAATTAAATATTGAATTTTGTGTAATTATCGAGTTTCAATTTGCTAAAAACTCGCAAAACTATAATTCCAGAAAAATCTTAAAGCCAGTGGAGGTACATTGAACACTTTTTTCTCTTTTGTTTGGGCTTAAGAAAATATGGCCGCTGTTTCAAGGTGTCTACTTCCAGCAAATTTAATGCAAGTGAGCTAAAAAAACCAAATTTTTTCCCATTTTTGACGAAAAGTTTTAAATTTGAAGAATTTAGTAGCAAAAATTCCAGCCAAAAAACTGGGATCCAACAATTCAGCAACTCACCTCTATCTGTTTAGGTAATAACACTACATTTAACAATTTTGACATATATTTAGCGAAATTGACGAAAATTTGGTCAAAATACCGAAAATGTGAATAAAAACAGCAGAATAACATCTAATATTTACAAAACTTTAAACATCGATAACTCCCTATAAAAAACAAAAATTGGAAAATTCTTTTTAATTCCATATTCTACGCTGGACGGGCGTTTTAGTGATACCACTCAAATTTCTCTACAATGATTATATCGACCGGCCAAATTTGTCTGAACAAAAAAAAACCCATTTGAGTACATAGTTCCTCTCCCACTAAAGTGGGTCGGAACAATAAGTTGTTAAGAACAATAGAAACGTTAAGAACAGTAGAAACGTTAAGGAAAATTTTCAATATTTATTATACTGATCGTGATTATCATTAGATAATGCACAAGAATGTTCCTAAATTCTGATTTTTAACCTACATTTGTATGAAGTGAGCTCTGTTACTCTGCAAGGTTTGTTTAGACAAGTCATTAAACTAATATTATCAAAAGATTCTGGTAACATGAAGGCGCAAAAACTCGACATTTTTCATCACTTAAAGATTATACGTAACCTGGACACAGTTATACGTAACCTGGACACAGTTTTCAAAACTTTCTAATCAATTACAACAGAAATCATTTTAGATTTTGAAAAATTATGCAGCGGAGTATTTTGTTCAACTCAAACGAACTGCTAGAAAATTCAATATTGAATGTTGACGACCTCAAACTAATATCTCCGTGATGAGCAGACTTCTTGTCAAATTATCTTCTCAAGCTGTCACACGCCAAAATAGAAAAACAAAATGTAATCCTTGTAAAACCAAAAAAAAATGTTGAGAACATGTGATGCTTTTCTCATTTTCACTATAAAATGTGTAGCTAGATACTCATTCTCGTTTACCAATTGCATCAATGTTGAAAAAACTGTCCATCAATACTATATATAGCAAATTTTCCGGCATCGATAACCCGGCTGAACCTAGGTTGTTATCGGCTGTAGGTAAGGATGTACCTAAATGGGCACAAAAATAGCAAAATATAGTCAACTATTTTTCTTCTTCGATTAAATATATGTCTGTTTCAACAGGAAAACGGACTATAGATAAAGTTTGGCGGCTGCTATTTGCCTTTTCAGTGAAGAAAAGCGATGTCCCTTTTTGACCTCAGGCGCTTTTGTCGGTCATATATGTTGATGTCGAAGAAATTATTTGACAATCAAATTTCCCATTTTTTTTTCATTAAACGCCGGTTGAATTGGTAGGCTTTCAAATAATGTTGAAAATATTGTTTTCGTTTATTTTTTTATTGCCAAATCTAATTTGTTCATGCTCAGAGCAAATGGTTACCCAGGTCGAGGTTTTTGGGTAAATTTTTGTAAGAAATGCGATGAATGCGGTGAATTTTTGTAAGAAATGCGTTGATTGTGTTGAATGCATTGAAAATGAATATTTCACCGCATTTCACCGCATTTCTTACAAAAATTCACCGCCAAATTCACCGCATTTCTTACAAAAATTCACCGTATCAACTTTTGTGGCAAATTAATGTAAGAAATGCGGTGAAAGCGGCGAATGCGGTGAAAAAAAATTCACATTTTGCCGCATTTCTTACAAAAATTCACCGCATATGATTTCCAAAGTTTACTCAAACTGATTTAAGTTCACAAGAATTTTCCAAGATGTAAGTTAGAGTTGGCGGAGTGGACTAAACAGATGAAAGGATGAAGGAGGTCAGAGGTTCGAACCCGTGTGGTGACGAATCCTTTTTGTAAGAATACTGAGAACGCGGTGAAAATAAATAATTCACCGCGATTCACCGTATTCACTGCAAAAAGATGTTAGAAATAAGCGGTGAAAATTATTTTTTTCACCGCATTTCACCGCATTTCTTACGAAAATTCACCGCCAAACCTCGACCCGGATAATTAGAAAGTCGTCATTTGCGACAAGGTTCATTCTTGTACGATCTAGGATAAGCGGTATCTTATAAAACATACAACTATACACCAAAATATGCCTTAAATATGGTTTCTGAGAAAAAAAATGATGGTCAATCAAGGTAGAGTGAACTCGGGCTCGAAACTTGAGAGACTATCATGCAAGATCCAAAATCATCTGCTACATTCAAAAAAGAGGGTTTGTAAATAAACATTTTATCCCTCACATTAAAAAAGATCAGCACGACAGAAACAAACAGAAACAAATAATAAACAGTATTGCCACCACCGAGATATTGTAGCTATTTTTAGAGTGTATATCGACCATTGTTTGCTGATGTGTTATTTTTTTTCAATTTAATCAATATAATGAAAAACTGTATAGAGTACTTGGCTGGAAAACTTAGGTTAAAGTTTTCTCTAATATGAATGAATACTCGACTTTGATTTGTAGAAAGGAAAAAAGTAATCAACAATTGATGAAGGAGACTAGTTGTTCTTTAAGTCAATTTTCCTTCAATAATTAAAAGATTTCCTCTCGTGGGTTACTTATTATTAACTTTCAACAGTTCATCATTAACTTTGGTTAAAACGGATGCCTCCTGCTATTTGATAGATCTCTGATAAAGCCAAAAATTTCAAGACAAAAAAGAATAAACTGGTTAAACATTGTCGACGAAGTATATCAAGTCAGATAAGGCGCAATTTCTTTTGTGATTTTTGAGAAATTTTCTTTACACTCCAGTCAAAATTTTGTGGCTTTCATTCAGCATAATTCTCGAGAAATACAATTTGTTTATATATATATATATATATATATATATATATATATATAAATATATATATATATATATATATATATATATATATATATATATATATATTAATTAACCAATCGCAAAATTATTTTTTGTTGTTAGTTTCTTGAATAAAAAATACATAGCTTATATTCTCAATGTTTAGATTGACACTTTTTCAAACGAAAGGCTGATTATTCTATTTACTTTGAAAATCCATGACGACGGTGTTGTATTGGATGTAATGGATACAAAGCAATAATTCGGATTCCTACTACAGAAATCAGTTTGAACAAAACATGCTGGAACTTGATAATTTAGATCTTCTCGACATCAAGCACGCAATAAGAGTCATCGTCTCAAACAAATTTGTATGTCTGCAAGATGTGAAGTAACACTATTTTTATGTGGAATGAAATTTTCCAATCATATAATGGCCAAATTAAAACAACCGTATCAGCAAAAATCCTTTTTGACAAACATTAAACAGACATTAAAATTGTCAGAAACACTCAAAACGCTTTACGTACATTGAAACAGAAAAAAACAAGAGATAATAATTGACAGAACTTTTCCAAACGTCATTTTTTATTTGGTATGCAAATTTTTGCATATTCAGTTAGATTCTGAAATTACACATATTTCAGCTCTTAAACTGAGCGCTATTAAGCATAACACTAACATAGCTGGCAGATTGCCAGAAAATAGCCGCAATAGATTCGTAGATCGGCAGTCTAAAAAAACAGTAAAAGAGACAGACCAAAAAAATTCGTCTTTTCATTGAAGGCTGATCTGTAATATTTTGATTTAAAATCTGTATAAGTTATTGCTGCCTCTATTAGCTGATCTCAAATAACCTTCATTTAGAGTGACACACACCCATTTGACCTTATCTCTTTGAACTAAAGTAAATAGAAGTCAATTTCAAAGTGAGGAAGTCATTTTTGAGAGTGAGGTAAGTCAAGTGTGACCAAAAATTTAATCACGCGCATGAACAAAAAAACTCGCTCCACTAAGAGCAAAAAATGACGTCACACATGCAATTCAGTTGAAATTGCATGAACGAATAAACAAAAAGTGCCTGTGACGCCCTATGGTCGTAGCAAAAATCATGACGACGAAATAAAAAAACATAGCAGGACAAGTCCTGAAATACAATCCAAGGAATTGAATGAAAAACAGACCTAATGTACCTGACCAGCAGATCAATCGAACAATCCCAGCCAAAAAGACGAAGTCTCGAAAGTTGAGAAACTAAAAGAATCAAACTAAACACAAAGAACAATTATTCTTAAAACTCTTGAAGCTTTTAACCTGAAGGCCATTTATGAAACAATGCAATAAATACATTAAATCACGCAAAAGACTTGAAAGAGATTAATTTGACACTAAAGGTAGATAATCTCCAAAAAAATGACAAATGCAATGCTTCAAAAAGAAATGTGAAAAATGCTTTAAATAAAAAGGAAAAGATATTTTTCGAAAACGTGTCCGGAAATAAGGTTCAAATTCATTTTTTCTCTATGGTGTTCTGTCTTGTAACTCATCTGCAACATTTAAAAAGTTTCGTTGGCGAATAAAGATAGTTAAACTCAAAAAATGACCCAAAAAATTCAAAAATTTTGAAAACAATCAAAAAAAATTTAAATTTTAAGCATTATTTAGAAAATTACTTATGTTTGCAATTCAAAAAAACAGAAAACTATTTTGTTGCCACTAGGAACTCTGCAATAACATACTAGCAAACTCAACAGCAGCAAACCCCTATAGGAAATATTTTGGCTGTTCAGGTTGGAGAAACCTAAAAATTGACAACAATTTTCAAAAATTTGAATAAAATTGGCTTATGCAATGGCCAATAAAAATTTTGCAGTATTAGCAAATCCTAGACGAGACTTTTTGCCCCTGGATCCGGAAAACTTGAATAATGACATTTAATGTCAGAAAATTGGAAAAAACTGCAAGTTTTATCAAAAAAATTGGTAAAATTCGTGAAGTTGAAAACCATTCCATTACCACCAGAAACTATAAAATAACCTATGATTGTGACATCAAGAGCTGAAACAACAAAAATGTTCAAAAAAACTTGAAAAAATTTTTAAAATTAGAATAAATTACCGTGTTTATATTAGGTGTAGCAATACATATAGCTCTTAAAATGGCCATAAAAAGTAATTACGTCTTGCAAAAGACCTTTACCATTTATTACAAACCTCAATTTTAGACTGGTCCAACAAAAAATCCGAAAAAAAGACGAAAAAATTGCAATATTTTGGGCTCAAAAACTTCTGAAAATGACCTGTTAACCTTGAAGTACGGCCTTCCCAGTAGCTTCGCCACTCTAAGTACTTGAAGAACTACTAAATGCGGTTAAGGGCCTCTAATGAAACTTGATGCGCGCTGAGCTTTACCTGTTTATCCCGTTTTGAAAGCTCAAAGTAATGAAAAAAGGTATGAAAACATCTTACAAAAATTAAAAAAAAAAGACAGAGCACCAATACAATCCAATTCCTGCATTGTAAAAAACCAAGAGAAGGCCAATAATAGCCCCAGCTATCGCTGTGCGGCTATTAATAAAAGCTAGCAATTGTTTTAATGAATTTTGATAACGTAATGCACGAAGACCTAATGACCAGGCTTTATATGCTTATCCTGTTGCTTTTGATTTTTTGATTTTGCTTTTTTGACTTTGACTTAATTGACAACATTGCGTAATTCAATGCGTGAAAGAATTCAAAATCGTCTCATTTGAAAAAGAAAGTGATGTAAGTCAGAATTCAACCTTGAAAATTGTGACTTATGTAAAACAGGAAACGTGATAAAAAGCTAAAGTGAATTTAAAAATATAGCAGGACAAGTCCTGACGTACAATTCAAAGAATTTTTTATTGACTTAACAAAAATTAGACCTAGAACACACTATGAGTGAATTGGGGAAACCATTTGGGAAAAAATTCTATCCAAAAATTCTAAGACATAGTAAAAATCAAGATGAAATTGACGCATGTGAACGAGAAACCACTAGCGAGAAAGCGATTTTTCGTTCAAATGCCGTTTTCTCCTTCTGATTTAAAATTAGAGTAAAAAAACCTTACGCTGCAAAACCACTTTTTTTCGCACTACTTCCTGTTTTGGCGTGGTGACCAAAATCACTACTCCAATATGACTCCAAAAATCATGAAAATGTGCGAACAGATCTTTAAAAAAGACAGCGCCCCAATACAATACAAATTCTTTGAATTGTAAAGAGGAGAGCGCCTAAATAGTAGCCGTTGAGAAATTGACGGCGGCAATTAATAAAGAGACAACTTGACCATTTTGTTTTGAAAATTTCCAGCTCGCAACTTTCCTAGATATTGGTGATCAAGTTCGAGTAGAATTAACATGCGGACTTCTTGACATATGTATTCAAAGCAAACTAGAGGTCCAAAGGTAATCTGCTGTTTTTAGCTGCAGTCGTACAAAGTTAAAATGTTTTTAAGCAGGATCTGCTAACTGTTTCATACTCGAGGGGATTTGTTACTCGAGGATTGTTTATAAAAATATTTTATGAAACCGTTAACACATCCTCAAGAACCAATAGGATGAAATATTTGCTCTTCTTTACACTCTTGGTTCAGAGGTCATGCATTAATTAGAGAACGTTTAGAATTTAATTAGTGAACATTAGATGATTGGTGCAAAACAAAAATTATATATAAAAAACGCACTAAACAACTTTCTGCCAGTTTTTGATCTATGAGAGGCGTAAAATTTCCTCAAGATATTGAATTTAAAAAAAATACCTACGTAATTTTTACGTAGTTTGATTTTTCTGCTTATGTAGTAAAAGGAACGACATAACCGACTAGCGTCGGGCAAACTGCTTCAAAATAACCCGTGAGTATTGGGCTTAGGGAGGCTAGTAGTAGGGCGCACTGGCGCGGGGCTGGGGTAGGGGTTCGGTTTGGAGGGGTAGATTGAGCGAAGTTGGAGTAGAGATGTGTTGTGCCGGGGTTGGCTAGATTGATGTCAAAACCTACGAAAAAAGCTGCATTTGCACCTTGACTTTATGCCTTCTCGTCTGCTTCGGTGAATTTAAATAAAAGAGACCGGTATAGCCCTATATGAGCTGCTCAGTGGTATAATGCCCCTCTGGGCTTTAACTATTTATTCAATTTTTTGTGATATTATTTAATTTTGCGGTGATTAATCGTCTCTTAAGAGTGGTTATTTTTTTTAATTTATCGTTTTAGCAACTTAACGCAATTTAGGTCAATCGAAATTCAAAAAGCCATGCATGTCAAAATATGAATGCGAGTTTTAAAAATTTCTGCAAATTTTGTACCCTTTGAGAGTATTTAACATTTTTGTTTCTTTCACTAAAGCACTGTTTTGGTACTTTTACAAACCAAAAAATCTTTTGAAGCTGGTGTGCAAGATTTTTTCACGGGTTATCCATTTAATCATTTGTTGTCCCTTTGTCCCTTGAGAATTAACGCTGAAATTATTTGCGCAGTACTCTCTAAAACGACATGAAGCTTCTCGTAGGTGAATTAAAACAATTAAAAAAACTGAAACATATTTTTTTGGTAAAAACCGAAAAATAGCTGACAGAAATGTATCATGGCCTTTTTAAGCCGCTTCATGTACGTCAATTTTGTTCAAATCAATTATTACGTACATTTTCTTTCCCAATTTTTTAATCCAAAAAAATTAAAGTATTTTACAACAAATTATAATAAATTATAACAAATACCTGATATTCGAAGAGGGGTTTGAGAAAAGTCAATGTTTCCGTAACTGTGATAATCAAAAATTATTATGCAACAGTTTATTTTTTTAAAAAATAAAGCCTCTTTCGACAATTTTGTAAGTTCACAAACAAATTTGTAATTCGTTTTTTGCTTTGGCTTTCGTATTTTTTATATGTTATTAAGTTTTCCGTTGCAAATGAGCTGGCAGCGTCTTACAGTATTCTTTTTCATTAACGTTTGTTTTTTTTTCTTTAAGTAAGTTTTCGTCCAGATAGACGGAAACTCGATTGTAATTATGTTAACTATTATTTCCAATCAGATTCTGCTCATTATTACAGTTTTGGTCCCAAGATAGGTCAAAACCAGCAAGTCTGGTAACCCAGAGAAAAAATCAGTAGATTTTCTACCACAATATTAAATTTAAAAAGGAATCCGACAAGACAAATAAAATGTTGGTCACTTACCTGACGAAGAGGCTACGAATATTAGATAAATAAAAACGAGGCATAAAATGAACTTTGATATGACAAACATCTTAACGTGGGAGTTTTTGCTCGAGTTGTTGTTGTTGTTTTTTCTGTAACCCTCGTTGTTTGTTTTCTCTCTAGGTCGGCGCATTACTGCGCTGGGCGGGGTGCTTTGTTGTTTGGGAGTCTTTTTGGAGGGTAAAGATGGTGTAACAATGTTAAATGCATCCCCGTTTTTTCTATTCATAACGCTGAACAAATAACTGATGTCAAAACCCACGTACATACAGACCCTATAGCTCTATGTTTCTTTATTAACTATTTATCAGTATTATATACCGAAAAAAATAGAATAAAAACAAGATAATAACTTTTTGTCAGGTTCCTTTTAAATTCAGTACATGAAATATGAAAGAAGTACAAGTTATAATTTTGTCCAGGATGTATAACTTTTTGATACTACGTTAATAAACATAACTTCCCCGATAATTAGAAAAGATACTACTTAGCTGATAAACTTATAATAAATGAACTTTTTTAACCAGAGCTAACTAGTTGTTTTTACAAACTACCAAAAAAAATAATTAATAAATGCGCCCCCGTTTATCTTTTTAGCTAGAACTTAACGAAAAATATTGGATTTATAAACGTGGATTTTGTTTGATGCAACTGAAGCATGTCGACAAAGTTTTTTTTTCACATACGCACACACCGCGTTTACGTCAGAAAATTATGAACAAATTTATCATTTCAACAACTTATTGAATTGAAAGGGTAAAATGTACAACACGCGGGGTTCTAAGGCTGAGTGGTAACCTGACTTGTAATGAAAAAAAATGAGGTGATAGTTTTTAATTTCATCAAAAAATTTATTTTTGGTGCTCTGGAGAGAAATCAATCTGTGTTATCGGCCCCCGTATCAAATTGGCCCAGGGCATCTCTCGGCCAAATTCGCCCTGTTTAATTTCCGACCCTCTCCTGAAAATTTTCCCAATTAAGAGTTAGCGAACTCATCGGTCCTTTTCCTGTTCACATTTAGGAATATACTTCTCGAATGAGAGGAAGTTTATACTAGTTTAAATGGAGACTGAGGTTAATGTAAAAACGATGACGCATACAACACCAGCAAATAAATTGAAAATGATGCAATATTTTACGTAATACGTTACGTAATTGCGTAAAAATTGCGCGTAAAAATCTTCTAAATAGCCTGAAATTCGATCACAAGGTAGCAAGAAAACAATTTCATTTGCAATTTGAACAAATTTGATTACAATTTGAGTGTTTATTTCATTCTCGAGTGTTTACGAAGAACTCTAGTTAAGCAGCAATTAAATATATTGCTTTCCTAATTAGATAGCAATGAATAAAACTAGGTGAAGGAGATTATCGTACGTTTGTCACCTCTAAAAATTTGTGATACATATCATTCTTAGTTGATTGGAATCATAAACAAATTTTGCTGTTGCCGTCACCGAATTTTCACTTTTGCGGAATTTTACAGAAGACAGTTCATTGAAAAGTGTTAAAAGTACCAGCCACATTTCATTGGCAATTAAAACCGTGATACCCCCTGTGAGCAGTGGAAGTAGGTGTGATCAAAACCAAATTGGTTCTGTAGGATGGAGTACCTTCTAGTTGGTCTGCTCAAAACTGCTTATGAGGGGGGGGGGGGGGTCAACTCAGACTGGAAAGAACACAAACATTTATTTTCTTTGTTTTTAAGAAAATTAGTCACATTTATTAGGGCGTTTTTTTATTGCATTTTTAGCATGCACTCGATTGAAGTAGATTTTAAACGAGCTTTTTAAAAACTGAAACGAGCTCTGGCAACCATAAATTTGGACCTTTTTCAATCAGTGAACAATCCCGAATCAAACCAGCGATTTTTATTTATTTGAATGAGAACAAATTAGATGACAGAAAGTAATGATATCAAGCCATACCGAAACGAAAAGCTGTCCAAATTTCCCATTAAAAAATTGACCTTCAAATTATCAAAAGATACCCCATCAGGAGTGTTGTTGAAAAGTATTTTAAATACGGGTAAAAATGTATGAAAAATGAACTGACACTGAATTCCCACGGGGTTCACCTGTTTGTCCGTTATGAGGAAGAAACGTCAAAGCGTGGAGGCAAAATATCAATCCAGCAACAACCGCGTTCAAAAAGAGCATATGATGATTCAAATAATTGCAAAAAATGTTGTTTGGTACAAATTAAATAAGTAGAAATGAACGGTACGATTGCGTGAAAAAAGCATAGAACATCATTAAGAGTAAACACTCCTGTCAGTTCATATTTTGCCAAAACCATTAAAATTGAATGAGTTTATAACTTTACTGGTCGAAGTAGGCAAAGCTATTGCGATTACTCTGCCTGTTAAAGAGTGTTCGAATCTAACCGAAATGTTTCAAAGCGCTACGACTCATTTTGTGCGATTACATCACATCAATTTCGCATCTCAACATTTTCATTTCAAATCAGGATTGATGTAATTTCTTCTAACTCGATGAAACATCTCCGTTCGCACTTTGAGTTTCTGGTTTTTTCCCAATTCTTTTTGTTCCGACCCCACTTGTATATGGGAGGAACTATATACTCAAATGAGTTTTTTTGTTTGGACAATTTCGGCCGATCGATATATTCATTGTAGAGAAATGTGAGTGGTATCATTAAAAAGCTCGTCCAGCGTAGAATTCGAAACTAGAAAGATTTTTTTGAATTTCCTTCTTTTCGAGGAGTTATCGAAGATTGAAGTTTAGTGTGAACACGGGATATCTGGCATGATTTTGTTCACTTTTAATGTAATTTTTTTTCAATTTAAGATATTTTTTAAATAAAAAAACATTATTTAAAAAATTAAATTTCACGTCAAAAATTGACTCAATTTTAGTTCCTAATTGACGATAAAAAGAGTAGTTTTGATCTCATAAGGAAGTTTACTACAAAAAAAAATCGATTTCCATTTGAGAGAGCTTTTTTGGAACACTTTTCATACTTATTTGTTTTCTTATGTCACCTAGCGACTAGTCACTTTTCATATCGAAATTCCGTTAATGACAACCTTTTCAAAGTTTAATGAAGCCCAATGAACAAAGAATTCGTTTTCTAGGAATCACTCGTGTTTTTTTTTGGCGTCGACTCTGAGTTTTCGTAATTAAAAATGAAATTTTGATTTCCTTATTGAGGTTTTAATAAATTTTTGGAGTCATATGGCCTAAACTGCTTGAGCTAAAGTGCAATTGGTTTCGTATTGAGCATCAAGAGAATCTATCTAAAGTTTTGGGTTGACGAGTAAATGCTGCTAAGTCTTTAAAAACTATTTTCGACAAACTTTCACAATATTAACCGATCCTAAACCTATTTTCGTGAATTTTGAGTCAGTCTCAGTATCTACAGGTTTCCCCTCCTTTCTATTGAAACCCGAATTGATCTGTTTGGCGGTTTTATCTTCTAACTATTTGTTATATGACTTCAATGCCACAAGATTCCAAACTTTTTTTTTTAATTTGGATTTTTTCTCATTATTGTTTCTTCTGGAAATCTTATCCCATTATCCTGACATTAATATCTCGCATTGACGTGAAGAAGACTTTCAATGGATTTTGGATAAAGTCTTCAGCGAAAAGCTTAAGGTTTAAATGGCTTCGACACTTTCTTCTCGAAATTTTCTACTGATATTTTGGTATGTTTTAGCTGCTTTTGTTGTTGTTCCCATTATCAAAAGATTAATTGTGATATCATATCGATTAGCTATGCAAGAAAAATATACTTTTCCTCCTGTTGAGGAGCAATTAATCGTATTTAATTTATTGACTTCTGTTCAAAAGCTATTGAATTTAATGCATGTTAAGACTTTAAAAATAATTTTTCAAGAAATTTTTTTAGCATTAACCAATCTTAAACTTAATAACGTGAACTGTAAGTCAGTCTCAGTAATGATAGGAACCCCTTTTTTCTACTTTAGCCAAAATAATCTAGTTAGTGGTTTGTCTTCTAACTGTTGGTGATTTGACTTTGATGCACGAGTTTTCATTATTTTCAAAAAAAAAGAGTTTGGATTTTTTTTTTCGTAATATTGGTTTCCATAACTTGGACACATTCTCTTGATGTTGATGGATGCATTGCCTGAGATAAGACTCTAGAGCTTATGTTTTAAAGGTCTTTGACTCTTTATTCTGTTAATTTTCTCATTACTTTTTGATTTTGCCTGTAATTGTTGATGTTCATAGTCGATGACTCAAGGTAATGTTAATTTGATGACTTTTAGAAACCAAATTTTTGTCATCTCATTGAGGCATAACTTAGCGTATTTATTAGCTTTCGTTGAAGGCTATTGAATTTGATGGCGTTGCTACTACGCGTTTTCTCATAAATTTCGTGATTTTAATATATTTCTTCATGTGTGTTGTTTTTATGGAGTCAAAATGGTAAAAAGAAGAAACCTATTGCTGCTACAAAATAATCAAAGGAATAGAAAAATTACTTAAAGGTTCTTCGACACTTTTTTCGCTCAATTTTCTTTTGAATTCGCTGTTTTTGCCTGTTTTTTATTCTTTAGGTAGCGTAAACTCCTGACCGGTCTAATAAGCTTGTAATTGAGGGTTCTATGAATGATGTTACCCGTAGTAGCTATTTTAAAGCGAACAGTTCTAAAGTTTAGTATATTACAAATTTTTCAGATTTCTAATCGTTTTTCAATTTTTTCAGTTTTGGTTGTTCTTTTCGTCAACTTGTAACTTATTCTCATCATTGAGAGGTCCCATACAATTCCTTGTATTACAAAGATTAATATGTTTAATAATATTATGACCTAACTGATGTTGTGTTCGCTGCACAATATGCGTTTTCATGAAAAGTTTTGTGAGTAGTGTATTTGTAATACTTTTTCTCTTCCTATAGCACAATTGCCTAATAACAGTTCCCAATGATATTCAAATCTAGCGCAATTGAACATATAACATATAATTTCAATTGAATTAGCATAATTAGAAATTGAAATAGAATACATAATTTTCAGATGAAGCCTATGATTTTAATGGCTTCGCTAATTTGCGTTTTCGGAATGTTCGTAATTTTTTGAGTTTTTCTGCATCTTTAGTCCGCTCATGCGGCTTAATCTAACCAATTACAGGTCCTATTGGTTTTTACGACGTTTTAAAAAATTTATCAAGAACTGTTTCGTCAAAAGCAAATTATTTTTGGGACTTGATTTTATTTGGTTTAAAAAATATTGAGTAACTTTTGAATTTGGCCTATTTTCTTCTTTTTGTCGACTTGTTACCTTGTCCCATTAAGGAAGAGATCCATCTGTTGCGTAGTTAGGAAAAATAAATTTGTGTAGTTAGGGTTTCGTCTGATTGTAATTTGACAGTGTTACTAGGTGCTTCTAAATTTAGATATTGTTTTTGCCGTGAAATTTTTGTTCTTGCATTTTTGTTGTTTTTTTTCTCGTAGTCTTTTTAATGTCAGAGCTCATTGTAATGAGGCATGGTTTTATAAAATTAAATTATTAGTTTGGTTGTGAAACAATTTTTTTATATTCAAACATCTATTTTTGATTATCTCTCTGTCAAAATCTAAATCAAAAGACAGTTAAGTCAAAAATGTAGATGAGCGCGGGTCGGAACATCATGTGCAAACGTACATTACCGAGCCTCCTTGTTATTTCTATTTCACAATAACAATGCAATTCTGAATCTAGAGTTATTCTTAATAGCGATTCTTTCATTGCTTGTATGAAGCAATAACTATAAACAATCATTCAGAAGTTTTGTATCATCTGTGTTTGTGAAAATTGCTGACAATTTTGGATTAATTTATACCTATAATCCGTTAATTACTTGTCATTGAGACAACAACAATAAAAATGAGAAACAATAGATTACAAGAACCTTACCTAAATCTTGCCTAATTAAAAGAAAATTTATGGAAAATAAATACGTCGTTTTTTTTCATTATCAAAAAGTTCTCCCGCAAAAAAATTACTATCCATAACAATTTTAACGTTCCTTGGAAGTCATATAATTATGGACGAGGAATAAATCAATCTACAGTTTATACATACATATAAGAGTGTTCATTTATAAGCTTGTCTTAAATTTTTTCAATCAGACAGCCATTTGCTGTCTTTGAAAACTAACCCTCTTTTAATCTCTTCTTTGACTGGAGGCATTTTATCTACTGACCTTTGGAAGATAAAATTTTTTCCAAAACAATCCAGATTAAGTAAATCGCCCATTTGAAAGCACTGCTTTGTAACGAGATGCGTAATGAGCGCTTCTAATCTGCTTGACAGTATCTGCTCAGTTAAATTTTTGGGTCAGAGTTTTCTGTACCTTAAATGTAGCAAGTCATACTATACTCATCATTTTAGCTCTAATATCACAGTTGGAAAACTAAAATACGTGACGATTCGTGTTTGTCTGGATTTTAATTGCAATTTCTATGGTACTTCATCAGATACTACTTCTTCACAAAAATTAAGTAGTGTATAATATGTGTGCTATCCAAACACTTCAAAAACATTGTTGAACAGACACGTAAATTACGTGATTTTAAATAAAAATAAAATAAATTTAAAACTGCCTAATCGGCAGATTTCATCTAAAATCACGTAATTTACACATTTTTTTTCAATTTTTCCTGAACACGATTTTAAATATGTAATATATAGTATTGCATAATATGCGCTACTTCGGCTACTTTAGAAAAAATTGAGAAAAATGTGTAAATTACGTGTTATGAGATTTAAAAAAATAAAAAATCGACCGATTAGTTTTCATTTTATTTTATCTATTTAAAATCACATAAATTAGGTGTTTATTACAAATTTTTTGAGGGGTTCGGGAGGCGCATATTATACTTTACTAGATTAGCGGACATATGTTTACTGCCCAATACCAACCGTCCTTCAGTTACTTAGTGTTGCAATATTAACCCGCTCCTCGATCAAAAACAGTTTCATAAAAGTGTGTACTTCTTGAACACCCTTGGGGTAGGACAGAGATACGAATCATTGCAGCCAGCTCTCATCATAGAGCACTTGAATCCGGCAGGCTATAATTTCGAGAATTGGTCGACGACCTGCAATCCTTTGTTTAGTCAATCGGAAGCCAACCTACAACCCCAAGCAGCACTTACAACAAATATAGTTCAAAATTTTCTGCTCTCTTTTGACTCATCTCGAGTGCATACTTTGTCACGACGTCATTAACAACTCAATTATAGCCTACAAAAGCATGCCTCTCACCCCCCCCCCTTACGGCCAACGAACTCCGTCATAAAAAATGGTCACTCGCAATGATCGAGAGAAAGTTCTGCTGTGAATGTAAAGACACAGAGACCATCCTCGACAAAATGAAAATTCTCTCGATTCCTGCTGTTGCCATAAAGACATAAAAAAAAGCTCGTCAAAGAGGGATACCAGAAATATCCTCAACTACCTGAAGCTTATGAATTTTTCAATCAGGTAGACTGCGTCCTCAAAATCCACTCTCGCAACCTCGAGAGGAGCAGCGGCTTCAATCTTGGCAAGAAATTGTACAGGGAACAGTCACCATCGGCGAAATAATTTGTAGTCAGGGAGAAGCAGGAAGAAACAAAAAAGTCATAAGAGTGAGTAGAATCTTTAATCTTGAAGAAGAATAAATGTGACATATGTGTAAACATCACAGAGTACACTGTCAATTGAATGTGCAAAACCTAGCTAAACAAAAATATTGATAACATTGAATTGATATTGGAAGGTTACACAATCAATCCAACTGACAGACGTTCAAGGGGGGAAACAAACACCCATGGCCATGATCTGATTGCAAACAAGAACAGCATGCACTCATCAATTCTAAACAAAGATCAACGAGATTTTTCTCCGACATGAAAACTTGAGATCAATCGACAGGAAGTGAACTTCTGTGTTTTTTTAACACTTCGAAGGCAAGCTAACGCATATTCATCAATCAAAATTTTGAAAAACTAAGCCAAATCTGCCTGAGTTTTAGTTTCGCGGACAGCAACTAGAAAACCATCTCAAGCAGGAAGCGAACGTCTGTTTTTTAACACTTCGAAGGCAGCCAAAAGCAGATACATCAAAAACGATTTGCAAAAAATTCTAACAGCTCAATTGAATCAGCCGTAATCTGCGGGAGTTTTAGTTTCCCTGAAAACAATTGGAGAACCTTCTCAATCATATGAGGAAGAGAAACAAATTCCCGATCTTTTTGAGATCAATCAGTAGCGAAAAGGTGTGAAATTGACTAACCGAGATAAAAACAAACGCGATGTGACTTTCTTCTAAAACAGGAGTCCTTACACCAGTGTCTAAGAATTGCTCGCATCGGTTAAGATGACGCGTACACAAAAACTTTCAACTGCTCTGCCTACGCTGACGTTCAACTATTCCTTGAATTAATGCCCTCAACCAAGATGATAAGAATATCTTCAAAAATTCATTGCAGGAGTTTTGCAGTGAATTAAATGATTTACTTGAATCAACCATTGAAATTTACCCAGACGATTAAAACATAAACGCACAAATCCTGCATGGATCATTCCAAGCATACCCAATCTGAATAAAGAAGCGTCCTGCCCAAACAAGACCGCAAGCTACAAAATCAGCAGTTTATCGACAGAATATCTGTGTCAAAAGTCTGAACATATTGGTGGAATTAGCCGAAACTGACAAAATTGATTATCGAGAGAAAATTTTGCCAACAAGAAACACATAACTGCTCGTCAAACGCGTGAAGAGCTTGAACAAATTACTCAGCCTACCTACAGTACCGCAATACAACGCAAGATGTGAGTCTCCAACAGGAGTGAAAAAGTCAATCTCTAAAACCATTTCTTCAAATCTTTTTACACACCTAGAAACTCTTCGAGTTTCAAGAAAATAAGACAGAGAATCCCATTTGGTGAATTTCAACGACTCAAAAAATATATAAAATCAAATTTTGTTGGAGATGTGACACATTTTATAAAATGATCCTCTGAAAAAAGACAGGGTACCCATTTGGGTGTCATGAATTTGGTACAACTAAAATTCATGACACCCAAATGGGTACCCTGTCTTTTTTCAGAGGATCATTTTATAAAATGTGTCACATCCAGCACAAGGCAAGGAAAAAAGTTGAGCTTCTAAAACCTATCATTCAAAACTGGAAGATTTCAGCCTTTCCGCCGCCCGGACTGCGCTAATTATTTTTTCAGCGCTGAATCATGATAACTTTGAAAAACAAGGAAGCGTATGGGACCTTTCAATGATGAGAATAAGTTAAAAGTCGACAAAAAGAACAACAAAAATGAAAAGTTTTAAAAAACATGAAAACAATTTTGATACTTTAGGAACCTTAGCTATACACTGACTGCATTGAATAAGTTGATCCAATCATAAATCAGAAGCTTACGAGAACTCTCAGCATTTAGGAAAAATTTTATGACTACATGAAGAATTAAAAAAGAGCATTAAAAAAAATCAGAGAGAAAATAGTCGAAGCCATTGAAAATGAACTACTAAGAGAAAAAATATCTTCAATCACTTTTTAACAGCAGTGTGTTTTTTTTGTTGTAACATAATGAATTTGAAAAACAACAAATATGAACAATTATATTACAACCACAAAATTTTTGTAAATCCATAGTTTCAAAAGACATTAAATTCATTAGCTTTCAACGGAATTCAATAAATATGCTTAGTTTTTCTTCGGTGGGAAGACTGTCAATCCTAAGTCATCAATAAAACATCATAATAATTCTTATAACTATGAAAAGGACAAGAAATGCAGTCAGAAACAAAATAATCATACGAAAAATGCGTGAAGAAAGTCGAAGCCCTTAAAACCATGGGTTTTACTCTGAAATCTTTATCTATTATCAATAGAACTCCTTCACTTAGCCAATGACAGCTGTCATTATTTGGATAATATGATAAGATATCAAATTGAATAGAAGAAAATCAAAAAACTTTTAAAATAATTTATGAAAACTCGTGGCGTTGAAGTCATAAAACCAGTAGTCAGAAGATAAAAACGCCAACCAATTTAATTTGGCTGCAGTATAAAAAAGTGCCCCTGTCTTTTTTGAGACTCTATTACATGTACACAGAAATAAGTTCAAGATTGGTTAATGATAAAAAAATCGAAAAATGGTTTTTGAAGTCTTAACAACCATTAGTTGTCCACTCAAAGCACTAGAAAGAGTTAGCTGACGCTCTTAAGGGCCTCTTTTTCAATGTTAGTCAACGAGATTGCCATAAGACTTAGAAAAATTATAAAATCGTTAAAAGAAAACCAAAATTTCAGTATAGATTACGAAACCTCAAAGTCGAAGCCAAAAAAAGTGGAGCGATTTCTTCAAATTAAATCATTTGTTCATTGGGCATCATTTGATGTGAATGAAGTTTATCCTAAGCCGAACTTGGATATCAAAGAGAAAAGTCTTCAGAACATTTCCTATGAGACCGTAACTAGCCTTTTAATTGCCTTTTGTCAATTAGAAACACAGTCTTGTTTGATTTTGAAGCGTAAAATGTAGTGTAAATTAACTGTTTAATAGAAAAAAATTTTAACTTGAACGAAAATTCAGCTAAAAAGGAACAAAATCATGAACAAAATTGAAATATGACATGTTCACGGAAAATTTTGAACCTCGAAAAAAAACAAATTCAAAAAAATCTGTTTATTTTCGAATTCTACGCTGGACCAGCTTTTTAATGATAGTACTCACATTTCTCTACGATAAATATATCGATCGGCCAAAATTGTCTGAACAAAAACAAAAACCCATTTGAGTATATAGTTCTTCGCCCCATAAGTGGGGTCGGAACTTTTAGCACTTTTTAAACGAATATTGTTTGGCAAGCTGTTTTTTTATTTGTTGTATTAAGTCATGAAATGAACATGAAAGTAAAATTTTCACGAACGCCTGTTCTTGTTCAATTATTGAAACCCAGAAGCCTAGATTAGACTTGACTGGTTCTCTGACTTTTGACTATTGTGTATTAGGCATTGAATATTTCCCTATGAGACTTGATGAGGTTAAAAAAAATTTGAGAAACTTGGAACAGCTATATACTAAGTTCAAAACCTCACAGGAAAGATATAGTATCTATCCTGTTGGGTTATGGACTTTCGCAAGCGGAATAAAAAGCGTTTTTAACTAAGTAAAAGAATTAATTTCTCAAAAATGAGAGAATAACCAAAATGATATTTTACAGAAGAATTTAGAGATTTACAGGAGAGATCTGATTATTAGATCAAGATGGTGATTTGAATTTGGGGATGAAAAAAGACTCAAAAATCAGCTATATATATCCCCATTATCAGTGTGAAAAAGTCAAGATACAAAAATAATCTTAGCACCGTGATTTATAGTGGGGGTCGCAAGGGTTACCCAATATGGTTTGCTTCTGCAAATCAGTCGCAAAGGGAACCATAAATGAAATGCATTTGCACTTTTCTACGAATTCATTCACACTTCCGCAGATATCATCATCATTTAATACATGCTGGGAAGATTTTACATCACTTAATCTAACTCTAATAATAATTATCTAGATTCACCAATTTGAACCGAATATTGATTCTCAGCACCATTTCTTGACGATTCATTTATATAATTTCTTTGATCGAAGTCATTTTGCTTGTCTTTCTAATCTGGTAAGTCAAACTTTCTTTCTAATTCTCACTAAGTTTAAGACTATAGTTTGATCGATATTCTAACACCCCCACTCAGACTTGAGCTGATTGCGTAGAGTCTGCTCCCAGCAAAACTGCTCTGAATGTTTCCACTTTCGAAACGGGTAAGGACTTTGTGAAGATGTCCGCTGCCATTTTGTCTGTAGGGACGTAATGAATTGAAATAGTCCCATCCTCAGTCTTGTCACGAATGAAATGGAACTTTGCTTCGTTGTGCTTGCTCCTCTTGTGCATGACTGGTTTTGGGCAAAGTCTGATACAACTTTGGCTGTCCTCTCCAATTGCTATTGGACGTTTCTGTTGGATGCCAAAATCCTCTAGAAGTTGTTTCAGGTTGAGTGCTTCCTGAACTGCTGCTGCCATGCCCTGATATTCTGCTTCTGATGAAGAAAGAGCAACTGTGGCCTGCTTCTTGACACCCCAGCTGAGTGCTTCGCCACGTCCGTTGAGCTTGAAGTAATAGCCCGTTGTTGATTTTCTGTCGTTCAAGTCTCCAGACCAGTCTGCATCACATTCCCCCACTAAATCATAACTAGCCTCTTTTGTGTAAGTAAGTTTTAAACCTTTTGAACCTTGAAGATATCGCAGAAGTCGTTTTCCCACATCCAGTGTTGATTGGTAGGTGCATTCATGTGTCTGGACAGAATGTTGACTGTGAACATGATGTCTGGCCTCGTCTGTTTGGCCAGATACGGAAGTGATCCAACCAAGCTTCTGTAGATCCTCTGGTCTACTTCTTCATCTCCGTTCTGCGCTGTCTGAAGTTTCGAATTCAAATCAGCTGGAGTTCTTGAGGGTTTGCATTGATCCATTTGAAACCGCTCAAGCATTGTTTCTATGTAGCGTTCGTGGTCGACTGTGACTTTGCCCTCTTCCCGTCTGATTCTTAAACCCAGAAACCAGTGTAGTCTCCCTCTGTCTTCCATGTGAAAGGTTGCTTCTAGTGCCTTCTTGACATCAGAGTTCACTGTCATACTTCTTGATGCTACTATGATGTCGTCAACCCAGACCAAGATGAAGGTGTGATCCTCTGCCTCTGATCTTGCGAACAAGCAGTGATCGTTCCTGCTTCTGGTGAAACCCTGTCTCAGTAGGAAGTTTGCCAGCTCTTTGTACCAGTTGTTAGCAGCCTGTTTCAAACCATAAATTGATTTATTTAGTCGACATACTAACTTCTCCCCATCTGATCCGCGTTTTACAAACTCCTGTGGCTGTTCCAGATACACTTCTTCCTCGATTGGTGAGTGCAGGAAAGCAGTCTTGACATCAAATTGGTGCATCACATGGCCCTGCTTCGCTGATAGCTGAAGTAGAATCCTGAATGTCTCTGGCTTACAGGTAGGCGCAAAAGTCTCAAAGTAGTCCAGTCCTTCCACTTGTTTGAAGCCTTTTGCCACATAGCGCGCTTTGTATTTGTCAACTTGACCACTGGGTCCCAATTTCACTTTCTAGACCCATTTTCCCGGTATGACGCTCCTGTCTGTGGGTGGTCTCACTAGGTTCCAAGTCTCGTTGTCTTGGAGTGCCTTGACCTCGTCCTTCATTGCCCGGTGCCACTGGTCCCAATCGTCACCTGGGACTTCTTGGCTTCGTAGACTGTTTTGGGTTCCACATAGTTGCCCTCAGTCACAGCAAGATGGGTCCTGACTTCTCCAAAAAATTGCGGAACATTCCTTGCTTGTGTCCCTCGTCTGGGCTCTGCTCTGTCCGCGTGTTCCAGTGCATCTTCATTGAAGCCAACTGTCTCTAACTGTGAGAAGTCTTCTGTGTCACTGTCTTCCAGTGACTCTGAGTCTCTGTAACTCCCTCTTGTTGCAATAGATCCTTCATCTAGTGCTGTTTCTCCAACATCTGAGGCCTCTGGTCTCAGTGTTGTTTCTTGAGTATTCACGCTCCCTGCGTCATGCCACTCCTCCTTTATTGCAGTAGATGTGTCCTATCGTTCTCTGTTGTCATCATCTTGATGACCATGATCTGTGTGCCAGATTCCCAGTTCCGACCCATCATCTAGTAGGTCAGCCGTTTCTTTGTTGTCAGGGATTGAGCCCACTTCAGACTCCTTGATGATCACATCTCGAACTGCCATCACCTTGCGTGTGTTGGGTATGTACACCAGGTATCCGTTTTCTCCTTCAGTGTAACCCACAAACTTTCCTTCCAGTGCCTTGGGTTCAAGTTTGCTGACTTCTCTGTCCCTCTTCCTCATGAAGACTGTGCAACCAAAAATAAAAAATTTACTAATTGAAAGCTTAGGTTTTATACCTCTCATCAGCTCTGCTGGGCATTTTTCTTCTCCTCGTCTCACAACCAAGTTTCTGATCCTTGCTGCGTGAAGAATTGCTGCTCCTCACATCATCTTGAGAAGTCCTGAGTCAATGAGCAAACATCTTGCCATCTCCAGCAGTGTCCTGTTGCACCTCTCAGCTAACCAATTCTGTTGTGGCGTCTCAGGTATGGTCTTTTCCTGTAGAATGCCTGCATCTAAGCAGTACGTCTTGAATTGTTCTGAAAGAAACTCCTTCACATTGTCTTGCCTCAGCTTCTTGGGCGTCCCCACACTGAGAACAAATTTCTTCAGGCTGGCCAGTGCTTTACTCTTTGCCTTAAGCAAGTCCACAAACACAAACTTCGTGTACTGGTCTGCAAACACTATGCAGAACCGGAACCCTGACAGTGACTCTACTCTGAAAGGTCCCATCACGTCTGTGAACACCCTCTCCAGCTTCTCTTCTGCTTGGGTCTCTGCCCCTCTTGGTACCGGAGTCTTTGTGATCTTGGCCAATGCACACACATTGCATACATCATCGAGTTCCCCCACTGTCTCTGGTGCATTCTTGACCACATCCGTTTGATTCAAATGACCCAATCGTCTGTGCCACTTCCTTGCACTGTCAAGTTTCACGCTGTTGGAACTCATCTTGAATTCTAGAACGCTGCAGGGTAAGTAAAACAAATTATTTTCTTGTGTTAGTTTTAACCGAGTTCCCTTCTGGAGTTTCATGCAGCTGTTTCTTCTCTCGAAAGTGAATCTATGTCCCCACTCCGTGCATCTTGGGACTGATAGGAGGTTTGAAGAATAGTCCGGCACACACAGAACATTTTTGAGTTGGCATTGGAATTCCCCTTTGTTTGAGGGCATGCTGATCCTCACGCAGCCTCTGCCCACCACTCTGGAAGCCTCTCCGTTGGGATTTCTGACCACTGATTGAATGGGCACAAAGTCCAGGAACGCATCGATGTTCATCACTATGTGATCTGTACAACCACTGTCCACAAGCATGCCTGCTGTCTTCCACTGGGTAAGAGCTGCCCAGCATTCCTCGTCTGGTGTAGCCAATGTTGGACCCATTGCCACTGACTCATGTTTGCCTCCATCTCTTTGTCTCTTGCATGCCCTGTCTAGGTGACCCTTCTCACCACACCTGCTGCATTGTGCTGTCTCCTTCTTCCTGCAGTCCTTGGCAAAGTGTCCAGGGATCCCACACACAAAGCAGTTTCCTTTCTTGGGTCCCTTCTTGAAGTCACGCTTCACTGCCAGCGCCACTGAACCACTTTGTCCCTTGTGTCTCTGCACCGTGCTCTCATGAAAGTTCTGCAGCCTTTTCCTCAACTCTGTGAAGTTCGTTGCCGGATTGAAGCTTTCCTGTATAACAAAACTTTCATACCTCATTGGCAGACCATTGAGGACCAAGGCGTTGAAGAGGGTCTCAGAGACTGCTTCCCCTGCTTCTTGTAGCCTTGTGAGCAACTCCTGTCCTCTGATGAAGAAGCTGTCCAAGTCATCAGAATCCTCGAGCTGCAGTCGAGCAAGCTGTGCCACTAAAGTCACCACTGTCGGTGTCTCCACACTCTGAAATCTCTCTTGCAAAAGCTTCCAAGCCTTTGCTCCATCTCCAATGCCATCATCTCCCACACAGTCATGTCTCATCAGCATGAGGGTTGTTGCATCTAGAGTCAGTGCCAGATGGCACCACACGTTGTTCCGTTTCTCCTTGATGTCTGCAACTTCCTTCTCATATGCATCCTTTAGCACCTTGTGGTTTTTCTTCTCATCATTGGTTGCCCCATTGGCCAGTGGCGCAGGCTCATTGGGTTGCTCCTCTGTCCCCAGTAGCGATTTGTAGAGTCCCTTCGTCTGCATCATCGCTACAAATCTTGTGCTCCAGATTGGAAAGTCCTGTGGCTTTCCTGTGTACGTCAGCAGCTTCACTGTCTGTTGATCCGTTGAAGTTTGAGCAGGCAAAACAGTTGTGAAAAGAAAAGGTACTAAGCAGAAAAGGATTATGACTGTCAACAACAAATTAGTTTTGTTTTGGAAATCAATTTTATGACTTAGAAAATTGCTGGGCCCATAACCTGTTGGGTTATGGACTTTTGCAAGCGGAATAAAAAGCGTTTTTAACTAAGTAAAAAAATTAATTTCTCAAAAATGAGAGAATAACAAAATGATATTTTACAGAAGAATTTAGAGATTTACAGGAGAGATCTGATTATTAGATCAAGATGGTGACTTGAATTTGGGGATGAAAAAGGACTCAAAAATCAGCTGTATATATACCCATTATCAGTGTTGAAAAGTCAAGATACAAAACTAATCTTAGCACCGTGATTTATAGTGGGGGTCGCAAGGGTTACCCAATATGGTTTGCTTCTGCAAATCAGTCGCAAAGGGAACCATAAATGGAATGCATTTGCACTTTTCTACGAATTCATTCACACTTCCGGAGATATCATCATCATTTAATACATGCTGGGAAGATTTTACATCACTTAATCTAACTCTAATAACAGTTATCTAGATTCACCAATTTGAACCGAATATTGATTCTCAGCACCATTTCTTGACGATTCATTTATATAATTTTTTTGATCGAAGTCATTTTGCTTGTCTTTCTAATCTGGTAAGTCAAACTTTCTTTCTAATTCTCACTAAGTTTAAGACTATAGTTTGATCGATATTCTAACATATCCTGTGAGGTTTTCAACTTAGTATACAGCTCTTCCAAGTTTCCCAAGTAACCGAGCATTTCAATTGACGCCGTCGAGGTGTGAGCAACTGTGGGCATGTACTTTTCGTAAAAATGCCACCTAGTGGATCAAAAATCATAAGAGCATTGCATGTGTCGAAAATTAGCTTAAAGATGCTTAAATAGATTTGAATTTGAACGAATTTGTAAGATTTTCATTGGTTACTTTTTTAAAAAGGACTTTTAAAACTCAAATTCACCTCATTATTGCATTCCTGTTTTGTTCAAAATCTGTATTTAATTTGCTAGCTTCAGATGCAATTGTAAAAACTTATGACTCGTAAATAAATATTTAATAAAGGTTCATTTTAACCAAGAGTCTGTAAGACGAATAGCAATAGTATTATAATTTGGTCATTAATTTTATTGGAATGATAATTCCGTGGGTTCTGACATTTACGTACAGACCTGATCGAGGGGACAAGGAATGGAAAATCAGTAAGCAATTAGTGATCAATATGAACTTTGTTCCCGTGTCTGCAAACTAAAATGAATTGTAAAATATCAAAAGAAATTAGTAAAATCAATTCTGACAAACAAGTGCGTCGTATATTTTTCATGTAAACGCATCTAAATAATTATTTTGACGACAAAAAATGACGTCAAAAATTTCGTCAACAATTCAATCTTTAATCTTTTTTTCACACGCTAGTGTTGCGACTGGATTCAAATTGAACAGATTATAACTTGTCTGAAATCTGTATAAATAGCAACTTACTATATTCTACTTTTGGGCAGTGAATGTAGCCCAAAAGGGGAAGAAAAATAGTATTTAGTGATGATATGATTTCAGATAAAGCTCTAATTTGGAGGAGAAAACAATTTGAGAGCCCATTAGGTTTTAATAGGTTATAGTTTAATGCTGCATCCGGCATTTCAAGTGATTCAATACAGAATATTTGAACACAAAATCATTAGGAGAACCATGGTTGAAAGGAATTATAATTTTGTTCTAGCGTGGGCTTTATTTGTTTATAATAATTCAAAAAAGACGTAAAATAAAGCCATGCCCCTAAAGACATAAACTAAGTATGGCTAGACATTATGAAGCTCAATTTCCATCTTTTTTATAACCATAATATTACATGGTTATCACATATGGATATCTAGTTATAAAAAACAAAATTGTAGGTGGCGTCCATCGAATAATTTTCTGAATTTATATTAATGAAAAAGTCTCCAGATCTAGGACAAGATCTGTCTTGTGATTTATCTGATAGCTAAATTTTGTTACTTAATTCCACATTTGAACATGCAGACAGACTAGGATGTCGCCAGTCTTGTAGGCATTTTTCTGTAACTCCTCTATTTCGATAAAGAGTCATTGGTCACTTCTCTCACTATGTGCCAAACCCTCAAAACGTTTTGGCCAATTGGTTCTGTCAAAGGCAATTCATGCTACTTTAGCTGCCTTCTGTACCTATAAGAAACTAGAAGTTCGTCCATTTTTCTGAAACTCCTGTTTTTTCATAAATAGTCATTGCGTGAAGTAGTTATCTTATCTCAGTTTAATTAATACAGCTACAGCCTTCCAAGGCTATAATTAGACGCTCTAAAGTGCAAAAAAAACAAAGAGGCTAACTAAATTGCAATGGCGCACAAATTTCGACCAATTGAAGCAGAGATAGACTGCTTCTTAAGAAGAGTTAAAATTTTGAGATTTAAGCTTTGATAGAATCTCAGAAAAAGAATTACAGAAAAAAGACTTACAGAAATAAGACAAAAACATCCTACACTCATTTCTTGTTTTGTATAGAGGCACCAGAATTTTTTATAAATATTTTGATATCTGCTTTTCGACTCTTGTAAGTTCTCGAAATGGGAAGCTCCGCCCCGCACCCATATCTGTTGTCTAAGAATCACGTTAAACATATCAATATTCCTGGTAGCAACTTGCTACGAGTGTTGCGGGAAAGTGGATAACTGGCTCTATTGAAAGCAAACGCTTCTTTCCACCAAGTAAATTTTCCCAATGACTCTGAAAGTTCAGGCAGCTTAGAACATACAGAAATTAGTACTGACTATGGTGTTCTCATGACAGAGTACGTTCCCGGTAGCTTTTACAAGAGCAGGTTTTCTTATTTGTGTACAATTATCTTTTTGTCATAATGAAAAATTTGACGTTTTACGATATTTTCAAAATTGTGTGTTTTAAATTGTATCACTGGCAACGGTTCACATAATATGTTTTTCTGACGGGCGGATCTCTCCCCCCCCCCCCCCCCCCCACCTTTGTTTCCATTCGAAGTCTTCTAATTGAGTTTCTTTTCTACTGAAGCTGCCTGTCACCCGCTTTGAACAACATTGATATTCGTCTCTTGGAGTGCTTGCTGGAGTGTTTTCTAGTAGTGCTTGTGTTACTGTTATTATCTTTTGAAAAGTGACCTGATTTCGCTCTGATTTTAGCTTCCGCAGTGCCTCACGGCCATTGTGTCTTTGTACCGCACTCCCAGCACAGCACTTAAAGCTGCTGCTCTTGGCGCTTGCCCGGGCGCCATTAGAAAACCCATTTTAGGCAAATCTTGCTCCAAGTTTTGCAATCTCTTTCATGAAAATTTTGGTTTTATAGAGCTCTTGAATTTAGGTAATAGTGTGAAAATTCAACTCGGAGAATTTAGAATAAATGAAAAGGCGAAATGAAGAAGGCAGCTTCTGAAATCTTTACAAATGTTATAATGATTTGTAAAGATTTGTAAAGATTTATAAAAATACAGATAACCCCCCCGGCTTTATCTGTATTTGCCTTTACCGAAATAACTTGGCAAAGTGTCCGTGCTCTGTTCGCTTTTTCTGAAATTCAGTGTTTCATCCCAATGACAGCATTGTACTTTCATTTCTAGTCCCTGACGTTATCCAACATTTGAAAGCTAAAAATTTAAGACTTTTTATTTTTTTTAGAAAATTAATTACCTGGTTTAGTCAATGTTTTGTGGCGTGAGTGTTAAATAGAATGACATAATGTGTTATGTTTGTATATATTCCACCACGCCAATGTGATTTGACGCTCTTCAGGCTCTCTGACGATAGAGTGTTTTCAATGACATCATGAAATAGCAGCAGATTTTTTTCCTTTCGAAAGCAATGTTTGTTTTCCAATCAGATGCCTTCCCTCTTCAGATTTTTATACGTTCGTTCAAAATTTGGCCCGGAGCTGCTGTTATCTGACGTCATACTTCTGCGATTCTTGCTTCAGCACGTTATTTTCTCGAAAGGACACTGGGATAGTGCTTCTGAAATGGGCGGTTTTTTTGCTAATAACCTGATAAATTAAATCATTAATTGCAATAGAGAATTCAACATTCGTATGTGCTACTCTATAATTTTTCCCGCAACTTGCAAACTTTAATGAAACGTAGCCATGAAACCTAATTGTTTTAGTCTGATAAACTCTTTTTCGGAGTTATACATATTTCAGACCTTTTCCGACCGTGACCCCCAAGCCTGGTAGGATTGGGAACGGTTGTACCATAACTTACAAAATGTACTAATTTATTAGTTGTACTTGTGTTAGCTAAGTTAAAAGTTTGTTCACATTGGCATTCACATAGGTAAAACTTCAAGTTGTAAAGTCAAGTTTTCAGCATGATCACGCTTTCCCTCTTTTTACACAAAATTATTCTTCATTCTCATCACTTTATTTCTGAAATTCAATTGTTCTCAATCTCTCCTGTTTTGATACCCGAAAAGTTCAATAAGGATTCGAGAGGGAATTCCACGTCCTAGAGAACTGCCGCATTGGTAACACTACTGCCTGATATAATTGAGAGCTGTAACCCTACACTTCACAGAATACAGTGGATCCGTTCCTTGAATCCAACGTCACTTAATCTTTACGTGGCAGAAATACTTATCTCCGTAACTAGAGATATCACATAGGTGCACGTGACCCATTTTTACATAATGAATTAGCATGTAACGACACGTGCTCTGTAACGGTGTTAGCACATCGTACTGGAGCAAAATTGGAAAAAATCCCATTTCTCTTTTCAAGTGGATTGTTTTCAGTGTTTTCATTTGCACATATTATACTTCGATGCAGGCAAAACTCATCAAAAATTTAACAAAGATTCAAAAATTTTTGCTAAAGTTTCCTCTCCCTCTACTCCAATGAACATAAATACAATACCAGAAACGTTTTTATTACCAAAATTTTTGTCTGCGATTGATATCATCTTTTTAAGAAGATTGCTTTTTAAGATTTTTGCTAAAATTTCCTCCCCTTCTACTCCAATGAACATAAATACGATACCAGAAACGTTTTAATTACCAAAATTTTTGTCTGCGATTGATATCATCATCTATGAAAAAGATGTGGACAATAGCACCGCTCAAATAGAAAGAGACCGCAGAATTCAGAATGGACAACTGAAGAATGCATGGCTCAACAACTGTCAGAAGATTGAAGTGGCGGGAATACTGTGCGGTGATAGACCATGGAAATTTTGCGACAACAAAGCTGTCTCGCTAACCTATCTTAGCCTTGGTATGGAAGGCCCTCGAATATGTAGCTCTCAAGAACCAACTATTCAGATTGATCAAATTTCTACAAAGGACTTTTGGGAGAGTTTGGAAAACGCCTTCACAAAGCATAGAAGTATAACTTTCCATCGTTATACTTTCCTAACACGAAAACAACGGTCAAAAAATTCTACGGATGTCTCATCATAAAATTAAATCGTTGTTCCGGTAAAAACTTCAAATCCCCAATTTTTATAACTGTGAAGAGAGATAAAACAGTTAAACTGGCTTTAGACTCAAAAATTTTATATAAATCTATACACAAAAAAAATACCAAATGCCTAATATTGATAATCTAATTGAAACGATACAACAAAATTTAAACACAAACACATCACATGAAACAGCTTTCTTCTCCACACTGGAATTGAAATACGCATACAGTCATCAAGTGGATTGTTTTCAGTGTTTTCATTTGCACATATTATAATTCGATGCAGGCCAAACTCATCAAAAATTTAACAAAGATTCAAAAATTTTTGCTAAAGTTTCCTCTCCCTCTACTCCAATGAACATAAATACAATACCAGAAACGTTTTTATTACCAAAATTTTTGTCTGCGATTGATATCATCTTTTTAAGAAGATTGCTTTTTAAGATTTTTGCTAAAATTTCCTCCCCTTCTACTCCAATGAACATAAATACGATACCAGAAACGTTTTAATTACCAAAATTTTTGTCTGCGATTGATATCATCATCTATGAAAAAGATGTGGACAATAGCACCGCTCAAATAGAAAGAGACCGCAGAATTCAGAATGGACAACTGAAGAATGCATGGCTCAACAACTGTCAGAAGATTGAAGTGGCGGGAATACTGTGCGGTGATAGACCATGGAAATTTTGCGACAACAAAGCTGTCTCGCTAACCTATCTTAGCCTTGGTATGGAAGGCCCTCGAATATGTAGCTCTCAAGAACCAACTATTCAGATTGATCAAATTTCTACAAAGGACTTTTGGGAGAGTTTGGAAAACGCCTTCACAAAGCATAGAAGTATAACTTTCCATCGTTATACTTTCCTAACACGAAAACAACGGTCAAAAAATTCTACGGATGTCTCATCGTAAAATTAAATCGTTGTTCCGGTAAAAACTTCAAATCCCCAATTTTTATAACTGTGAAGAGAGATAAAACAGTTAAACTGGCTTTAGACTCAAAAATTTTATATAAATCTATACACAAAAAAAATACCAAATGCCTAATATTGATAATCTAATTGAAACGATAACAAAATTTAAACACAAACACATCACATGAAACAGCTTTCTTCTCCACACTGGAATTGAAATACGCATACAGTCATCAAGTGGATTGTTTTCAGTGTTTTCATTTGCACATATTATACTTCGATGCAGGCAAAACTCATCAAAAATTTAACAAAGATTCAAAAATTTTTGCTAAAGTTTCCTCTCCCTCTACTCCAATGAACATAAATACAATACCAGAAACGTTTTTATTACCAAAATTTTTGTCTGCGATTGATATCATCTTTTTAAGAAGATTGCTTTTTAAGATTTTTGCTAAAATTTCCTCCCCTTCTACTCCAATGAACATAAATACGATACCAGAAACGTTTTAATTACCAAAATTTTTGTCTGCGATTGATATCATCATCTATGAAAAAGATGTGGACAATAGCACCGCTCAAATAGAAAGAGACCGCAGAATTCAGAATGGACAACTGAAGAATGCATGGCTCAACAACTGTCAGAAGATTGAAGTGGCGGGAATACTGTGCGGTGATAGACCATGGAAATTTTGCGACAACAAAGCTGTCTCGCTAACCTATCTTAGCCTTGGTATGGAAGGCCCTCGAATATGTAGCTCTCAAGAACCAACTATTCAGATTGATCAAATTTCTACAAAGGACTTTTGGGAGAGTTTGGAAAACGCCTTCACAAAGCATAGAAGTATAACTTTCCATCGTTATACTTTCCTAACACGAAAACAACGGTCAAAAAATTCTACGGATGTCTCATCATAAAATTAAATCGTTGTTCCGGTAAAAACTTCAAATCCCCAATTTTTATAACTGTGAAGAGAGATAAAACAGTTAAACTGGCTTTAGACTCAAAAATTTTATATAAATCTATACACAAAAAAAATACCAAATGCCTAATATTGATAATCTAATTGAAACGATACAACAAAATTTAAACACAAACACATCACATGAAACAGCTTTCTTCTCCACACTGGAATTGAAATACGCATACAGTCATCTAAATTTAGACCCGGAAAACTCCCGGCATTGCAATTTTAACATTGTTAGCGGCGATGGTACAGATACATATCGTTTTTTTGCGGACTTATGGGGTTAACTGACATGCCAGTGGCTTTCCAAAAAGTAATGTATTACCCATTAGTTGGACTTTACAATACTCCTTGTTTTCTAGATGATTTTGTAATAGTTAACCGTGGATCAAAAGAAGATCATTTAAAATTAGTTTATAAATGTCTTCAAAAATTAGATGAGGACAATTTGAGAATAAACTTACCCAAATTCCCCTTCGCAAAAACTGAAATAGAATGGTTTTGTTACAAATTTACCCAATCTGGAATTGCACGACTTTAGACTAAAAAATCAGCAATTCTAAGTTTAACAGCACCTAAAAATTTAAAACATTTACGATTATTTTTAGGATCTGTACATTACCTTGGTAAATTTTTTCCTAATCTTTCTCAATTATGTCATCCACTTCGACCTTTACTTAAAAAGAACACTTAATTTATTTGGAATAATGAACTAGAAACTCACTTCCAACATATTAAAAACAAAGTAGCAAATGCCAGAGAAAACAAATACTATAATGCACACTTGGAATCTCGTATAAAATGCGATACATCTAGAGCTGGATTAGGAGTTGCTTTAGAACAACGATCACCAAAAAGTTGGCATACAGTTGCATTCGCGTCTTGTTTTCTGAACTCAAATGAAGATCGTTATAGTGTAATTGAATTAGAATTATTAGGTGTGGTGTGGTTCGTTGAGTTTTATAAATATTACTTATTCAGAAAATCATTCACAATCATTACCGATTATCGGGCAATACTTTCAATCATGAAGGATCATAGATCTTATAAAACTTACAATAGTCAATTAGGTCGTTGGGTGGACCGATCACTACATTTTGAATATAATATTGATCATGGGCACGAAAATGGGGCTGGTAGATTACATTTCTCGCTAACCAAATCAATAAGCAAAAGTTACAAACAAATATGATGAGGAATTTGCGGTTGCAACAATTACCCACATTCGTGACGCAATTGCAGCATTTTATATAAATTCCACACCACAAAACTGTCAATCACAGCGCTTTATCGGCGTAAATCACACTGATTCCACACGTGTCTCAATAGCTCAACAAACAAACCATTCCAAAATGCTTTCTGCCTTAAATCTCCGCACAAATCAGTTGCTTCTCTCTCCTTCTGCAAACGCAGCACAAATCCAGCCTTCCGATAATTTAAATATGAGTACCTCAAATACATCACAACAGACGCCACCAAATCCTGCGACCAGCAGAGTAATCTTTCAGTCAACACCCAATTCGGCGGTCAATTCCACCCATTCTTCTAACGAGGGCCCAACATCACCAAAATGGGAACTATCAAAGAAGGAGTTCTTTGAGAACAATTTTACTCAATTGTTCACGAAGGGATTTCTCGCAGTACTCAAAAGCAAGGATGCAGGCTAGAAAGAAGTGAGAGATTGCATCCTCCGAGACGATGAACAAAAATGTAAGGAGGTCAACTCCTACCTCTTGTCATACTGCGATCTGCACGTTCGCTCGGAATGTGTCTGTGTGGACAATTGTGTGGCCATAACACACTCAATAAAAGATGCGGTTCTCGAATCCTTGCATCTTACCCACTCAGGCAGTTGGGTCATGACTACCCTGGGTCATTATGCATTTTGACTTTGGCCCTAAATGCATAGGGAAATCCTCAATAAGGCGGCACAGTGCAAACCCTGCACTGAGATCGGTAAGTATATAAAATCCGTCATTCCAGCAACCTTTACGAAATGGCAACCTGTACAAAATTGCTCAGAACCTAACGACGAAATCCAGCGAAACTTTGGTCGACCAATTACTAGTCAAAAAGATCAAGATATTTATTTCCTTGTATGTATTGACCGTTTCTTTAAGTATCCCACAGTAGAAGTTTTCATAAAACTAACGGACCTAATGTAATCAAATGTCTTGATGAATACATACAAATACATGGAGCTCCCCGATATATTAGATTAGATCAAGCACGTTGTTTGCTTGGATTTAAAGTTAAAAATTTCGTAAACAAATAAATATTAGAATTATTCCCGCTCCTGCTAACAATCACAGAGCTATTGGATTAGTAGAGCGTTTGATACAAACAATTAAAAGGCGACTAAGTTGCATGAAATTAGCTTGTAGAAATAACACATTCACAATTAAAGAATTAATAAAGTCAATAGTGTACGAATTACGTATATGCAAACAAAAGACTACGAATGTAACACCTTTTCAAGCACATTTTGACAGGAAACCAAACACACCACTCAGTATTATAGATACAATACCACAGTCATCTAATCTGTCATATGAAAATATTCTCAATCACTATTTAGACGCTGGCACAGTCCCAGTGGAAGATTTTCTGAGCAACCACGGTTGGGTAAAAGGAGAACGGAGCGACATTCTAGTCGAAGAAGCTATGACAAAGGCTGAGGCGGATGCGGGAGAAGATATAATAGGGACAAAGTCAAGTCAGTCTCCTGATTCATTTTCCACCCGAAATCGACAAACACTATATCACGCACTGAACAATCTCTAGAATTAAGTTTGGCCAGAAAAGTCTCAAACCGTTCGAAGCGGGATTTGCGGGGCCTTTGGGAGACGTTAGCACCCGGCAGTGCTGTCGTCCGAACATCTCCTACAACAACGGCAATCAAAGAGCCAGGTGTACCAGTAGTGAACGTACGCAATTGTGACATAGCTAAGTTTGGAACACGTGCGGAGCGTAATACGCAGCTGTGGCAATATGCCCATAGAAGACCACTTCCGTATGACAAAACGACGGAAGAGAAAATTGAACAGCACTCCAAAGACCTTAAGAAACAATGCTTAAGAGATAAAAGGATTAGGCGCCGACAACCTCAACATGATAATGTTTCCGGAATTTCTTCGTCAAATAGCAATATTTCTTAGGCTATTACCGAAGAAACCTCTTGACGGAACAAGTCAGTAACGCAAGTCGTCAGCTACACCGAACACTTCAACTGCCTCTTCAATAGCAGTCACTTCAGCGGCCTCTTCGACGGTCACCCTGACGACCTCAAAATCAAACAGGAACAGAAAAGCTCCAGATTTCTTTGAATTCGAGAGAAAGGTGTGCTCAGTAAGTGATCCGGAAACAATGCCGGTACCCAAACGCCAAAACCAGAATAACCCAGTAATCGAAACGGTAATCCCGGAGAAAGCCTGTAAGCCCAACAGAACCTCAGCCAATTGGAACTTGGTCTCCTGACGAGTATGATTATGCCGACTACGGACGTGAAGTTAGCATGAGCATTTTCAATGCCGAAAATCAAATTTGGAAACTTTTGCTTTGACTTGTCGCCATAATCAGTATTCAGAAAACTTTTACATTTGACTTCTAAATTCCATTCATTGTCTCAAACTTAATTTATTAGTTGATTATATTCATTTGCTGCAAAATTATAATGTGAATGAAAATTGTTTATTATCATTCAATTCAGTAAATCTGTTGATTTACATGACGTAACATTTGTGCTGCATTTGCCTCTTATTTTACGTCATTTGTTTAAATTTATTTGTAAACGCTAATGGTTTACATTATCCTTAATTTCACTTGGAAAGCCATTGCAATTCCAATTATTTTTTTGATGCAATTCTAGTTGCTAGTGTGAGTGTTAAAGTAATAATTATTATAGTAACCAGTACATATGCTAATTATATTATAAAAATTTCAGTAACTCCAGTTTAAAATTTGTCAAAGCCATGGATGTGTAGTACGCTTGTACCATATCTTAAAAAGTGTAATAAATTATTAGATGGACTTGTGTTAGCTAAGTTAAAAGTATGTTCATATATATATATATATATATATATATATATATATATATATATATTCACATAGGTGAAATGTTACCTTCAAAAGTAAAGTCAAGTTTTCAGCATGATCACGCTTTCCCATTCTTAAAATTATCTGTCATTGTCATCACTTTATTTCTAAAATTCAATTGTTCCCAATCTCTCCTGTTTTGATACCCAAATAGTTCAATAGGGATTCGAGACGGAATTCCACATCTTAGAACAGTGCCGCAATCGTAACACTACTGCCCGATATAATTGAGAGCTGTAATCCTACTCTTCACAGATTACAGTGGATCCGTTCCTCGAATCCAACGTCAATAAATATTTACGTATTCGTGGCACAAATACTTATCTCCATAACTAGAGATATCACATAGGTGTACGTGCCACATTGTTTCATAAGGATTCAGCATGTAATGACACGTGCTCTATAACAGGGTTAGCACATAGTACTGGAGGACAATTGGAAAAAATCCCATTTCTCTTTTCAAATGGATTGCTTTCAGTGTTTTCCTTTGCATTTGTTTTGCTTCCATGCAGTCAAAACTCATCAAACGTTTAACGTGTATTCATATTTTTTGCTAAAATTTCCTCTCCTTTTGCTCCTAAAAACATAAATATGATACCAGAAACGTTTAAATTACCAAAAATTTTGTCTGCGATTGATATCATCTTTTCCTTGAGCCTTTTTCTCAAAAGTTCGCTATTCTTTAAACAAGTCACCGAAGTTTGCAAACAAATCAAATTTTGCAAACAAATTTGCAAACAAATCAAATTTTGCTTTTATCTTGTTTGGAGAAATAATCTTTGATTTTGCTGGATTTAGGATTGCTAGCAGGGCATTTCGTGCTTTACTTTTCTGATGGGTTGACAAGATTTTGGCCTGGTCATGATTTCCATTCGAAGTCACTTTTTTTGACTTATAATTACCGGTTGTAAACCCAGCAGAACCTCAACCAATTAGAACTTAGTCTCCAGAATATTATGATTATGCCGACTACATATGTGAAGTTAGCATGAGCATTTTCAATGCCAAAAATCAAATTTGAAAACTTTTGCTTTTACTTGTCGCCATAATCAGTAGTCACAAAACTTTTCCATTTGAATTCTATATTCCATTCATTGTCTCAAACTTAATTTATTAGTTGATTATATTCATTTGCTGCAAAATTATAATGTGAATGAAAATTGTTTATTATCATTCAATTCAAGAAGTCTGTTGATTTAAATGACGTAACACTTGTGCTAAATTTGCCTCCTATTTTACGTCATTTGTTTAAATTTATTTGTAAACGCTAATGGTTTACATTATCTTTAATTTTATTTGGAAAGCCATTGCAATTCCAATTATTTTGTTATGTTGCAATTCTAGTTGCTAGTGTGAGTGTTAAAGTGATAATTATAGTAACCAGTACATATGTTAATTATATTATAAAAATTTCAGTAACTCCGGTGTAAAATTTGTCAAAGCCACGGATGTGTAGTACGGTTGTACCATAACTTAAAAAGTGTACTAATTTATTAGATGGACTTGTGTTAGCTAAGTTAAAAGTTTGTTCATATATGTATTCACATAGGTAAAATGTTACCTTTAAAAGTAAAGTCAATTTTTCAGCATGATCACGCTTTCCCATTCTTAAAATTATCTGTCATTCTCATCACTTTGTTTCTGAATTTCAATTGTTCCCAATCTCTCCTGTTTTGATATCCAAATAGTTCAATAGGGATTCAAGACAAAATTTCACATCTTAGAAAAGTGCAGCAATCGTAACACTGCTGCCTGATATAATTGAGAGCTGTAATCCTACACTTCACAGTATACAGTGGATCCGTTCCTTGAATCCAGCGTCACTAAATCTTTACGTGGCAGAAATACTTATCTCCATAACTAGAGATATCACATAGCGTCACGTGACACATTTTTTCATAATGAGTTAGCATGTAATGACACGTGCTCTGTAACAGGGTTAGCACATCGTACTGGAGCACAATTGGAAAAAATCCCATTTTTCTTTTCAATTGGATTGTTTTCAGTGTTTTCATTTGCATGTGTTTTGCTTCGATGCAGGCAAAACTCATCAAACGTTTAACATGTATTCAAAATTTTTTGCTAAAATTTCCTCTCCTTCTGCTCCTATAAACATAAATATGATACCAGAAACGTTTTAATTACCAAAAATTTTGTCTGCGATTGATATCATCTTTTCTGTGCGCTTTTTTCTCAAAAGTTCGCTATTCTTCGAACAAGTCATCGAAATTTGCAATTAAATCAAATTTTGCAAACAAATCAAATTTTGCTTTTATCTTGTTTGGAGAAATAATCTTTGATTCTGCTGGATTTAAGATTGCTAGCAGGGCATTTTGTGCTTTACTTTTCTGATGGGTTGACAAGATTTTGGCCTGGTCATGATTTCCATTCGAAGTCACTTTTTTTGACTTATAATTACCGGTTGTAAACCCAGCAGAACCTCAACCAATTAGAACTTGGTCTCCAGAATAGTATGATTATGCCGACTACATACGTGAAGTTAGCATGAGCATTTTCAATGCCAAAAATCAAATTTGAAAACTTTTGCTTTTACTTGTCGCCATAATCAGTAGTCACAAAACTTTTCCATTTGAATTCTAAATTCCATTCATTGTCTCAAACTTAATTTATTAAATGATTATACTCATTTGCTGTAAAATTATGCTGTGAATGAAAATTGTTTATTATCATTCAATTCAGTAAATCTGTTGATTTACATGACGTAACATTTGTGCTGCATTTGCCTCTTATTTTACGTCATTTGTTTAAATTTATTTGTAAACGCTAATGGTTTACATTATCTTTAATTTCACTTGGAAAGCCATTGCAATTCCAATTATTTTGTTTTGTTGCAATTCTAGTTGCTAGTGTGAGTGTTAAAGTAATAATTATAGTAACCAGTACATATGTTAATTATATTATAAAAATTTCAGTAACTCCAGTGTAAAATTTGTCAAAGCCACGGATGTGTAGTACGGTTGTACAATAACTTTAAAAATGTACTAAATTATTAGATGGACTTGTGTTAGCTAAGTTAAAAGTTTGTTCATATATGTATTCACATAGGTGAAATGTTACCTTCAAAAGTAAAGTCAAGTTTTCAGCATGATCACGCTTTCCCATTCTTAAAATTATCTGTCATTCTCATCACTTTATTTCTGAATTTCAATTGTTCCCAATCTCTCCTCTTTTGATACCCAAATAGTTCAATAGGGATTCAAGACGGAATTTCACATCTTAGAAAAGTGCAGCAATCGTAACACTACTGCCTGATATAATTGAGAGCTGTAATCCTACACTTCACAGTATACAGTGGATCCGTCCCTTGAATCCAGCGTCACTAAATCTTTACGTGGCAGAAATACTTATCTCCATAACTAGAGATATCACATAGCGTCACGTGACACATTTTTTCATAATGAGTTAGCATGTAATGACACGTGCTCTGTAACAGGGTTAGCACATAGTACTGGAGCACAATTGGAAAAAATCCCATTTTTCTTTTCAATTGGATTGTTTTCAGTGTTTTCATTCGCATGTGTTTTGCTTCGATGCAGGCAAAACTCATCAAACGTTTAACATGTATTCAAAATTTTTTGCTAAAATTTCCTCTCCTTCTGCTCCTATAAACATAAATATGATACCAGAAACGTTTTAATTACCAAAAACTTTGTCTGCGATTGATATCATCTTTTCTTTGCGCTTTTTTCTCAAAAGTTCGCTATTCTTCGAACAAGTCATCGAAATTTGCAATTAAATCAAATTTTGCAAACAAATCAAATTTTGCTTTTATCTTGTTTGGAGAAATATTCTTTGATTTTGCTGGATTTAGGATTGCTAGCAGGGCATTTCGTGCTTTACTTTTCTGATGGGTTGACAAGATTTTGGCCTGGTCATGATTTCCATTCGAAGTCACTTTTTTTACTTCCTTTTGTACTGGAGATTCGTGCAACTCGTTTTGAACAACAAGTGCCTCCTGGTTTGTGGCTCTTTGTGCCTCACTTCGAGTACACAAATATCTGTGTTTCTCCTCCGCTTTCTGCTTCTGCAGTGTTTCCTGGCTTCTGTCATTTTGTAAAGCAATCACAGCCCTTAAAACTGCGTGCTTTGTGTGTGCTTAGGTTAGAATTTCATCACTTTTGCCGATATATAACCACTTTAAAGCAATTCTTGCTCTAAGGACTCTAAGTTTTTGTTTGAAAAATTTCAAAAATTAAAAAATCTTGATTTCAGGAGTTGGTATTAAATTACATCTAAAAGAAAATTAATTACATTTTGAAAGAAACGGCTTTTTCCAATCAGATGCCTTACTTTATCACTTTATAAAACTTTAGTTTAAATTTTGGCCCAGAGCTGCTGTTATCTGAGGCCATACCTGAGCCAATCCGGCTACAGCGCGTTATATTTGGCAACAAGAAAGACTAAGATGAGTGCTTCCTAAATTGACAATTTTTTTGCTAAAATCCTGCTAAAATGAATCAAAAATTGCAATGGAGTCTTTAATAGAGGTCTCAATATCAATTTTCCGCTATCTTAATAATTTTAAGGTGAAAAATTGGAATCATATTAGAATTGATGAAATCTTCTATCGTTTTTGCAAACGCTTGCATCATCAGGTTTCGAACCTCTAAATTTAAAAATATATCTCTAATGAATAGATTACACTCTTCTTTGAAAACTGGCGAATGGACTAGTCTATAATTTTTCCCGCAATTTGAAATAGTCAAGGAAAAGTAACCATAAAACTTAATTGTATTAGTATAATTAGAAACAAAAATATTTCAGATCTTCTCCGTTCGTGATCCCCTTTGAGCCCCTTAGTGGGTGCATACTATATGAAGTCCCCCAACGCATGTGCCATATTTTTACATAATGAGTTGGCATGTAATGACACGTGCTCTGTACCGGGATAAGCACATCGTACTGGGGAACAAATGGAAAAAAACTCACTTTTTGTTTCAAGTGGTTTGTTCACAGTATCTCTATCTGCACATGTTACACTTCAATGCAGACAAAGCTCATCAAAGTTTTACCATGCATTCAAAATCTTATGCTCTAATTTCCACTCTCTCTAATCCTATAATCATAATTATGATGCCAAGGGTCGTCGCATGCTTAACGTCCTCAAGAGTGTGCAGAAAGTTCTTAAAATTGATGTAGTGCCAAACTCTAGTCACTCCATGATGTGCTAATTTATCGTGAAGAGAAAATATGAAAGACCTGCTCTCCGTTTTTAAGTGAGCAGTCCACAAGAGAGCGTCACCTACCTTCAGGTCTGTATTCAATAAAAGAGCGATATTCAGGAAGCTCGATTTGCCAGCCGAAGATTTTCTCGTTTTTTTATTTGACTTTTTTTGAGAAAAGATAAATGCAATGCCCTTTTCATCGGTCTTCGCGGTACCCGGAAAAGTCTTCAGTAAAGTGGAAAACCTTCTGAAAGATTCATCAATGGCTAAGGCTTCCTTTTCCGGAGGACAATGATTCCGATCACTATTCGATAAATTTCTCAAAGCGCTGTACCCAAAAGTGCCGGTTTCTAGAAGCAAATGACAAGCATCTGTGCGGGGCAAAGTTTTCCAACCATCAGCGATCTGCGAACTTATGTCGTTGTTTTGAGGAATGACAGTGAAACTCAACTTTTAAGCTCCTTGCTTTTCAGTTTCTAAGAGCGGCTGAATTTTGCTAGAGTATTAGAGTACCCATTTCGCATTGAACGCAAAAAATCCAATTAAACGTTGCAATGCTTTTGAGTTGTCTGGAACCGGATGTTCCTTCGAAGCCCTTAGTCTCTCTGGTTCCGGTAGCTTAGAAACTGCTGAGACGATGCGAAGTTTCCATTAGACAGAATTGACTGTTTGTTCATTTTTAAGTTGACTTCTTTTTTTTGGCAGCAAGAAGAAAATCTTCAGCGTTCATGTCCTTGACTGTCCGCCTATTATTCTGTCGTCAAAGTAAAGGTTTGTCCTCATTAGCTTGTTTAATTCAACAAAATTGTCCTTAACTCTCTGAAACGCAGGTACCGCGTTAACTACCCCAAAAGGAAGACAATTATTTTCGCAAAATTTTCCTTCAACTTCAAAAGCTGCAAACTTTTTACCTTTTTTTCAATGATACTTGATGATAAGCGGTCTTTAAATCAATCCTCGAGAAAAAATGGTTCTCAGAAGCGTTGTTCAACCGTTCTTCCAAATTTGGAAATTATTACGCATCAAGACTGGTAAAAAAACTGACTGTCATGGAGTAGTTGATTATAATGCGTCTTTGCTGACCTTTTACAGCAAACGCTTGAGCTCGCCATGTAGATGTTGAGCAAAGAACTATTGTTTTTTAGCAGATCAAAACATTTATTCTGCATAATCTCAAAATCTTTCTTGTGTGTCTGGATTTCGTTGCGATGGGCCCATTGTCGTAAACTTCGTCGATAAAAATTTTTGATAGGTCATTAACCAATGGTCTAAACTCGTTACTTTCAACAATAGCAGCCGAATGAAAAACGTACAACGGAGTCTTCTTTGCACTAAATTTAGGTAAGACTATTTCATGTCGTGAGAGTTTATCGAGGCCAATGATTGCTATACTAATTAAGTGACTAGCTACCAAGAATGAAACAGTATAATTTTTTTTATGCTCACTAAACCAGTACAAACTCCAAGAAATGGATTTTCCGCCAATAATTCCTTCGTCAAGGCTAGGATTTGTCCTTCTTAGCTTGTTTTGATCAAGAAAATTGTCTCTGACTTTTCGAAATGCAGGTCCGCGTTAGTTCCCAAAAAAAAGACAATTAATTTCCTTAAATTTTCCTCCAACTTCAAAGGCTGTGAACTGCTCATCTTTTTTTTAAATGATACTTAATGATAAGCGATTTTTAAGTCAATTTTTGAGAAAAAATGATTCTCAGAAGAGTTCAACAGTTTTTCATATTTGGAAATGGGTACGCATGAAGACTGGTGAAAAATAGACGCTCATGGAAAGTTGATTACCATGCGTCGTTTTTGAACTTTTACAGCAAACGCCTGAGCTCGCCATAGAGAAGTTGAGCAACGATCAATTGCTTAATTAACAGGTCCAAGTTTTCAATTTGCAAAAATTCAAAACCGTTTTTCTGAAGGTCTGGATTTCGTTGCGATGGGATTAGTTTTATAAACTTTGTCGGAAAAATTTTTTTTTGGGTCCCTTACCAATGGTCTAAACTGGTTGCTTTCAACAATAGCAGCCAAATTAAAAACGTACACCTGAGTCTTTACACTAAGTTTATGAAAGACTGTTTCTTGTTGTGAGACTACATCCAGGCCAATGACTGCACTGCTGATTAATTGACTAGCTAGAGAGAAGGAAACAGTATAACAAATTTCTCAGGCGAAGCTTCCGAGTCCACCAATTCCAAAAGTCGAACACGTATTGCACCAGATTTAAGACCAGAGACTAAAACATCGTGAAAGAAAATGTTCTTGTGTTGCTGCACGGTGAGGTCTGTGCATTAACAGCGCTCAACAAGAGTCCGTATTTGCTGCAAAAATGCTCTTATGCACTCATTATTTTGCTGCTTGTAGGAGAGGACATGATGTCTGGCGTACACAATTATCGAAGACTTCTTGAATTGAGCATCCAGAACACCGATTGCGTCGTCAAAAGTAGCTGCTCCCAAGATTATTGCAAAGAGTTCAGCCCCTTATAGTAGCCGCCGGTGCGCAATACTCTATGTCTTTGGCTAATTGAGCGTGGTACTTTTTTATGCAAAGTTAGAAGTTAAATTGTTGAGTAGATTAAGGTGAAGAAAGGTTGGTTTAAATACATAAAGAGTTAATGGAGTGGTTAGCTCTAATGCTAAGTTTGGTGTTCAATAAATGAATCTAATCCTCCTTTTGCTCGGTACCCAATATCGGTTCAATCATCGTGGTAAGTTAGCCAAGTCAACAAAGATACGTCAGTTTCGTTGATTTCGCTGGAAGCCCGACCTTTGTCTAATCACAGGTCTATTTTATTTTCTGACCGCTATCAACCTTGTGGCAGCCATAAATCAGGTAACAAATCAATTTTTAAACTAAACCTTTAACCATGAAACCCAATGTTTTTAGTACATCTTTTTTATACGTGTGACACTCACACTGACCCTCTCTTAACAAGAATAGAGTGCACCACTAAACCATTATCAAACATTTTTTTTACAGATCTTGTTTTATCAACGTCTTACTATACAAAAGATTTGCAGATTCATATGGACAGTTTAATTATCAGTTTCGGTTGTTCATAATTTTTTCTGCCTCGTAAAGTTCAAATAAATATATTGTACGCTTCCCGTGCCGCATTATTTTTCAGAGATTTATATGCCCGGTTGATGGTCTTTAAGAATTATCCGTTTCAATCAGCATCAGGGTGCGTCAACAGGCTCATTGTGTCTCAGATGAACATTGAAGGTGAGTCTCGGATGAATATTTCTTCAAATCCCTTGTTTTGGCTTTTTCGTTTCTAAGAGTTCTCTTTTGTCGATCATTGAGAGAATTTTTTTTCGGCATTCGTTGGCCAAATAATGGTTGTAGTGTTCCAGCTGCTCAAGCTCTCACCTCAATTGGTCATTCATTTTCTCCATATTTTCGATGGATTGGCCCTTCTTAGCAGCTCTGACATTCAAATCGGCCAACTCTTGCTTCAATACCTCAATGGACTGCTCCTGTTTAGCCTTTCTGGCTGCTGCTGCCTTTAAATTATCTCGTAATGCCTCACACACGGCGCTGCATTTGCCCAAAACTTCTTTTTTTGCCTCTTTGGTCTTGTTGCAATAGTTATCCAGTTCTTGTCGAAACACGACGAGCTCTTTTCGAAGTGAAGAGTTAGAACTCTTCAACTTCTCTAACTGAAAACACTGGTTTTGTAGTTCCAATTCAGTCTGCAGAGCACGCGACCGAATATTGGCTGGTGCCAGATGTTCTAGCGTAGATACTTTCCAAGTCCGCGACAGAGAAGTTTCCACTCGATACGCTCCCGGGCGAATCTCCGAAAAAAATTTTCACAATTCTGGCATTTAGTACACATATTCACCAATCTGTGGAATCTCGTTACTCGATATATTGGATAAAAAACAATTTTTTCTTCTAAAGTTTCTCGATATTTTCAATCTTGGACTCAAGATTTTTCCTTTTTTCCTTTCTTTTTTGGTCTTGAACTCAAAACAATTTTTTGATCTCAAACTCGAGACGTTGACTTTTCTTCTTTTTTTGGTTTTGATATCAGGACAACTTTTTTTTGGTCTTGAACTCGACACGTTCCGATTTTTTTGGTCTTGAATTCAAGACGACTTTTTTAGTCTCGAAATAAAGACACTTTTTTAGTCTCGAACTCAAGACAATTGTTATTGGTCTCTTATTCAAGAATTTCCCTTTCTTCTTTTTTTGGTCTTGAACTCAAGACATTTTTTTTCTGGTCTCGAACTTGACAGGTTCTTTCCTTTTTTTCTTGAACTCAAGACAGCTTATTATTATTTTCTCTCTTTTTTTCTTTTTAAACAACCGACTCATTTAAGAACTCTTTTTCGTAAATCATTTTCTTTTGCTCTTGGCGTTCATTTATTAATTTGAGTAGTGGTTATACATACGTGTTCCCGTTATGGGGCCAAGATTCCGCAAAATTGTTGCCAAGACGCTCCATTAATAACTAATCCTAAATAGATGACAAATTTAGAAAATTTTTTCACAAATTGAGAAATGAGGTAGACTGTTAAGACTGACACAGCATTGTCGTTCGCTTTTAACCAAATGTATACGCTTTTGGTTATTAAATTGCAAAAAATGGTTCTCTCATTTGTTTGAGAAAATGTTGTTGGAACTGGTCGTTCCTGTGAATGAAATTTTCATGACTGTATTTTCCATGCGAATCTCGGAATGCATCCCGATTGATAATTCCTTTACTATTATAGCTAATTATTCGAGCAATTTGACTCTGTTTAACGTCTGATGTGGAGAAATGGCTACGATGCAGGTTTTCAAAACTTACATTTAAGTTAATATTCATCGACCACTGATATATCTCACGATTGAATTTGTTCAGCGCTTCTCCATATTGTTGAATTTTGTCGTTTCTCCTTATTGTTGATCTGCTGTCCTCTAAGTTCGCATTTGAGTACAGCGGGTTGCATGCAGCCATTGTATAATTATGATACAAAATTTTAGTAATAGGGTCCACATATCTAATAGAAGAAATTTCTGACCCTCTATTAACACAGGAACTTCTTCTGTGCAAAAAGGAAGTTTAGTTTTTGTTGCTACCATCTTGTTACATATACCAGCTGATAACACAGATCCTGCTCTTTCGACGTGAGTTCTTTTCTCGAAGAGTGTTACTGATGAACTAACAATGTTTTTTGATATTTCAATCAATGTTTGAATTTTCAGTCGTTGAATCTCGCATTGGAGCGTTCAAATTTTAATAAAGAATTCTCTCTTTTTGAGAAGTTCGAAATTAAAGGTAACAACAACGCTGGAAAGAAACATTTCCAAGGTTATTTTAAGATTACCAGTTTTCAGTTTTGAAATTTCCTCGGAGTAAAAAACACATGCAACTACGCTTGTTTTCGCCTGCTTTCCACACAAACTGATTGCTTTTTCCTCTAAGATTTCCAATGCAAAATTCTCGTATTTGTTTTTGTTTAAAATTTTTTAGCTGATAAAAAGGGTCTTGTTATTACCAAAAAATTTTTCAGGGTCCTCTGATTAAAGTTTTTGATCGTTTGACATGTCTGCTAACCTTGTTTTTAAAATAAATTATTTTACTAAGCCGTCTTAAAAAAATGTGGTTTTGATTAACACAGTTTTCGAGAAACCTAGCGGATACTTAAACTTTTATAGGTTTCTTTGTAGCAGCTTCCCCCAAATAGTTCCGATGTTAACTTTTGCATTGATAACCACATTTCTAATAAGTTTTTCTCCTGTAGGTGAAACCCACTCTACAGGCTCTGCATACATAGCGCCTTCGCGTCCATTTTTTGCCATGAAGCTTTGACTATGCTCCTCAACATTAGTGATTTCACTGGCCTGACGTAAAATTGCTTCAGTTACTGACTTGTTGACTTTAAAGGTCCTATCTCCAAAACCTGGTGAAGCAAAATTTTTGTTCCGCCAAGTGTTTGTACAAACTCCCTCATTTAAAGGTTATCTTGGTCTTAGTAGTCTTGAATTTTCTGTGATAAAAATGACATCGTCATATACGTTGCTTTTTTAAGTGCCGACACTGTATATGCCGCTTCATACGTGCAAAATTTCAGTTTTATCTCAGGCTGACCCTCAGCATAAATCAATTTACCTTCTTCATTGTTTTCGATACTCGAATTTTGTTATCACAGTTTGTACTGTGATCAAGAGAATAGATCTTTGTTGATACCATATTGTCAAAATCATAACCGTATAACTTGTTACAAGGTGGTTGAGAAGCAAAAATGGCTATCAATGCCAGATACAAACATAGTGATACTCCATCACACGATGCTCCGGACGAACTCGCCTTTCTTTTCGATTCCATTACTTCTTTCTGGATTTTCCTGAAACAAAAACACCATCAGTTTCTTGACCGCTAAAGTGCTCTTCATCTTGCTCAGTAAAGTAATTCTTTATTTTTAGGCACCGATTTCAATCGGCTGCTAGACCTTGTTGCCATTTTTGGTGCTTTGGGATCACTATTATTCTTTTTTTCAGGACTTTTGTTTTACTACTAGATTTCTGTGGCTTTTTTCCGGTTTTGGAATGTTTGTTTCCGCCGCTTTTTTTCTAATGTACTCTGTAGGTTTTCAAGAAGTTGCACTTCCTCCCTTGGCAACATTTTTTGCCCTCTCTTGCCCTTTAGAGGTTTCTTGCTCTGATTCTTTAGCTTCATTCTCAGACGTGTCATTTGTAGCAATTAGTGAATCATTAGCATCCTCAGCTTCTGATTGATTTTCTGTGTTTAGATTGCTTTCGCTGTCTGTAGATGATTCCAATTCAATTATATCATCATCGTCTGAGCTGTTCAAATCGGTATAATTTTGCTTCTTAAATGTTGTTTTTCGTTTCGCCTGAGCCTCAGGCGTGAATGGCTTTTCTCGTGTTTTATATTTTTTAGTCGGTCATAATGGACCTTAATAAATTTCCTAGTCTTTTTATCTTCTAACCTGAAATTCAAATCGTTTCTAGTTTCAACTATTATGTATGGTCCTCTACAGAAAGAAGTAGTTTTTCTTGTTTCTCCTTTTTTAACCGCTGTGTTGAAAACTAAAACTTCTCTGACAACTTTATAGCTCGGTCTATACCTACTACTATCATAATTGGTCTTCTGGCGTTCTTGTTTGACAACCATATATTCTCGCATCAACTGATGGGTTTCCTGTAGTTTCTGTTTCATTGTGAAATTATAGTCACTTGGTGTTGCATGTATTGCGGTCTGTGGTGTGCTATAGATGAAGTCTGTAGTTATGGAAAGGGGAAATTCCAGTAGCACATACGCTGGGCTGCATTTTGACACACTATCGTTTGTTGATCGATAGGCCATCATCGCTAAAGGTAGAAATTTGGTCCACTCATGTTCATTTTCGCCTATGTATTTGGAGAGACGTTCTTTTATTGTCCGATTTGTTCTTTCAATCAACGCCTTCCTTTGTGGGTGGTGGGACGTTGTTGATGTCCTCTGAATTCCTAGTTCACTGCAAAGACTACAAAATAATATTGAAATAAAGTTCGACCCTTGGTCTCTGTGTAGGTTGACTGGACAGCCGAATCTCAATATCCAGTTTTCAATAAACGCTCTTGACACGGTTTGTGCCTCTTGATTGGGTAAAGCCACGGTTTCGTACCACTTACTGAATTGATCACCGATAAGCAAAATGTACTTGTTTCCCTCAGACTCGGGAAGTGGACCCATGAAATCAAGAGATACTTGCCAAAATGGATGACTAGGTTTTCATTTTGTGAGTGAATGCCGATGTTTCTGCTCAGTGCGTTTCCTTTAAAGACACAGGTAACAGATTTTTATCCAATTTCTAACGTACCTTCTCATACACGGCCAATAAAACCTTTCACAAGCGCTTTGGTATGTTTTATCAATCCCAAAGTCACCTGACCTAGTGGAGTCATGCAACAGCTCAAGAACGTTGGACACTCTCTCCCATGGTTCAAGCATTTGGTAAACAGTCCTAAAGTTTGGTTCTGTTTGGTGTTCACGATACAAAATCACGTCTGTGAGACAAAGATTTGTATATTGAACCCAATATTTTCATAACTCATTTGATGCTCCACTTTTCGTTTGCCGTGGTTTCGGTTTTTTTGTTTATTACCCAGGAGTAAACCTCTTTGAATAGTTTATCATTTTGCTGCGAACTTCGTAATTTTTCTCTCTGCAATACGGTAAACAAAAGCTGTTTGTTCTTTGTCTTCTGAGAGTATGCGCGACAGACAGTCAGCGTATTGAATTTTTTTGCCCGCTGTATGCTTGATGTCAAAGTCCAATTTTCTCTATTCATCTCGCAACCATACTGTCTGGTTGATTAAAACTATAGATCCAGACAAGAGCCCGTTGGTCCGTTATAATTAAAAAGTACTGAGCAAGTAAAAATTTTTAAAATGTTGAGTAAAATCAACGATTGCAAATAATTCCCGCTTTGTGGCTGAATAATATCGATGAATTTTACTCAGAATTTTGCTAGCATATGCAATAATTCTATCTTCCGTTCCTTGCTTTTGGGTAAAACTTGCTCCATCTCCTGTCAACGAATCATCCGTAGTCAAATTATACGGATCCCTAACTATACAATTCGGTATTCTAAAACTGGGGCGTCCAAAAGCTTTTTTTTAACTCAGTTACCGCAGTTTTGCACTCTGTACTCCATTCAAATTTATTTGACTTATTCAGTAAACTGTAAAGAAGTTCTGCTGTTTTTCTGAAACCCAGAATAAATTTTCGTTAATAGCCCACAAGGCCTAGAAAGGCTCTGACGTCCTTCAGGGATAATGGTTCTTTCATTCTTTCTACCGCTCTTATTTTATCTGGGTTGACCTCGACCCCACTCTCGGAATTAATGTGACCCAAGAAGCTGACAAGTTTTTGGAAAAAATTGGATTTTGATCCCTTAATCTTTAATCCATTCTCAGCTAAACGTTGGAAAACCAGTTTTAATCGTTTCAGCTGTTCGTCGAAATTTCTTCTGAAAACGATAACGTCGTATAGATACAATAGAGCCATTGCGTAAAAGAGGCCAGCAAAAATAAACTCCATTATGTTTTGAAAAGCAAGCTGAGCAGACGATATTTCCGTGGGGAGACTTTTCCACTTATACAGGACTAGAGGCGTTGTAAAAGCTGTTAAATTCTGACTCTCTTCCTCGATCGCCATCTGAAAGCATCCCGACAAGAGATCTATGTTCGAAAAGTACGTGTTTCCCTCCATTGAATCGATAACCTCCTTATTTCGTGGTAAAAGCCAGCATGTTTTTTCTATTTGTTTGTTCAGACCCCGATAGTCTACAACCAAGCGATAGGTTCCATCCTTTTTTGGTACAAATAATGATGATGCTGCCCAGTCGGAAAGTGTTGGTTCGACTAAGTCATCTCGTTCCAAGTCTTCATAATTTTTTTCATGACTTCTCTTTCTTTCAGAACTAATGCTGCCCTTTTGTACGTCTGAATGGCACAGCATTCTTTTTTAATTATATTTTATGATAAATTTGGTCGCAAAACCCCATGTCATTTGAGTTTCGTAAAAATATTACATCATATTTTATGCAAAAGGACCTCACATTTGTCATTTCCGCACAAGACAAGCTCATTGAACTTGCATTCATAGGCTTCTCAAAATCAAATTCACCTCTATGTTTTGTATTATTGTCAGGGTTATTTTGTTGTATTCTTGAAATTTTTTCAATGTTTTGCGCACATGCGATCCTAGCATTTTTTTAAACTTTCTTTGGTTCTAAAGTAGGGTCCAGAACTTGAACCCATGCGACATCATAAACCTTGTGATTCAGCGATCACGCTATTAATGAATGTGATTTGTCTTCAAACTCTTTCATGGGTTCGACTATAATTTCTGTTTGCTGTGTTATGTTACCTTCTTCATCGACAATTTTGCATTTAATGAAACCTTCGCAGCAACGAGGCAATTTCCTTCTCTGTCGCCACTATAGTGGCAGCCCATGCGCAATGATCTATGTCTTGGGCTCACTGAGGTTGGTACTTGACTAAAATGCAAAGTTAGAAGTTAAATTGATAAGTAGATTAAGGTGAAGAAAGGTTGGTTTAAATAGACAAAGATTTAATGGAGTGGTTAGCTCTGATGGTAAGTTTAGTGTTCAATAAATGAATCTAATCCTCCTTTTGCTCGGTACCCAATATCGGTTCTCTCATCGTGGTAAATTAACCAAGTCAACAACGATATGTCAGTTTCGTTGATTTCGTTCGAAGACCGAGCTTCGTCTAATCACAGGTCTATTTGCTTTTCTGACAACCTATTATTTTCTGACAACCATTTCTATCAATCTTGTGTCAGCATAAATCTAGCAATAAAGCAAACTTTAAACTAACTCTTTAACCTTTAATACCAAGTTTTTAGTACATCCTTTTTATATACTTGTGATACTCACACCCTGCGTGTGATTTGAGAATTGTCAACTTATGGGAGTCTTACGTAGTTCCATTGTTTGTTATGCTTTCAGCAAAGCATTACTTTCAGCGAGACTACTGCTTTTGGGTTGACTGCGCCGGAAGACCAGGAGGTCAAAATTGTTTGTCATACCTTTGAACAATTTCATACCCGCAATTTGCTCCTCTGTCTTTTGAACGCTGCATTACGTACAAACCATACAACATCCAGTATGTTGCCGTACTCCTCATTTGTTATTTTTTGGAATTTTGCATACAAAATAAATTTTTGCATTACTCACATTCTACTCCTTGTCCTCGGAAAAACAATCTCCGGTTCAATTAGCTCTGATTTCTGCGATGATGCCTCAAACAATTTAATCCACACGTTTGCTAGTAATACATCCAGTGATGCACCCATAGTTAGACCATTTTAATGTACATGCTAGTTCTCGTTACAATTAAAATCAATAATTGTCACCGTTAGCCTTGAAAAACAATTCGTCGCGGAAATTGGGATCTCTGGAGCTAGTTTGTTTGAAGAGAGTTCTCTTGGACCAATTTCATAGCCTCTCTCTAACCTCTCCAACGTTGTTCTACAAATTTTCTACGTCATTGGTTACTATCTGCTGTTTATATTCAAGAGAGAGTGATTCTGAAGCTTTTCTAGCGTATTGGTTTCAATTCCAATGTTTGCGCCCTTTAGTTTCTGGAAAAATGGTTGCAGAAATCTGTACAAGTTTTTATAACTGCTACCAGGTATCAAAACAACAGGTCGGAGAGGTGAATGTTTTTCGTATCTTTGATAAGCCATAAAGCCTTGGTTTTTGTGAACCAGTTGATCTAAGTCTTTGATAATTTTTCTCACAAATTTTACCCTGCTTCATCAATTAATCTAGGCCGTTGTTTCATTCTTGATCACAATCTTATCTTCTCCTTTGATTTTTTCAACTTATACGAGTTTAGCACATTGTCAAGTTTTGCTCTGTACGTCGACTTCTTCATCCTACAGAAACGCAGCTTTTGTCAACTGCTACCGCCAGCAAACCCTTGGTTTTTTGTTAATCATGAATTTTTTATCCTTCTATCCATTGGAGTTTTTTGTACATTTTTTATTACCATTTTAGGGGACGCCTAATTTTCACAAAACTTCTCACCATCTCTATTTTTGCGTAATTCACGTACAAGTTTGTCAACGTCTGTGAGGAAGTAGACCTCATTAAACTTGTCTGTTGAAAACTATTCTATTCGACTGATAACCGTGGTTTGGTATTCACTAATCAATTGACCATGGGATTACAACAGTTGCGTATCTGACGCCACTTGGGCGTTAATTGATGTGGAGTATAGTTGGTACCACGAAGTTGCAACGCTGTCGAACCTTTCAGCGGTCAAAGCTCGGATAACTTTCGTTGAGTAGTAGAAGTAGTAGTAGTAACAGGCTTTTGGAGTTGCAGGGGCATCTTTCATCCCGATTGAGTGTTCATTTGGTTGTACAGTTCTGGTGGTATCCATTAGTGAGTAATCACTAGGAGTTGCAAGGGCCCCACAGGCATAAGATTCTCCAAGTGCAAGATGTTTTCTCGTTGTAGCATTCAATAAAATATTGCCAATAGATGTTCATCAGGGAGCTCTCGTTCAGCTTTACATTGGTGTACTGTGCATGTCGAGATAGGATATTGTAGAGAATATTGGCACGTCTGACGAAGTTCTCGACGGATTTTCTTTTTCGGGTGCTGTTCACTGCTAGTTCTTTATGATGACCCTGTCTGGTTGACTCGTTTTCATTTATAGTCAGAAGTGCTGACTGAGGGTTCGATATCAACTCTGCCGTTAAGTATCATTTGCGGGTAAAGTACATCATGCAATTCAATGTAAAGGGATACTGGTAAGAGATTGCAGCGAAGTAGCCTATCTTTGTAGTTGTCATTGTACTCGTAGAACCAAACTAGCGTGCTTTTGGATCTTTTCTAATTTTTTTAAGAGAGCTGACGGTGGGATAATAGGAGTGAGAGCAGAAAGTGAGGATTGGCATGACATAACCTTTGTACGCATGGATTTTGAGCTGAGTGTTACAATGTGCCGAGACATTCCTTCTGATTTTAAATAGGGCTCTTAGGGATTTGTTATGGAAGGTTATGTCATGCCAATGGCTCTTAGGGAAGGTTATGTCATGCCAATCCTCACTTTCTGCTCTAGTAGTACAGTTTAGTAGTACGATCTAGTAGTACAGTTTTCAGTCCAGCTCAATGAGTTACTTACTAGGAGACTCAGATGCCTTTGTAAACAAGATCTGGTAACTTCTTGGTTTTGCAGTGTAGCAGTCATTTCACCTTTGATTACAACCAGACTACATTTTTTGGCATTTAATTTCATGTTGTTAAGAGTACACCACGATTCTAGTTTTTTCGTGCCTTCATCAACTTCTTGATTTCTGAAGACGATTTTGTAGTCATCTGCGTAGCCAAAACACTCTTGTGCCCCCCACCCCCAGCTAAATGTGTGCCTATTATTAGCACCCCCAGACGCACGTGCCATTTTTTACATTATGATTTGCTATGTAATGACATGTGCTCTGTAAGTGGGAGGTGCATAAAGTACTGGGAGGTGGGCACAAACGGAAAAGATCCCAAAGTTCAAATTTAAAACATGCATTGATCATCACATCGGTGTGCATTTGCATACCATTGTTTTTTGAAACGTTCGATGCGTTGCTACTTAGTGAGACTAACTAAATACGTTATATCACCACGAAGCTCCACGTTATATCACCACGAAGGGGGGGGGCTATGCTGTTAGAACCAACAATTTTTTCCTTGCCCTTATTCATACTTGTCATAACATAGGCTTTTAACTTGGTAAAACTATAGGGTGCAAAGTTATTTTTGATGTTCAATAAAATGCAAGGGTGAAAAGAATAAAATTGTGAAATAAGTTTTGCCAGGTTTCGGTTTTTAGTGGTAGCAATCAGGCGCTAAGTACATGTTAAGATAAATATTAGCCCCCGAGGTACTTAGTGACCTGACGCTTACGCCCAAACAATTCTCGATTGGGGCTAGGATTTGTCAAATTTAAACACAGGAACTTTTATGATGATACCTCTGTGATCTTCGGGGTAAATCTTGCTGTTCATTGAAATTTTGCGTCTTATTCATTATAACCCCCGAACGAAATCAAGCCCCAGTTATTTGGGCTTAGTTTTGATTGGCATGCGTTTGAACCACAGAGCGGGAGGAGGGGTACCGTGGGAAAGACCCGCGTTTGTTGCTAAGTTTACCACCGTGACTTTGCGCCGTTGGCCGCCATCTCAGGACCGTAGAACGAGCAAAACTTGCTTTGGATGCAAATTTCTATATAGCACGTAATGTTTCACGTGGGTTTTTGCCAAATACCTCAAGATTAATTAATTGCTCCCTTCGTTACCCCAGATGATAAGAACTGTGCCGTATATCTTCCCGCTTATGTAATACTGTTTTAAATCAGTGCCTTTGGATTATTATATTAGCGCATTGTACGTTAGCTGTCGGGTATGTTTCTTATTTTTTGTCGGGTAAACGCCCTGACGGCCAATAAGGTGGCCATTATGAGGGGTTAATATATTTTTTTTGTCTGACTCTTTTGACTTTGTCCTCAAAAGCGAGAGAAACAGGTATATCCCGTAGGGCATTAAGTTGCTGAATAGCTCTCTTAAAGCTTTACTGATTTCTAAGTGCAATATGCACCCAAGCTGCTAAGAAGATATAAATTACTTGTATAAAGTGTAGTTTTTGATTTTTGAAATACCACCGCCACTCGTCAACGCCCTCCAGTTCCAAACCACCCCCCCCCCCCCCCCATTACACTTCCATTCCGCCCTCGGTAAACCAAAGCTATCTACTAACGATGACGACTGCTTGCTCCTTTTGAGAGCAATTGCCCGACGCTAGTAGGTTGTGTTTGCTAGGTTGGGTGGGTGTCTTCAGCTTATAGCGCCTGTTTTTTTTTCAACCTGGGGTTCTCTAAGTTTCAAGGATAACATCGAAACTAGAGTTGATTAAAAGGTGACAATTTTCAACTATATTTACGAAAGCAGAGGTCATATTTATTGAGTTACTTGACTTGCGCGTTGTGATTTGTGACATTTTCAAAAGGTGGCAAAAATGGTAGCTTGTCTGTTTATAGTTTTAGTTATCTCCGTTATATCTGATTGTCGTGCAAAATCATCTGCTGGGTATGTCCAGATTAATCTTTTAAAATAAAATATTAATGTTTTCTCTACCGACTAAGGCTTTGTAGCTTTAGTTTTTCATAGTATTTGATGTATGGTAAAGTGAAATCCCGAATTGGGGTTATGTACTAAACAACTCCAGTCCCTCCTCAAAAATCAATCTTGCCGATTAGGCATGTACTTTCCGCTACAAAAATATATCGAAGCATTTGTTCACTCTTAGTTTATTATTGTGTTAAATAAAACGGCTAACGCTTTACAGAAATCTGAATGCTGAAAATTTGGCGAAACGGAATGCTTCAAGTATCAAAGCAGGTGACCGAATTATAAACGGCCGCGATGCTTCAATCGAATCTCACCCATGGGCTGTGTTTCTCATGATGAGCTCAGGTATCAATAAATTCAGATGTGGCGGTACTATAGTTGGATCAAATCTGAGTAAGTGATTGTTATATTTAAAGTGAATTAGGTAATTTAAAGCTGCAAAATGAAGAAATTGCTTCGGAGTGACCAAATTTTTCATTCGATTTTGAAATTATATTCAGCCAGAAAAAGAATTCGGATTTATTCTGTTTCGCCCCCACGTGTTTTATGCCCCAATTAACAATTTGTGTTTTTATATTGCATAATATTGTAAAAAAATAGCATCTGCGCCTGAGGGGCATAACAGTTATATGACCACTAAGCGGGGGGGATTGAATGTGTTTGACGATCGGAGAAAGTAGGCGAAGGTTGAAATTAGGGTCTTATTTTAAACTAAGTATTTTTTGTTAATTAGTGAAATCTAACATAATTCTTGAAAAGCTAATTGAGTGTTTTTCTCTTATAGTTTGACTCACGTTAACCTACAAGAGGCCAAATAATTTGATACCATATATTTTGGCCCACCGTCGCCCGCCACCCCCGCCCCATTAGCTTCCCTAAACTGTAGCTATGTATCGAAGAAGATAACCGCTGGCCAGTCGTTAGAGAGCGATTCATCCGACGTTACTCTGTTACTTATTTACCATGGAATGACAAGAGCTCTGTAACTCTGGCTTACATAGAGTTCTAAGGGTCACAAACAGGAAAGATCCTAGAAAAATTGTTGGCAAATTTTTGGCAGCTGTGCTTTACTTGAAGTCCAAGATTTACTACAAATGGTTTGCATTCCTTTTTAGTCGCAACAGCCCGCCATTGCATTGATAATTTTGAGCAAGGTCTGGGTGGCTATGGAAGTGCCGCTTACAAAGATTTCAAACAGGAATTCGAGTTCTCTCCCGAAAACTGTATCAAGCACGACGCGCTGGACGTTGGACTGATCCAACTCGGAGAAAATCTAGAACTGAATGGTGGTAAAGCCAGAGAAATTAAGATAGCCGGAAATGGGTACAATCCTAAACCCGGACAGAAAGTGATGATATATGGGTGGGGGAAAGTTGCTTCAAATAACCAGCAGGACGACCCTAGCACATTGCAGGTTCTAGTTTTTTAATTGCTCTCAAACGAAGTTTGTAGCAATTATATTAGTTTACTTGGCCCCCACTGTTGACCCCCCCCCCCACCACTATTGCAATAAGTTACTGAAAAACTTTTATTTGCCCTGGAATAGTTTTCAATTTTTTAATATGACAAATTTTAGCATTTTTTTTTTTGATAAAACTTGCTTTTTTTCAAGTTTTTTTTTGAAATTTTTGTCCTTTTTTTAAGGTTTCTCAAGCCTCAAGAGCAACATAATCTCCTCTAGGGTTTGATAATAGGTTAATGCTTAGCTTCTAGATGTAATGGAATGGTTTTCAAGAATTAAATATCAGCAATTTTTGAAAAATATTTGCGATTTTTTCTAGTTTTTTTGAATCTCTTAATTATTTTTTCCGGTACCAGTGTCCTAGAGACCTCCTCCAATGTTTGATGATCAGTGGTCGCATAGTTTCTGGAGTTAATGGAATGGTTATCAATATTTTAATTTCTCCAGCTTAAGCAATTTTGTGATAAAATTTAAATTTTCAAATTTTTGGAAAATTATTATGTTTTAAGTTTTTGGATCTTTGAACCAGTGAAACTATTTAAATCCTGAAATAGGGATACTGGATAGTCTCTTGAGACAATGAAATGGTTTTGAAATTTTTTATATCTTGAATTTAGCAAGATTTTGTTAAATTTTAAGATTGTTTTCAAAATTTTTGAATATTTTTGTACTTTTCTGAGTTTAACAATCATTCCTGACCAACAAAGCTTTTCAGGTCTTGCAGATGGGTTTCCTGACATAACGCAAGAGACAGAAAATAGTTTTGAACATTTTCACTGTGAAATCTGGAAGCTTTTCTTTTAAATTTTGCAATATTAGCAAATTTTTAAAATATCAGTTTTTTATTTGATTTATTTACTAACAAGGCTAGAAAACTAAAAGTTGCAGAGTCGAATCAAGCTAAAGCTAGCCTCACCAAACTGTGGCTAGCTACTGATGAAGCCAACCGCTCGCTGGTCGTTTGACAGCAGTTCGCCCGACGTTAGTCGGTAATGTTTTCCATTGTAAAAAGGTTCTCTCCTTCCTACCTTAATAATTTTTGATGATTAAAGAAAACTAACTATTTTTCTCTCATTGTTAAAATTTTTTAAGCAGCGTTATCAGAATTCTGCTAGCAAAATGCAGGGTTTTCTTTGCCAAAGATATTCTGTATTTTTACTCATTCAATGATTGGACATGTTTAAGCTTCATATGTTATGGCCCATAATAAAACATGGCTTAATGAGTGTTCTAACAAAACTCACGAGAAAACGTTTTAATATTTAACAAGCGCTATTTGTACTAAATGCATAGATCAAACAATTTTCTTTTTTTGCAACAAGTAAATTTTTGCATCAATTTTCTTAAAGGATCACATTATAAATTTTCTTTCCGATTGTTTTCTTCATACAAATAAAAGTATTTTTTGAAAGCACCTGCGTTACTGTTAAAAGGAATTTTTTCATGTTATGAGAGCAAGAAATCGTTAAACGTTTTCTGAAAAATGTTTTTATTTTTTGCCAACCGAAGCCATTGTAACTTATACCATTTTTGTTCGCATTGACGAACAATCGAGTGCATTCCGAAGTTGGTTTTGACATTCTATCTAATTTTGAATTGTTTGGTTTGAGTGTTTTGATGAAGACTCAGATAACCGTAAAAATTTTCAGAGCTTTCTGATTTGGCTATATCATAATGAAATTTGATTAGCGACATTTTTTTTGCTATTATTAGCTCAGCTGGTAGGATCTTTGTCTGTATTAGCCGATCTCTCACTTTGTCATACTTTTTGCGTAGAAAGCACACCTTTATACCCCAATTAATCTGTCAATTATGGCCTTTTAGGTTTCTTGCCTATAAATTTTGAAAAAGGTTGCCGAAAACGACGTGTGGAATCGCAAGTGATTTTAAAAGAAGAATGCGTGCGTTCAGTGGAATTTGATGTCTTATCTGGTATAATGATCTTACAGTATGAGCCATTTTCTTTAAGGTTTTATTCAGCTGAAATTAAGGTTCCTGTCAATTTGAATACCAAGGTATCTGCAACCTTTTTGTGTTGTGAGATCTTCGTTTTTATAAAAAAATATATCCGAAATCAGAATTATTGCCTGAGAGAAAGATTAATTCTGTTTTGTTTGTGTTCAAAGTTAATTTGTTCATCTCTACATATTTTTCTGTTTTTTGTAAAAATTCCCTGACTTTTTCATGTGAGCTACTTTCTACTCCACAAGAGACAATACTTGTGTCATCTGCGAATTGAATTATTTTCTCCGTTGTGTTTATAATAGACGAAAAATCGTTCACATACAAAAGAAAAACTAGTGGTCCTAAAACAGTTCCCTGTGGCACACCGTGATTCACAATCAGACAGTCAGAGAACATGTCATTAAGTTTTACTTTTTGTCTGTGGTTGGAGAGAAATGAAAATAGCAATTCTTTCGCTTCCTTGGAAAAACCATACATTTCAATTTTTTTAAGAAAAATGTTATGCGAAATGGAATTAAAAGCTTTTACAAGATCTAGAAAAATAGCAACAGTTTCTTTCTTCTGATCTAAGTTAGACGAAACTGTTTCTACTAGTTTTAAAACTGCATCGTTGCTGACTTTTTCTGAATGCCGAATTGCACTTTATTGAGATTTTTATGCTTATCAATGAAATCCGTCATCTGAGTTAGAAGGAGGCGCTCAAAAATTTTAGCAAAACTCGGAGTTGCAGATATTGGTCGGTATCCAATATATCACCTTTTGTGATCAGAATCATCCGAAATTGTTTGTTCTATCTGGCCGTCTTTGTTTTTCGTGATAAACAAAAAGCCAGAATCGTTTCATTGCAAAATAAAAACTTGACTAAACGTACTCCTCTTTTTGGCTTTTCAGGTTTATTCTCACATATACGGCAGCTGAAATTGGTTGATATTGTTTTTTTTTAATTTTCGTTTTCCGTTTCAAGTATGTAATTTATTCGAAGGGATAGAAAAGCACTTAGTGTTTTTTACCGACCGAAGATGAAAATTGGTCTTTTATCGATCTTTTCCAACACCTCCCGAAGATGTGTTTTTCAGCTGAATCAAGTTTGTTAGTTTGTTCTCGAGCGAAGTTTGTAGCATTTGTATTAGTCCTGCCATCTTTTTTTTGCGATTTTTTTTGTTTGATGCTCTTTACTTTTCATCCTTCAAAACCAAAACGTATAACAGATACAGCCCGGATCGCATTAAGTGGCTGAGCAGTTTTTTTGAGCCGTACGTTTTACTAGTCTGTAAGTATGCAATTCAACGAAACTGTTGAGCAGACGTCAATTCATTGTGTGTAGGGCGATCTTAAACTTACTTTGACCCCCTTTGTGTGTGTCACGCCACCCCTCCCCCTGTCCTCAATCCTCTTTCACCACTTCCCACGTCCAGCTTCCTCTGCCTGGCCATTTTTCATATTTATGTAAGGTTTGAGAGTTTATCTTGCACGACTCTTCGAATCCTTAGCGATATTCTACCAGTTTTGTTTTTTCAGGTTGAATCGTTCATGTGTTTCTACCGAAAAGGGAAAGAAAAAAATGTGCACATACTAACTCAAAAATGACCATTAATTTATTAGGTTTTATTGAAGCCACAAAGGTCAATAATAATTAGGTTTAAAAATATCAGCCTCTCAACGGCTATTATTATTTAGGTGCTCTCCTTTTTTTAATTCGCTTTACCTTTTGATCGCGTTTTTCGCTTTACAAAAGTCACGGTTTTCACGTTTGACTTATGACTTACTTCAGTCACTGTTTCAACTGAATGGATTTTAAATTGTTTCACGCATGGAGTTACGAAATGTGGTGAATATTGTCAATGTCAAAAGAGCTAAATCAAAAGAGACGGGATAAACCGATGAAGCGCGGTCGTTAAGTCATAGTGCATTACGTTATCAAAGTTCATTAGTGTTTGCTAGCTGACATTGGTATTAGGCTTGTTTGAAATAAAAATCAAAAATTGGTCAATTTGTCTTTTTTTCTGTTTTAATCCCAATGTGCAGCAAGCGCGTCAGCGGCGGCTGTTTTCCGGCAATTTGCTGGCTATGTTTTATCAATTTCATTGCTCTGACACAACCATCCCACCTCGCCTACCACCAATTTTTGGATGCAGCCCCTATAAATCAAAACAATAGTTATTTTGACATTATCGTTTCCGACATTTCAGTGAAAACATTTTAATCCCAGTAAGTAACTTATTAATAGCCGCCGTCTGCCTCTCAACGGCTATTATTTAGGCGTTCTCCTTTATTAATTCGCTTTACTTCTTTTCGTTTCACATATGTCACCACTTTTCACGTTTGAATTCTGACTTACCTCACTCACTGTTTCAACTGAATGGAATTTAAAATTTATTCAGCAACTCTACTCAAAGACGTTCAAGGTCAGAAGGCGAAATCAAAAGTAACAGGATAAACCAATAAAGTCTGGCCACTAAGAGTGAATGTTTAATGACTTAGTGCATTAAGTTACCTAATTTCTTTAGAAGATACTGGTAATCGCTATTAATATTAAGCTTAATGTTCTCCAATATAGAAACTGAACTCTCCCAATGTTATCCAATCTAATGAAACTTCGTACAAAATTAGAACACTTTTCGCCGGCTATGTTCATTGTTTTGGTGCATAAAAATTTATTTTGTACGATCTGACAAGCTAATGATTCTTTCAATGTAGGAAGTTAGTCTTAAGCTCTATTGAAATTGTAAAGATTCTAAGGATTACTTTATAAGATCTCTTATGATAATAAAGCAGTACAATGAATTATTAATTTTTCTCAAACGAAGTTTGTAGCATTTATAATAGTCCTGTGGTCTTTTTTGCGATTTTTTGCATGACTAATTTTTTGTTTGACCCATTTGACTTTTCGTCCTCGAAAACGGGATAAACAGGCTCGAGTCTTAAAAGTTTGACCTCCCTCAGACATTTACTCCACCCTTGTTCACAATAAAATTTCATGTACGATTGGACTATTATCGGGTAAGCACTGACAGCATCTTGCTCGATAAAATGTTTTCGATAATGATCTTATCTGAACATTAAAAAGTTTCGAATCACTGGAGAAGAAATTTCTAATAGTGTTGCTGAGGAAAAAGAAAGCGGCAATAAACAATCAGACGTTAGATTTGGATTAGTTTTTGAAAAATCTGATTGCAAGAAAAACGGGTTAGTGTAAAACAAGTTTGCGTTCTTAAAACATGGGAAAAGTGTTCTGATGCCTTATTAAGCTATCTATTAGCCAATCCGGAAGCAAAATGCGTTGTCACTACATTTCCTGAATTATTGCTGGCCAGCAATGAATTATCAATGTTTTTGGTACCTTTTCAATTTTCACTACCGCCAAACAAAATGTTGGTGGAGTACGTGTAAGTTACATCGACCATTGCTCTGATACTATTTTAAAGCCTCGAAAGAATGGTAACCTCTAACTTTGATAAGTTTTAAGAGCAGAAGTTACATGTAAGTAGTCAAATAAGAAGCCGCCATAAAGTACGCAAATAAATACTTTAAGTCGGTTATTCTAAATTTTCCTAACTTTGTTGATTTCTTGTGAGCGGAGTTTTACATTGCTGACATCGTTTTTCTTAGCCCTAGGATATGTCTGAGTTTTCTCTATTGTTCACAGGTTTCAGGAAGCCATCGTCTATGCTGACTTCTGGTGTTGAGGTTTAGTTTTTGACAGAAATGTTGAGGTTTAGTTTTAAAACTAGCAGTAAATCTTTTTCCCTTTTTAATCTGAGATCAAATAGTTCTCGGTTTAGTTTTGTCCGATAAAGTTTTATTCCTGTAAATATAATTCAATGTGAATTTAAGTACAAAAAATAAAGGTTATGAATCATATCAATTATGTTCTTTACCATCAAGTTCAATTAGTCTACTTATTGTGACTAAATATTGAAGAAAACAATGAAACTTATGTCTGATGTTCATTGAGTCTGAATTTTGTTTGCAGGAAATCCAAGTGCCAGTGAAAGCTGACAACGAATGTGGTGGAGGAAATGGCTACTTCTGTGCCGGCGGGCCTCAAGGAAACAAGCCCATGGACTCATGCACCGGCGATTCAGGATCTGGTGTCGAATGTACGGGGCAAAAAGGTAAATATTTGGCAAGTTTACCTCACTGCCATTTGTCTTTAAACTTTTTTAATTGATCTCAAACGAAGTTTGTAGCAATTATATTAGTCCTATGGCCTTTTTTAATGCAATTATTAGCTTGACGATTTTTTCGAGGCGTTTGACTTTTTGTCAACAAAAACGGGAATAACAGGTAATGCCCGGAAGGCGTTAAAGCCTTAGATCCTATTTTGACACCCCCCCCCCCACCTACGCCCCTGCCACCAAGGCAACCTCCTCACCCAAGAAAGAAACACTGATGCTTTTCCACTTGCGCGCTTACTTTCATTTAAGCTTAAGATAGCCTCCGTGATATCAATCTGACTAACTACTGTAAAAGCCAACTACTCACCAGTCAATGGAGAGCAATACGTCCGACGTCAGTCGGATTTGTTTAAGCCGCCGTCAACCTCTCAACGGCTATTATTTAGGCGCTCGCCGTTTTAAAATTCAAAGAATTTGATTTATATTGGGGCGCTGTCTTTTTTAAAGAGATGTTCACACATTTTCATGATTTTTGAAGTCGAATTGGAGTGGTGATTCTGGTCACGCCGAAACAGAAAGTGGTGCAAAAAAGCGAGTGGTTTTGTGGCGTAAAATTTTTTCGCTCTAATTTTATAGTAGAGTGAGAAAACGGTGTTGGAACAAAAATGTGCTTTCTCGCTTGTCGTTTTTTTGTTCACATGAGGCAATTTCACTTTGATTTTTACTGGTTTTTAAATTTTTGGATCGGATTTTTTTTCTAAATGGGTTTCCCAATCCATTCATATTTCATTCTAGGCCTAGTTTTTGTTTGAACAAAATTTCTTCTCCCTAGTGGTCTTTTGTTCACATGCGGCATTTTGACATGGTTTTTCAGTTTTTGTTTAATTTTTAATAGCTGCGTCAGTGATTCCAGGCGGCTATTATTGGACTTCTATTTTTTTTACTGCGTTCAGCAGATTTTTGTTTCGTCTTACCCTGACTTCTTGGAATTGACTTTTTCAATGACTTCAGTGACTTCTACTGCTTTGCAGTTAAAATTGGTGTTCGTGACGTCATTTTTGCTTTCAGGTCAATTGCGTGACTTACTTCACTAAAAAAATGACTTCTGAACTCACTTATGGAGCTTTAAATTTTATGAACATTTACTAATTAAAGGTCAATAGTGTGCATCTAAGTAGTGCCAAAATTATATGCCCTAATTCCTGAGTAATGGAGTCTTGAGTTTTAATGTCGAATATTAATTTTGAAAAAGCTCCATTAGGGTTTTTTCCTTGTAGAGCAAATGTGTCTCATAAAAATGTCAGTCCGAGTCTAACCCAAAAAGTCTAGTGGTCTATTTAAAAGCTTGTGGTCGATCTCTCAATCTTATTTCTTCAGTTGTTTCATTTCATGGTAGGCCACAAGCGTCTTCCACAAATGTTTTCCACAATTCACTCAGTCCGTTCAACGTCTAGTTTTTGTTTAGTCGATGAATATTACTTGAATTGTACGACAGGACTTTTCCTGCTGTTTTTTTTAAATTAGCTTTACCTTTTGTTATATTCGAGTCCTTAGCGGTATTCTAACAGTTTTGTTTTTTCAGGTTGAATCGTTCATGTGTTTCTACCGAAAAGGGAAAGAAAAAAATGTGCACATACTAACTCAAAAATGACCATTAATTTATTAGGTTTTATTGAAGTCACAAAGGTCAATAATAATTAGGTTTAAAAAGATCAGGTTAAGAATTTTTGCCGTCAGCCTCTCAGCGGCTATTATTTAGGTGCTCTCCTTTTTTTAATTCGCTTTACCTTTTGATCGCGTTTTTCGTTTTAAATAAGTCGCGATTTTCACGTTTGACTTCTAACTTACCTCACTCTTTGTTTCAAATAAATGAATTTTAAATTCTTTCACTCATTGAATTACGTAATGTAGTGAATACGTTCAATGTCGAAAGAGCGAAATCAAAAGAAATGGGATAAACATATAAAGCCCCGTCATTAAGTCAGTGCATTAAGTCAGTTACCAAAGTTCAATAAAGCGATTTCCAGCTGGCATTAGTATTATGCTTAATAGCGTTCAGTTTAAAAGCTGAAGTAAATTTTATTTTAGAATTTAACTGAATATGCAGAATTTGCACACCAAATAAAAAAAATGACACTTAAAAAAAATATGTCAATTTCTATTTCTTATTTTTTTTTCGTTTTCTTTCAATCCCAATGTGCGTCAAGTGTGTCGACGGCGGCTATTTTCCGTCAATTAGCCGGCTATTTTATGAATTTAGCGTGATAAAATGGTAAAGCCGGAGGGAAGTAATTCGCTGGGCAGATCTTTTAAATCTTTACTAAGCTCTAAGTGAAAGCGAGTTGTACAATATTCACCTTTTGCTTAAATGTACAGTTTTTGCTCCCACCATTGTGCACTTTTATTTTGCAATTTCCGCGTTAAATTTGGTTAGTTTCAGGTACAGCCCCATACTAGTTCAAAATGGCGTGTAAAAAAACTCATTCGAAGTAATTTTGCTCATGAAAATATATTAACTGTGTATTTAGGTGGCACCTTTCTTTGTGGAATCGTATCAAGTGGTCCTGCGCCACCCAACTGTGGCGTGCAGGCGGGAAAATACGTGAGTGTGGGATATGGAACTGTGAACTCATTCTTGAATATGAAGAACGGACGATACACACCAATGGAACGTGGGGAGTCATCGGTTGTTGCTGAGTTTAGAGATAAAAGCAGCTACTTTTTTAGTGTGATCTTTCTGTTATTGCTAAAATGAACCAAAATTAGTCGATTTAATTTGAAGTGACTGAAAAATGTCATTGAGTGACCAAATTAAATAATCAACTTGATGAAATCTAATGAACTTTAAATTAAAAACTTCGACGATTAATTATTTAATACGTGAAAAATCGAACTTAATTCAATTTTTGGATTGTTTGATTGTGTTCTGGTTGTGTTTGATTTTAAACTGGCTTCAGCTGCTTTAGATTTGTATTTCACAAATTAGATTGATTTACGACAAATTAATTCAAATTTCGTGCAAGAGTATTTTCAATAATGTTTTATCGACGAATTAGTCAATTTGATGGTTGGTATATCAGAGGTTGGCCAAGTATGGCAAAATATGTAGAAAATAGCCGTACAAATCTTGACCAAAACCGCCAATTTTTTTGCATTGCAGTAGTGGTGAAGGGGGTTGAATGGGGTGACTCAGGGGGAGACCGCCCTTCACACTATAAAATTGACGTAAAATACGATTACTCATGTTCCTTACTAATTCAAGGCGAACTGCGACTATATTTAAGATGGTCAATGGTGGTTTGCTGTGCAAAGTACAGCAACTGTTCCCACCCATAAATTTATGTCGCAAAAATTCAGTAATTTCAAAACAATTGACGCAGTCAAGTGTTTGATTGCCCTCAAACGAAGTTTGTAGCAATTAAATTAGTTCTGTCGATCTTTTTAATAGCCGCACAGCGATAGCTGGGGCTATTATTGGCCTTCTCTTGGTTTTTACATTTCAAAGAATTTGAATTGTATTGGGGCGCTGTCTTTTTTTTAAAGATCTGTTTACATATTTTCATGATTTTTGAAGTCAAATAAGAGTAGTGATTTAGGTCCCGCCGAAACAGGAAGTGGAGCCAAAAAGCGAGTGGTTTTGCGGCGTGACATTTTTTCGCTCTTAATTTAAAGTAGAGTGAGAAAACGGTGTTTGAACAAAGATTCGCTAGTGGTTTTTGTTCACATGCGGCAATTTCACTTTGATTTTTACTGTTTTTTCGATTTTTTGGATCGGTTTTTTTTCTAAATGGTTTTCCCAATCCATTCACAGTCCGCTGTAATGCGGCGCTGTCTTTTTTACGACTCGAAGAGGAGTATTGGAGAAGTCCTTTTTTTAATCAATTTTATTGGAGTGATTTTTGAAGTGGGAAATGAAACGTGTGAAAAAATTTGGAGTGATTTTGGTGCTGAACAAAAGTGAAGAGCGGAGCGAAAAGAGAGTGGTTTTTGTTCATACTGCTGTTTTTGAGAGAGCGAGAAATTGATGTGTGAAAAAATTTTCTCTAAGCGAGCGAAATTTTTTTGTTCACGTGCGGCTTTTAAAAGCAGTTTTTTGCAACTTTTGATGTTTATGAGGTTTGATTATGATATTGTATTAGTTTTAGGCTTTTTTATTGGAATTGAAGGTTTCAAGTAGTTAATTTGATTTTTAATGCTAATTTGTAGGTTTTTGGTCAGTTTTGCTGATTTTTAGAAGAAATTTAATGACTATTTGCCTGTTTTTTTGTTTTAATGCTTTAAGTGGGATTTGAATAGAAGCTTTTTACTTAAGAAATTTTCAGATACTAGATGACTAATGTTTTTTTGGTATAAATCCTTTTTTTCTTAGGAAAATTGACAGAAAAATTGAGAAATTTGAAACCATTTTTGTTCCTTTTTTTAAAACTAAGACTAGACAAGTTTCTTAGCATATTATGACTTGGCCACTTTTTTGCGAGTTTTTCATTGCTCTAATTGCAAAGAAACTTTACTCGGCTTTATGTTTCCTTGTACTATTTAAAAACATCTCATTCAGCTTTTCTAGTTTTTTTGTTCAATTTGTTTTTGAATGCCGTTTCTATTCTTCTCTGAATTTTTTATGGCATTTATGGAGGTCCATGGTTCACATTAGTTGTTCTAGCTGTTTAGTCATAAGTATGGGCAATTTTCTCCTTCGAGTTGTTGCGGAATTCTTCCAGCTACGTTTTTTTTAAAGATCTGTTCACATATTTTCATGATTTATGAAGTCAAATTGAAGTAGTGACTTTGGTCACGCCGAAACAGGAAATGGAGCGAAAAACGAGTGGTTTTGCGGCATGAATTTTTTTGTTCTAATTTTAAACTAGAGTGAGAAAACGGTGTTTGAACCAAAATTCGCTTTCTCGCTGTTGATTTTTTGTTCACATGAGGCAATTTCACTTTGATTTTTACTGTTCTTTTTAATTGCTCTCTAAAGAAGTTTGTACCAATTATATTAGTCCTGTTGGTCTTTTTTTAATGCGATTTTTCGCTTGACCGATTTTTTGTCTGACGCATTTGACTTTTCGTCCTCAAAATCGGGATAAACAGGTAGTGCCCAGCGGGCATTAAGTGCTCTTAGAGCCTTTCAGCTCACTAGTCTCCAATTATGCGATTCAAAGAAACTGTTTTGGAGACTCATACTTATGTTGCGAAGGGCATTTCTTAGAGATTGACCCCCACCACACCACATCAGCCCCCTTCTCACTTCACGCCCCCAAATCCCCACCCCTGCACATCGTTCAGGCCGTAAGGGCCCCGTGCAGCCAAAAACCGCTTTCCCTCCGTTGCCCCCACCCCCTCCCACACACACACACACTGTTGATCACCCACATACTTTTGACCCCCACCCCACTTTCGCCACGCCATCAGGCCCCGGTGCTATACCGTGGCTAGCTACCGACAAAGAAAGACAACCACTCGACGGTCGTTTGAGAGCAATTCGCCCGACGTTAGTCGGTTATGTTTGTTATTTTTTGCTCATACAAGCATGACAAGACATCAGACGCGCTCTGAGATTCATCCGGACAATCACATACGCAACGCTAAGCATCATTAGAAAGAATGCAAAGCCTTTAGTAAAAAACCAACATAGAGCCAAGACGAGAATCCGGACAAGAAATGAGAGAAGTTTTTTCATTGTGGGTTTTTGATCTTTTCCGTTTGTGCTCCCCCAGTGCGTTATGCTCCCCCTTACTGTGTAAAAATATGGCATGGGCGCTTGCCACATTTTTACACAGTAATAATACGGCTGTGTAAACATGGGGCGTGGGCCTCACTGGTCTCTAAGTTTTGCGATTCACGGAAACTTTCATGGTGGGAAGGGGGCTTTAATTAAATTTTGGCCCACTGTCACCACCCAATCATCCTCCCTCCCCCCCCCCTCCACCACACACACCGTCAACCCTCCAACCGGCCATTTAGACCCCCCTCGTCCACCAGCCCTACCCCCATGCTTGACCCCTCAACTCCGCTCATCGCCCCTCCCCCTCTAATGCTAACATCCCTACACGCCTACTGGTTACTTTTTACTAGGTCAACGCTAAATTCAATGCAAAATTATGTAAGATCTACGTTTTGAAACGCCAAAATTATGTGAAATGTGAGTTTTCAGTCCTATTTCTGCGGTTCCTAAGCAGAGTAAGGTTCTGTGGCTCAGTAGTAGAAGAGGCGACTAATAAGCAGGAGGTCAGTGGTTTGAGTCCCATACCCAGAGTTCTACGCGTTGATTTTATGTAAAATCACCGCTAAATTCAACGCAAAATATGTAAGATCAACGCTAAATTCAACGCAAAATATATAAGATCTACGCTAAATTCAGCGCAAAATATGTAATATCTGCGTTAATTTCAACGCAAAATATGTAAGACCTACGCTAAATTCAACGAAAAATGTAAGATCTACGCTAAATTCAACGCAATATATGTAAAATCTACGCTAAATTCTACGCATTCAACGCAAAATTGAGTAAGAAAGTTGGGATCTATTATGTTTTACCCCCCTCCAGTGTTTTTTATGACCCCCCTATTCTGTTTTTACAGAATATATCCCAAAAAAGACTCGAAACCTTTTTTGAAAAGTGAAAATTTCCCTCCTCAAAATCTGTTTGAAATTTGTTTAAAACATCTTTTTTACTTCAGAAATAAAATTTTTCAAACTATTAAGGCCTGAAACTCAGAAATAAAATTTTTCAAACTATTAAGGCCTGAAACTCCTTTTTCTCCCTTTTTTCTCCCTTTTCTACTTCAGCGTGATTAGAAACACTGCTTGAATTTGAATTCTCCGGAAAATTGAAAAATGTGTGAAGCTATCGTAAAAAGTGCACTAAAATAATACAAATTTGTTGGCTTGTAAAAAAACAGGACTTCAACAATAGCCTCGGTTTTTTCTGTGAAAGGAAAGTATTAGAGAATTAAATAATTTTATTGAGTTTTGAAGGAAATTTAATTCGAACAAAATTATTTTGCGTATTCAGTTTATTCTGCATAACAATCTTTGGTTGCTTTCAAAGTGTACGCTCAATTCTTTTCAGGGGAGCAATTTATTAAATTTCGATTATAGTGTTCAAAAAGGTTGGCTAAATAAACTCTTTTTAAGAGGTCTTACGGCGTGAAAAGTCGAAAACGGTTGAGAACTTTGAGGCTTATTAGATTTTCGAGAGATAGAGTCACGTTTGGTTTAACGATTTGCATTGATCTTCCAACGCCATTATCTGAAAATGGCAGACAAAGCCGTTTCATTGCCCCGCAGAAATAATAACATTTACAACGTCGGAATCATTTTAAAATTGTAATTAAATTTCGATATTTCTTGCGCAAGACAAAAAATTGTTTAAATGGAACCATCGCTCATGATGCCATATAAGTATTCAAAATCCTCGTTATTCGTTAACCTGGGATAAACTTGGTGGGATTTGTTTTTAGTAAGATAATTTGTATTAAAAGGTATAAAAATTATAATTTTCTCACGTATTGACTGTCTTCAAGTCTGATTTAGAGTTATTGGAGCTTGAAGGTAAGATTACAGGCGTATGGTGCTGTATTTTTTGCACCAAGTTCGAGACTATTTTGAAAATTCTGATTAATGTTTCTCTTTAAGAAGATGGTATGAGGTGACAATTAGCAAATGTCAAATGATCGCTGTATTTATACCTCAACATGCAGTGAATGCTGAACTGCAAATCAGTATTAACAACTTCATATCAGCTCTGACCGGCTATTACCACGCTGTGCTCGAGAACGGCTTTCTGCTCGAAAATCAGGACGATGTTTTGAAGTTGCTTCAGCTCTGCAAATCTGTTAAGTGCTCACGATTTAGGCAGGTTCAAAGTTCAAATGAGGCTAAAAGTTTTCTCAAACTTTGCTCTGCCAAGCTGCTTTCTAATGGAGATGAAAATGTGGGGGTTGGGGTGGCGGTGGTTGGAAGTGAACAAAAAGAGAAAGCGCCTGAAGTGAACAAAGAAAAGTCGTTATTTCACACTCCGAAGCCATTTGAATTTCTGGCGCTAAGGAAAGCGATTTTATCAGGTAAAAGAAAACGTGTTTATTATTATCCAATTGAGTCCAAAAAATTAACCTCGAAATAAAACGGTTCGTTCTGATCTAATGTGATTTTTATTTTAAAAAGTAATTTTTTAACGAATGTGAAAATTGTTTTGGCTCGTGTGCAAATAAATAAAGAATGACGTGAGATTCTGGAAGTATAGCTTTTTGCAGTTTTTGTGTAAGAACCGAGCAGTGACCTCTTATGGAAGTGAATCTAGTTATGAAGATATGAAGATCAGTTGTTCTGAAGAAATGACATTGAATCGTGCTGGTTGCATGATTAATTTCTTAGTTAAGATTGAAGTGACCAAATTCAACTAGTTCTTATTTGCCGATGTTAGAGGTTCTTTTTTATGATACATAAATAAACATATTTGTGACAGATAGTTCGAAATTTCGATAACTGATAAATTTAAGTTTTAAAAAATGCAACATGTTTCGCCAACCTGTTGTCCTTAGAATTTTAGCGTGTCATTGGAGAATTGTACTCGAAAGCATTTCAATATTTAACAATAAATAGTTCGGATGATAAACATTTATCTAATTCTTCTTGTTTAGATGATGCCAAGTCTTTCCGCAGCCTCGTGTTCAGTAACCCTCATTTCCTGGTGACCTCGAGTGACACATGCACAATATTACATGACGGAGCCAGATACAACGCACTTCATTTGTGTGCACAAAAGAACAGGAAACTAGTTGCACTCACACTTATCAAAACCATATCCAGTAACGAGTTCTGGCAGCTTATCTACCCACACGATTCGGACTGTTCTCGAATGAACAGAATGAATTACATGCTGGATATGTACTTGAATACGCCTGACAAACATTGCGGTGAAACAGCTCTTCATTTTGCGGCCAAATTTGGATTTAACTCGATGCTGGAGCTGTTGGCATCTCACCCTAGAACTATCAGAAACACTGTTAACTCAAACAATCTTAAACCAGGTCAAGTGGCAGGCGTTCGCTGTTCGGGGTTCGCCCCGAAATTTAAAATTGACCAGGGTCCTTTTTACGTCTGCTGTTCCGTTTGCGATAGTGATTTGTCGATGTTCAAGTTCGTTGTATCTGGTCCAAAATCGCCCAGTGACAATTTTGAATTGGGATCCACTCAAGCTCGAAAAGTAAAAGATTTGGTAACCTTGGAAACTGATTTCGTAACGGATGCATACATCGGACCTACTTTCGAAGTAAAATGCAAGGCAATTCAGAACGATTTAAACAAACTTAAACGTTCTATCCTGACGTCCTCTGATTCGAAGCTGGGAAAATATTTGAAATATCGAATTGGTCGGTTCAAAATCTGCAACGAGCACAAAGTGAGGTTGAAGGAACGTTTTTTGATATCAGACACGTTCTTAGAAATATCCGAAGAATTTATTTTGGGTATTTTGAAACGGTGTGAGTTATTTTTGCAGCGCGAAAACAATTCGTTTTTTGCGACCTCGGATCTTTTGGAATCCTTTGCATGTTTTAATACTACTTCATGCCAAGCTAACAATTCGCTAGCCGATTCCTCGTTAGGATCTCTTACTTCAAGTTTTGCCAATCTTAATTTAAACGCTAGTTTTCAGCGCAGTTTTAATCTAAACGATAGTTTAATGCCAGGAATTAACGAAATCTCTGAAGCTTTGATGCGAGCTAACGAATCTTTGAACAATATCAGCGACCTTGATCTGATCAATGACGGTCAGAATGCGTCATCATGTAGCGAGAACAACGATGACCCGGAGGATTTTAAAACTCCTCCTGGGTCGCCAGACTTGAGTTTCGTTGATGCAATCAACAGCCCTTTTATCTCATTTTGTAACTGCAAAGCTACCGACTTCTGGGATCAGTCGAACAATTTATTAGTTTTGAACAATCATCTTGTATGTCAATACTTTGATATTTTACGTCAAACTGACCATTATGAATGTGAATTATTCCCTTTTATGCAAGTTTGGACTGAAAGTTTTAAATTGTATTCTAAAGATATGTTGGCTGATAAGCGAGTGAAGATTTCTATGCATTGTAAGTCATGTAGTTTTTGTCCTAATGATATTGATGTGAGATTTAGTGAGTTTGTTTCTTTGAGTGATTTTGAATTTGACCCATTTTGTCTGAATTTGACTTGATATAGAATATAGAACTCATTTTACCATTATATTCTTTTTCCTCAAGATAAAATCGAAAATAAAAGATGTGCTAGATGATTTTTGGGAAATGCCTTTATTGTTCTACAATTTTGCCTTTTGAGAAGAATTTTATTTCTCCGGATCTGTTCAATGCAAAAACAAATTATTGTAATCGAAATGCCTAAAGACACTTGGAGAGTGCTGTGCGGGTGACGATAGGTACAGATCATGAAACTCTGCGTACTTTGCGACAGTAGAATTCTAGGTGAATTGAAGATTGGAATAAGAGTGGAAGTTACCATTTTTTCAAATTTCTAATTTTGAAATTGTCACCAGTGGCAGTGGAAAAATTTAACGGTAAATCTTGTAACAGGAAGGCTCGCTTGTTCTATGTGTGGCACAGAATGTGTCCTCATTCGCACTTGAAAGCATAACATATATCAATATATCGAAAATGATACTTCAGAAACGTTTGTTTTAGCTACAGACATGTCTAAAGAAAGACTGCACACAAAAACAAATCAAAATAAAAGAGATTGGAGCTTAATAATAGATAGCTGAGTGCGTGGAGCTGCTCCTAACAACTCAAATTTGTTGTTCTTTTAAAACTCAATTATGAGAAAAATTTTCATTAGTTGGATTTAAAAATTGTCAAAAAAGCATCTTTTTTTTCATATCCCAGTGTTGAGAAAAAAGTACAAAATGCAGAAGGAGTCATTGTTAAATGGTTTTCATTCAATTTTGCATGCAGAAAAAGCGAATTCTATCACTAAGACTTACAATTTCTCCTTAGTCTTTCAGGTTCGATATGAAAAATCTTTATATTTTCTTGATTTTTCATTTTTTTAACAATTAACCATTAATAGACAGATCTTTGTTTTCTCCCTGTTCTGTTTTCTCCCTGTTTATCAAGACTAAAACAAAGGTTTAAGACGAACTGAATGTTGGATGAAAAGTTAATTTAACGCAGATGAGGGACGGGTTAAAAATACATAAAAATTTTCAAAAATTGGCTGAAAATTTGTCAAATTTAAAAAAACGCCATTTTTCATTTTGTATTACATGGAGACATTGACAAAACGATGTGATTCTTGTTTTTGATACCCTCGAAAAAACCACTATTTGTCATAAAAGATTGATATTTGACCAATTTTTTTTTATCTAAATCTGATGGAAAATTAGACCAAATTGTCTGAAATTGTGGGTAGAAAATGGTGAATGTTGTTTTTCCAAAAAACGCAAAATTTCTCTTTGTAGTGATACTACACATGGTAGCTGGGGATGCCCACAAAAAAGTCGAAAAATTGTCGAAGAAAAAAGTGGGGCTAGCATAAATTTCTCTCAATTTCAAAAAATGCGGGAACAACTAGTGCTCTTATGTTGCAGATCTTGAGTAGATGACCTTCTCAGCTGAGAATTGGATTTTGCCTTGCGCTATACTTATCCATATCTGCTAAAATTCAGCACTGCTGTTTTGTGTTTGATAAATACAATACAGCCGTGCAAGGAAAACCCAACAGAGCCAAGATTGAGCATCTCTCGGTACAAAATTCAATACCATTTTGCTTTAATGCAATTAAAGTCGCTGCTCTGCAATAGCTTGCAGAAATGCAATCAAAATTATATATAGTGTTACTTTAATTAATATTAGATGACCGTTGAGAACGACCAACCAAAGTCCTTCTTGGATTAATCGTCGAACGTTTTCTGTCTTTCAGCAACAACAGCCAATAGTTAAATACTGGGCAGCACCGTTGTGAACAGGATGGGGCTTCTGAACAGTTTGTTGCTATACAGTTCATGACTCAAAGCGTTTCCTAGGCTTTGTAATGACTTAATCCTGTCTAGATTCGGTCCAGTATAATAATTTGGTTGAGTGTTCATTTTGGTTGTCTTACGTACCGCTGCAAGACTCTTGTTCTGATGGCTGATTACAAAATTGTGTGTTTTCATGCCCATGTGAAATGATCAAAATTAATTTTTCACTAGTTGTATGTTAATTCTTCTAATTGTTCCCACATTTTTTGAAAAATGGGAGAACTTTTTGCTAGCCCCACTTTTTTTGTTCAGACAATTTTCGACTTTTATAGAAGGCATCCCATGCTAGCTTATATGGTATCAATTTGAAGCTCTCTGCATCTAGAATTTCACTACAAGGAGAAATTTTGGAAGTTTTGCTTATTTGGAAAAAAAACATTCACCATTTTCTATTCACAATTTCAGGCAATTGTGCCTAATTTCTGAAATCTCCAAATAGTAAAATATAAAAACTTGAAATTCAAAAAATGCGTTTTTATCAGCAAAAAATTACAAAATTTGTACCCAATTTTTTTTTGAACTGCTAACCCGTCAGTCACCTATTCTAACCTAAATTTTCATGCAATCTTCAGTTCATTTTAAATCTGTTTTAAAAGTCGCGATAAACAGGAAGAAAACATATGAGATCTCTCTATTAATGGTTAATTGTTAGAAAATTTTTGGAAAAATCTAAAAATATAATTGTTTTTATCGAACCTGAGGACTAGATGCATGCAACTAAGTGATAACATGCACTTATGTGCATGCAAAATTGACTGAAAACCAGTCAACAATGACGCCTTTTGCATTTTGTACTTTTTGGAATACATTTAGATATGACAAGGAAAACAGATGGTTTTTCTGATAATTTGAAAATGGAACTAAAGAATTTTCCTCGTACTTGAGTTCAGTTCAACAATAAATTGAAACAACAATTTGAAAAAGCAATATTTGAGTTGAAACAACAAATTGTCATATTTGAATCATTTTTGAAGCAACAACAAATTTGAGTTGTTAGCAGGAGCTTAACCTGCTCAGTTATCTAATATTAAGCTCGAATCTCTTTTATTTTGATTTGTTTTTGTGTTCAGTTTTTTTAAGAAACAATTTTTGATGAATTTGATGTTAATTGAAGTCAAATTTGTGGGGACACATCAGATAGCACAGCGGCTAATCCAACTGAGGCAGCACAGCTGAGTTATACTCATGGAGATTACTTGTTTAGAACGCCAATCAATAAGGATTTTTTCTGCATTTTGAACCTTACGGACTTTTGAGATTTGAAAAAGAAATCATTTACTTTTTTTGACATTTTCAAAATTTGTCAACTTCTATGCCACTAATGTATTTTTTTCCATAATTTTGTGATTCAATAAAACAACAATGATGAGTTATTGGGAGCAGCTCCACGTACTCTTTTTTGTTGCCTTTTTTAGAGTGCTACATAATTTTTGATGATTTTTGAAGTCAATTGGAGGTAGGATTTAGATAGGCACATCAAGTAGTAGAACGGTTAATTTCACTGAGAAAACACAGGTAACAAACAAACATTATGCTAAGGGCGCCAACGGCTATTTCTGAGATTAAAGAGAAGTCAGGTTCTCGCGAATCTTTGTTGACGCGACGTTCTGTGACTGCTACTTTTAATTTTATCCTCTTCTCAATATCAGATTTCTTTACGACTGTCATTTAAAAGTAACAAGCTTTTTCCATTGATACCTAGCTTCAACTGCGCGAATCACTTATTTGACTCTTATAAATTTTATTCACAGTGATTTTTGGCGGCTTGCTTAATTATCAACAATAATAGCAATTCGTATTTAAGAGGCATCTTTTTATGGATTCAGATTTATTAATACTCAGGGAGATGACGTGCTTAGAAGCAACCCATTTTTTAAAACAGAACATTGATTTAAATTTCTTGCTCTTTATGTTTTTTCTTTTCGTCACTTTTTCAAGAAATAATTTGTACAGCTATATTTTAAGAAGTCAATTCTATAATAAACCATTGATGAAAGTTTTGTGTTCCTGTCCAAATGAAAAGCAATTCAGCGGTATGAAATGCTCTATAGTAAAGTATATCGCCTTCCTTTTGATTCTGTTTTAGGTAAGGTTATATCAAAACTGGTTATTTTGAGAGTTTGAACTTTTTAGATTTAATTCACATCTAATAATATTCGCTCTTGCTGTTTTAGGGTGCCTCAAGGAGCTTTTTTTTAACATCTCAGGTATATAAACTACCAACATTTTCTTACTATTTCAGTGTTGTCACATAGACAAACACCTCTTAAGATGTGCTGGAGAAATCTCAGCTCCTAATTATTCAAAATGCATTTCTTTACTGTTACTTCGTCAGAAATTAGTCTCATGCATTGTTTTTTTTCTATGCTATTTAAAGCTCCCAAACTGAGCATGTTTTGGAATAAGTGAGTTGTCACCTGTTTTGAAAAGCCAAATCCAATTGGCTGTTTTTTGCCCGCTCTTCTGGCCTCCTTAGTTTTTTTGTAACTGTTTTACCATTTGTTTGTACGCTGGTAGGGTTCTTTGCTCAATCTGTGTTTTAACATAGTTTTGGTTTATTTCGAAAGCACAAGTTTCAAATAGTATTTTTAATATGTCCTTCTCAATTGTGTAAACCTATTTGCTTTATCGTTAGCAGTACTTGTCAGTAGTCATGAAATAATCAGTTAGTCAAAATTGCATTTGTTGTTTTCTTAGCATTTTATTCCGGGACTTGTACTGCTAAGTTCATCACTTTTATAAACAGATTTATTCATTTCTTTCGCTTTTGCCGCTTGATTGTAGAACTGACGAAATTCATTTTGACTTCTAAATGCTATTTAATTCCCTCGTTTTACCAAAACATGGTGTAGGAGATGTTGCGGGAAAAAAATTGAGACAAATTCAGAGAATTTTGTCCCGTTGATATTGTAAGCCAGTAAAAAAAATCATTTTCCAGTAATTTGCTCTTCTGAATATTTGTTTACCAGTTTTTGCTACCAAAAGATTGAACTGCGGTTTCGCTGAGTAAACGTGACGTGGAGTCGCTGCTTCCTTGATTGCTGAGAAAGTTAGAGTTTGAAAAGCTGTTAACTTGGACTGAGACGTCGAATTGACTTCACAATTGTTTAAAAAAATCTTTAATTTCTTAAACAGTTATAAAGAAAACTTATCAAGCTCAATCAAAATAGTCAATGATGCAAGCGAATTTAAACTCATAGGGCTGGGTTTTGTTACTACACGTTTTAGGAAAACTTTTGATAATAATTTATCATAATTGAAGTGCATCTAATGATTTCGGAATTGAAAGTTACTCAGGTTTTTTGTTTCCTCTGAAAACAAATATTATATTGTTGTTAATAGTAGCGTTTAATTTTCATTTTAACTGGAATTCATTTCTATTTCAAATCTGCGTATAAGAAAATCGTTAGATATGAGATTGAAGCGGATTTCAATTTTCAAAATGTTAATGGTTAATGTTTTTGACAGCTTGTTTTAAATCTCCGAAATAAATTTTGTCCTTTTTGGCAGCTACTCTACGGCTGATTTTGTGGTTGAATGGTAAGAAAGTTGCATGACATGCTACCCAATACCCTAATACCTAATTAGTAAATTTACGTTTAACAGTCCCAATAAAAATTAGCATTTGTTATCAAAATCTTGTTATGAATTAATTATCCGATTAACCTAATCTCGTGTTTAATAGCTCTCGAAAGACGTTTGAAGCAATTATCGTAAGCGTTTGTCTTTTTTATGCAAAGCTTTGCTTGACCGTTTTGATCGAGAACATTCTTTCAATTTCACTTGCGAGTGATTTAAGCTTAACTTCTTGCTTTATACGTGACTCAAATTATTTCTCTCATTCAAAATTAAGTTTGCTGCTAAAACAAAAGTGATCGCAAGATCAGGAATAACAAGACCCAGATAGGCGAGTGGCTAATGTTTTGGTCACTCCCGAGCGGTAATGCATGTCTAAGCTTTTTGCTCCCATAAAAAGTTATCTAAGCTAATGAACCTATGAATTAAATTGCCGGCCTGTCTTTCGAGAACAATTTGTCCGGCATTAGTCGGTTTATGTTTGGATGTGATAGTTCCACAAAAAATCACACGGGCCGCTGAGAAGTGATCACGACGATTTTGAAAAATAAGTATATAAATTGGCGCACATAGATATAATAATGTTAAATCGTTTTTCTGATAATTTTAACTAGGGTGAAATATTGGGAATATTGTGGATACTTTGGCGCATTGGCTATTTTGGCATTAGTTACTTTGTCCTGAATGGTTTAATGGAAACCTGGAAGGAAACTTGGAAGTTTTTTGTTATAGTTCCAGAAAACAAAACATTTTCTATCTGATGAGTTCTGGTGATCCGTCGATATGAAATTTTTATATTCTTTTGTATAACTTTACGACTTATACAACTTTACGACCATTTCACATTGCATCTTGAATCTAATTAAGTCTGAAATGATACGGGATTGAAACAATAATATAAAAACAAGGAAGAGCCTATTTGTTTTACGAACTGAGTTTTATCGTTGGAGCCTAGTTCAAGCATATGATTGTAAGTGTAAGTTCTGATTTTTAGTTGAATTGTCTATTTTTGATTTACTTTTATTAGCTGCAGCTTCTTCAGATCACGTCTGTATAAAGATACTTTAACTATCGACTTTTCGAAATTTTAGCACCCGAATGGGGCGTTCTGTTAGATATATTTTTAAAGGCACATGGTGATAAGACTTAGATGACAAATAAATCTAGAAAATAAAAATGTGGAAACTGGTTAGAAAAACCTGCCCAATGAATGGGTTTTACTGTTGCTCCTTCATCTGCTTTAATGTTCAGGGAGAAATCGGGAGCTAATGAATTTGTATTAAAGTTTGAGATGTAAGTATGTAAAAAGTATTCGGACAATAATCTGAAGTGGATAGAAAGTGCCTGAGGAATCCAAGTACAGATGAGTAGCATGGATACATCCAAAAGGTACCCGAAATGGCCGTCAACCCGTTTCACCCTCGCTCTACTGGGTTGGATGGGGTTTGCTCTAGTGTACGCTATGCGGGTGAACCTAAGTATCGCAATTGTGAAGATGGTTGAAGAACCAGTCAGGAAGCACGAAGTTCTGGAGAAACAGGTGACCGAATTCTCGGAAGGTTTGTGGTAATTCGTTCTTGCCAGTCAATATAGTTGTTTGCATTTAAATTGGAACTGAATGACCCTTCGCCATACGGTAAAAAATAATAATTGTTTAACAACGATAATAGGCATGGTCAACATTGTATGTGTCGAGTGGTGGGAGGAACTTTATGCTGAATGTCTATTTTTTTATTCTGCAACTTTTGGCTGTGGCACTAGAATCGTAGAAAGTGGAGCGAAAGCCCTTTGAATTCGATAATAGGAAGTTTCTTTCTTTTCTTGCTGTTATAATGGTTTAAATTTTTGGTTCAATTTTGTATTCAGTCGATATCAGTTTTTTCTAGCTGAAAGGTGCCAATTTAATCAAATTTGTGCTCATATTTGCTAAAATTGAAAGTTGGAATGTGGCGCGTGCCACTGTATTGATGTGTAAAGGTAAATTTCTGATATTTACGCAGGCAAGGAGGCTCAGTAATGTGCGGTAATGTTCCGATCTTGCCCATCCACATCTTTTATTTAATTGTCTTCCAAAAGAGGAAAGATAGAAAATTTTCAAAAAAATCAATTTATCTCTTAAAATAATTGCTGTAGAAAAAAATTGCTCTAACTCAAAAACTTTAACTAATTAAACAATGCCGTTTTAGAGGGCCGATAGATATGCCATTAACAAGACTACTGGTCAATACAAAAAAAACCAAGCATTAATTGCGACCAAAACCCAAAATTTATGTTTAAATGTAAAATTTATATACAATTGACCCTACAAAATAGACATCTATATACAATTGGGCCTGCATTCAACGCCATTGGGACTTGTATTTCGTATTTTGAATTTGTCTCTAAAATAATTGTTCCGACCCCCACTTTAGTGGGGAGGGAGGAACTATATACTCAAATGGGTTTTTTTTAGTTCAGCCAATTTTGGCCGATCGATATAATCATCGCAGAGAGTTTTGAGTGGTATCATTAGAAAACCAGTCTGGCAGCGTAGAATATGGAATTAAAAAGATTTTTTCAGTTTTCGTTTTCTATAGGGAGTTATCGTGGTTTAAAGTTTTGTGAATAATTGCCGTTTTTATTCACATTTTCAGTATTTTTGACCATATTTTCGTCAATTTTGCTTAGAAAATGGTAAAATTGTTAGCTGTACTGTCATTGAATTCATCTCTTAAGATAGAGGAGGGTTGCTGAGTTGTTCGGTCCGAGTTTTTTTGGCTAGATTTTAAGCTAAATTTTTCAAAAATCAGACTTTTTTTTCGAGAAAAATGGGACATTTGCTTTTTAGCCCACTTGCTTTAAATTTGCTGGAAGCAGACATCTTATGACTGCGCTCGAGTTCTTCTTAAGCTCAGAAGAGAGCTACATCTCATCCCGCTGGCTTTAAGAGTTTTCTGGATCATTATTTTGCAAGTGTTTTGCAAACGCAAACTTGATAATTACAAAAAAAATATTTTTGACAAACTGAAAAATTTTGGTTTAAAATCTGATCTATTTAGCAATCAGTTAAACAATTGACTGTTTTGTTAGACAGGCAGCAATATCTGGGCTGATCTTGATGTCACCGTGGATCCCTACAAATTTTTTTTTTAATTAAATGGATTGCGACCTTTTTTTCAAAACATTTCCGCTTTGACAGATAATATTTACAAAAAAGATGTCCAATGAAATTATAACATGGTTTCAGTGTTAAGCTCATGGTTTTTGTGGCTTTGACCAATTGTTTTCGTAAATTTTTATAGGCTTCTTGAGTTTTGCTTTCATTTGTTATATTCTTTGTAGCGCAATGACTTAGTGTCCCCAATCTAAGATGCAGTTAGCTTTTTAAGAGATATAGATGAACCTCGACAATTCTAACGGCTTTCAGTTGTTATCTAATGTCTGTTATGACTGAATATATTTGTTTTTAGAAAATATCGGTGAATTTTTTAACTTTGCCACTATTTTATCTTATTTCTCTCAACTTCGGGCGCAACCTCAGTAAAAACAGGCAGAAACCATTTTTGGTTGAGCATTAAAATATTGTTGGAAGCGGTTTTCTTAGTCAACTAATTTTTTCCTTGTTGTGATGCTACGTGGGCTATGTTTCAAAATAATTTTTCATTCTCATTTTTGAGCTTAATCGCAATTTTTATGAGTCCATTTTGTTTCCTTCTCGAATTATCACATTGTTGGCAAATCTAATTGAAGTAAAGCATAGTAGGAAAAATCTAATTGAAGTAAAGCATAGTAGGAAATATTAACAGCTTTGGAGAATGCGTATCTGTATATGTTAATTGTTCTTGTTGAGCTTTATTTAAGCTGTTTGTTAAAGCTTTTTGGACTGAGACAAAGATATCTCCCAAAATTTTGTGGATTTTTTAATTGTTTTTTCTATGTTCTTTCTATGTTTTTCTATGGTCTTTCTGTTTGTTGTTGTACGCCATATACCTGATAACAATAGGTCTCAATTCCTTCCCCAGACGTATAACTCCACCTGGATAAAGATTTCAGTTTATAGCTGTTTGTTTTAATGACTTTGAAATTAATATTTTCAAAAAAATTTTTTTTAAATCTTTACCTCTTTAATTTCAAATTGGTCACCATGTAGCTCAATCTCACTAATCAGAAGTCTCAATTACTTTTGATGATTCAACTACTTTTATCGCGCTTTGTTATACATTGTAACTGAATGCTTCAACCATTTATTTTCAAAAAAATCTTTCGAGATTTCTATACTGTTCAATTTTTGGGTTTCTTTTTGTTGTCTACGTTGTCCTTTTATAGGGGAGACTCGTTGATGTTAGACGGAAAAGAACGGGATGATTTACAGTTCTTGCAGGTGACATCTTTTAATTATAGTGCCTTGAATAGTCTGGTGTCGGAAAATTGTTTGAAGTTTTGGCTTCCATGTGTTTTTGTATTTGTTATTTTGTGGGGTCGTGACGTTATCTCATTATTAACAGGCCCAATCGGCTTCCTGACGTGTTGCAACTTAATCCATCATCCATCGCTTTTTAAAATCTTAAATCTGTTATGACTTCTGGAAATATTTGTTTTCAAAACATATTTGGGTTTTTGAGCTTCATTTTTTGAAAGTTTTTCGGTCAAATTGTAGCTCAGTCTCTCTAAACACTGGTCACAACCCGTTTGCACTGAGCTATAACTTAACCTTTACAGTGGTTTTAGCTTCCAGCTTTTGTTTCTCGGGTTTGTTACTTCTTTTACTACGAGACTTCATAAAATGCTTGAGATTTTTATAGATTTGTACATTTTAGAGGATTTTTGTTCTCTTTTTGGTTTATAACAATAATCGTGAGTCCCATTGGCTTTAAAATTTTGCTCTATTGAAAATTGGATTATGGCATGTCTCAATTGCTTCCTGTGGAGATATAAATGAAAATTTCAGTGATATCAGGTGATATCAATGACATTAATAACTGTGAAGTTAATTGTTTTCAAAAATAGAAACGTATTTTTTTTAACTTTGCACCTCTTTGATTTTTTTTCTCCTTTTTTCGACCTGTTAAATGGTCGCACTGAGAATCGGTCCCATGTCTTTTCTAATGAAGTACAGGTTAAACTGTTTTGTTTAGGTTTTATCGGATGCCAGATTGATTGTTTTTTTACTGTAAACATCGAATTGTGTTCGTAAATGATGTTTGTTTTTTGATTTTTTATGGTCCTTTTCAGTAGTTCTATTATCAAAAACTTTCATGGACCCTCTATCGTGGCATTATTGTATTCCATTTGTTGTTTATTGAACGATGTGTGTTTTTGATCTCTTCATTATTTGGTAGCCAATTAAGTCAAGAATGTGGATGAGCGGGGTCGGAACATTCTTTGCGTATGCACATTAGCGGGCCTCCTTGTTGGTGTAGAAATTTAATAAATGCTTTAAACTAAAAAAACTTTAACTAATTAAACAATGCCGTTTTAGAGGGCCGATGAGATATGCCATTAGCAAGACTACCGGTCAAGAGACACAAAACCAAGCATTAATTGCCACCAAAACTCAAATTTTTTTTTTGAAATGTAAAATTTATAGACAAATGGGCCTTTAAAGTAGACATCTATATACCATTGGGCCTGCGTTCAACGCCCTTGTATTTTAATTGCCAATGTGACAAGACATCAAAAATCAATTCAAACTTGGGCAAAAGTTCCTAAATCATAAAAATTTTTATGAAAGCTTGTAGAATCCAAGCAAGAAAGCCTTTTTAAAGCATGAAACCGCTGTTGAATAAAAACTTTAAGTTTCAATTCATCAAATAGAAAAGCCGGACGCGTTCAAAGAACAAATTTTTTTAGAACAAATAAATTCAAACCAATAGCTATGGACTTAAACACCTAATTATCTTCAATTTTACCTCCATAGGAATCCTGACATTTGTCAGTAACTAGAAAATATCAAACGACTTCAAAAAGATCGACAAAGGTAGGCAAAGTTAAAAAATTCTGATAAATTTTGAGAGATAACGGTGTTGAAGCCGTTAAAACCATAACCTATTCACATAAGTTCAATTGCGCATTTTTGTAACAGCTTTATTCTGAAATGTCTTCTGTCATAAGTTTACCGAACCAAAAAATAGGTACAAGAAAAATAGAGAAATGTACAAAATAAAAATATGAAATCTCCTAGTCTCAAGGCCTGAAATTCATTTCTAAAAACGCCTTGAAAGCTTAGTTTCAATTCAATAGACGATTGATGCATCCTATCGGCTGGAAACGAGCTGCAAGTTGACAGCAATGAGATAAATCCGTGTCAAAAGCTCATAAATCCACTATTTTTTATTTAAGTCGTAAACAATTATCTTGAAACTTAGAGAACTAAAAAGATTGGCTTTTGGTTCCATAAGATGCCAATGGGACATTTCAGTTGCGAGATTAAGTCTTAAGACTACAACATAACAACAAATAAAAACCCAAATTTCCAAAAAAATTACTTAAAGTGTTGAAGCCATAAAAACTTCGAGCTTCTCACTGTATATTTGATATGTTCATTGGGCCTTATTTGCACGTACAAAAAGTTCTGTTAGTAATTGTGCAATAAAAGGAAAATATTTTAGGTGTAATAGCTTTCCGGTAATTCACTTAAACGAAACAAAAAATCGAAACTTTTAAATGAAAACAGCGACCTATGCAACTCGAACCCAAGAATGAACAATATCCGGCCTTGATATTGTTTTTGTCCTTTAGAAAAAGGTACTTGATCCAATTGTTAGCGACATACATAATTTGACGGAAAAGGTGTTTACATCAAAAATAATCGACGAGTTTTTGATAAATATTGTTTTAAATTGGAATAAAACCGGCAAATATTTACATCCCAAAACTCATAGCGAACGAAAATAAAACTAGTCGTTTTAAGAGTTTGACAAGTTCGGGCCGGAACTTTTAGGTTTTTTATTCAAGATAGTTTGATCGAAATGTGCTATAGAACTGCATTTTTGATGGAAAAAAGCTGATTTTTGCAAAATTAAGCCAATTTGTTAGCAAAAATATTGGACCAAAATGTTCAGCAGCTTTATTCTGTCTAAATTAAAACCATTAACACTTCTGTTAATAATTTTAACATAATAGTAGTATAAGTAAATGACTAGTAGCACACCACGGGGGGTGGGGGGGGGGGTCACGCACTGTAGAAAAACGACCCCCTCATTTTCGGCCGAAAGTTCAAAATTTCGAAAATTTTTAGAAATGATTTTAAAGCAAACACGGATTATTAAATTTCAAATGTTAACACAATTTTTATTTTTCGGCTTTGTGACCTTCGACTTTTTTGGTGCACATACTTTAAATTCTTGCTCGCTTCGCTTTGCGGTGTCTACCTCGAAGAGAGAATGAGTTCACATTGGTTCAGGCTACAGACAGTTAAGCGTGGGTCAGTTACTCAATGTTATTCTTTCAAGCAAATATTTGCACCACTGCAAATTATGACAGACAATTTATTTGTCCCCATTTACGAACTGGAACAATTTAAAATGTTTCGTTCAACATCGTATTTTCTCCGAACATTTTGTCTAGCTTTACTAATGAGTAATTTGAACTGTCTGATTTTACCGAAACTTAAAAACCCCTAGACATTAAGGAACGCAGACAATAATTTTAATCGTTTCGTTTTAATTACTTGTAATTGCAAGACTTCGGAAATTAATACGGTCACTTCTCTGCTAATTCATTCCACAACAAATTGACCTTCTCTGTTCGTGTTTTAAGCTGAAAAATTTGGTCCCATACAGGAGCTCACTATGGCAGCTAATGCTTCTTCATATCATCAACAAACTTCTACTCAGAACGATTTAGCACCACCTATTCCGATTAAATTGAGGATGAAAAGGGAGTGGAAGGTAATTCATTTTTCTGTTTTATTTAGTAGGACTACAAACTTTTCCGCTTTAATTGTGTAGAGATCTAAATTGACAACGGCTTGTAAAATAAATAAATTAAGAACAAACAAGGGTTTTTAAATTTTATTTATTGATAGCTCAAAAACGGGTTAAGATGGCTTTAAGACACCGAAACACACAGAATGAAGAAATTTAGGGGCCCTAAAATTATAGTACATTCTTTTTGGGATTTTTCTTCAATTGAAAAAAAACAAGCATTTCGGTTTTAATGATCTTCAGGTTGTACCGGCAACTGACTACCCTGCCGCAGAACCCATCATAGCTGTTCGACCCTCTCAGTGTCTCAACAGTGGAGTAATTGAACTCAACGACTGTACATGCGAATTTTGCAAGGGTAATTTTGTGGATTATCGAACTTTATGCATCTACCCAGACAACCAAAAAGAGAATACGAGTAGGTCAGCTGAGTATGCAGCATTGAACCAGAGAAACATGAACATGTCCAACTTGCCCTCCAAACAGTTTGAAAGAAAACAACGTATTTTGATGGCGGATCTCTCTTTACCGCGAGCTGTGAAAAGGAAAAATACATCGAAAAAGCGAACTCAACGGCCGAGAGTTTTCAAAACTTTCACAAACAACTTATTGAAAAATTATTTCAAAAAGAAGTATAAACTCATGAAGCGCTAACTGTTAAAGTTGTTGCCTGATGTTTCCGCTGAAAGGTAATGAAAATAAAAAATTTCGTTTCCTGTTTTATCCCACAAAAATCTTTGACATCGAAACAGTACCTGCTGGTTACCTAAGCGAGTTTTAACTTGTACATATCAAAAGTATTGGTGAAAAATAACTTGTGTGTTGGATCCTAAGCTACCTAGTGGATACCTAAGCGAGTTTTAACTTGTATATATCAAGAGTATTGGTAAAAAATAACGTGTGTATTGGATCCTAAGCTACCTAGTGGATACCTAAGCGAGTTTTAACTTGTATATATCAAGAGTATTGGTGAAAAATAACTTGTGTGTTAGATCCTAAGCTACCTAGTGGATACCTAAGCGAGTTTTAACTTGTATATATCAAGAGTATTGGTGAAAAATAACGTGTGTATTGGATCCTAAGCTACCTAGTGGATACCTAAGCGAGTTTTAACTTGTACATATCAAGAGTATTGGTGAAAAATAACTTGTGTGTTGGATCCTAAGCTACCTGCTGGTTACCCCAGCGAGTTTTAACTTGTACATATCAAGAGTATTGGTGAAAAATAACTTGTGTATTGGATCCTAAGCTACCTAGTGGATACCTAAGCGAGTTTTAACTTGTATATATCAAGAGTATTGGTGAAAAATAACGTGTGTATTGGATCCTAAGCTACCTAGTGGATACCTAAGCGAGTTTTAACTTGTACATATCAAGAGTATTGGTGAAAAATAACTTGTGTGTTGGATCCTAAGCTACCTGCTGGTTACCCCAGCGAGTTTTAACTTGTACATATCAAGAGTATTGGTGAAAAATAACTTGTGTATTGGATCCTAAGCTACCTAGTGGATACCTAAGCGAGTTTTAACTTGTATATATATCAAGAGTATTGGTGAAAAATAACTTGTGTATTGGATCCTAAGCTACCTAGTGGATACCTAAGCGAGTTTTAACTTGTATATATCAAGAGTATTGGTGAAAAATAACGTGTGTATTGGATCCTAAGCTACCTAGTGGATACCTAAGCGAGTTTTAACTTGTATATATCAAGACTATTGGTGAAAAATAACTTGTGTGTTGGATCCTAAGCTATCTAGTGGATACCTAAGCGAGTTTTAACTTGTATATATCAAGAGTATTGGTGAAAAATAACTAGTGTATTGGATCCTAAGCTACCTAGTGGATACCTAAGCGAGTTTTAACTTGTATATATCAAGAGTATTGGTGAAAAATAACTTGTTTATTGGATCCTAAGTTACCTGCTGGTTACCTAACCGAGTTTTAACTTTTACATAGCAAGGGTATTGGTGACATATTTGTGGCTGAACAAAGTAGTGTGGAGAGCAAACGGGAGTGCAAAGTGGAGAGCAAGTTGGAGAGCAACGAGGAGAGGAAGTTGGAAACCGACTGCAGGAAAGGAATAATTCAGTTAGTCCTTTTAATTTTTTCATATTTTTGACCAGTTTTTTGGGGTTTATATTTTCAAAATCCTCCTCTTTGTCTCATGGCATTTTCATCACCAATTTCTGATGTTGCTCACCTTTATATTTTTGTTTGTTGATAAATTCTATATATTAGGAATTAATTTTAATATCTTGTCTGGAGTACAAAGTCTTGAGATAAACAGTCTGAAGAGTAGCAGGAACTGTACTCGCTTGACGCCAGTAAACTCCTTGCCTTCTTAACTTTGGCAACCCCAATGATTGAGAAGCGGACCTTGCTGGTTTAGAGAAACCCCATTGCGAAAATTAGACGGCACCAGTTCAGAAACTTTTAACACGCACCACCATTCACAAACACTCACTGAGTTCACTTAGACACTTAGATCAGTTGTAGGGTAGATTATGACAGATTGCTACAATCGACACAGGTGATCTACGGAGGTAACTATGAACTTGTTCCTAATTTTTTCGAGACAAAGAGGAATTTTTGTTTGGTAATAAACATCAGCTACTTTTTTCATTTCCATCTGATAGCGCGGAAGCTTTTTAAACGCTTATACTATGGATTGAAGGCACTGAGGATAAAAATGAGTTAGTTAATAATTGATCAACTGCTTATGGGGGAGCTTTTAAAAGACTTATACAATGGATTGAAGGTACTGAGGATAAAAATGACTTAGATATAAATTGATCAACTGCTTATATGGGAGCTTTTAAAAGACTTATGCTATGGATTGAAGGTACTGAGGACAAAAATGACTTAGTTATTAATTGATCAACTGCTTATATGGGAGCTTTTAAAAGACTTATACTATGGATTGAAGGTACGGAGGATAAAAATGACTGAGATATAAATTGATCAACTGCTTATATGGGAGCTTTTAAAAGACTTATATTATGGATTGGAGGCACTGAGGATAAAAATGACTTAGTTATTAATTGATCAGCTGCTTATGGGGGACCTTTTAAAAGACTTATACTATGGATTGAAGGCACTGAGATTAAAAAAGACTTAGTTATTAATTGATCAGCTACTAGTATGGGAGCTTTTAAAAGACTTATACTATGGATTGAAGGTACTGAGGACAAAAATGACTCAGATATAAATTGATCAACTGCTTATGGGGGAGCTTTTAAAAGACTTAAACTATGGATTGAAGGTACTGAGGACAAAAATGACTTAGTTATTAATTGATCAACTGCTTATATGGGAGCTTTTAAAAGACTTATACTATAGATTGAAGGTACGGAGGATAAAAATGACTTAGATATAAATTGATCAACTGCTTATATGGGAGCTTTTAAAAGACTTATACTATGGATTGAAGGTACTGAGGACAAAAATGACTTAGTTATTAATTGATCAACTGCTTATATGGGAGCTTTTAAAAGACTTATACTATGGATTGAAGGTACGGAGGATAAAAATGACTTTGATATAAATTGATCAACTGCTTATATGGGAGCTTTTAAAAGACTTATACTATGGATTGGAGGCACTGAGGATAAAAATGACTTAGTTATTAATTGATCAACTGCTTATATGGGAGCTTTTAAAAGACTTATACTATGGATTGAAGGCACTGAGGTTAAAAAAGACTTAGTTATTAATTGATCAGCTACTAGTATGGGAGCTTTTAAAAGACTTATACTATGGATTGAAGGTACTGAGGACAAAAATGACTTAGATATAAATTGATCAACTGCTTATGGGGGAGCTTTTAAAAGACTTATACTATGGATTGAAGGCACTGAGGTTAAAAAAGACTTAGTTATTAATTGATCAGCTACTAGTATGGGAGCTTTTAAAAGACTTATACAATGGATTGAAGGTACTGAGGATAAAAATGACTTAGATATAAATTGATCAACTGCTTATATGGGAGCTTTTAAAAGACTTATACTATGGATTGAAGGTACTGAGGACAAAAATGACTTAGTTATTAATTGATCAACTGCTTATATTGGAGCTTTTAAAAGACTTATACTATGGATTGAAGGTACGGAGGATAAAAATGACTGAGATATAAATTGATCAACTGCTTATATGGGAGCTTTTAAAAGACTTATATTATGGATTGGAGGCACTGAGGATAAAAATGACTTAGTTATTAATTGATCAGCTGCTTATGGGGGACCTTTTAAAAGACTTATACTATGGATTGAAGGCACTGAGATTAAAAAAGACTTAGTTATTAATTGATCAGCTACTAGTATGGGAGCTTTTAAAAGACTTATACTATGGATTGAAGGTACTGAGGACAAAAATGACTCAGATATAAATTGATCAACTGCTTATGGGGGAGCTTTTAAAAGACTTAAACTATGGATTGAAGGTACTGAGGACAAAAATGACTTAGTTATTAATTGATCAACTGCTTATATGGGAGCTTTTAAAAGACTTATACTATAGATTGAAGGTACGGAGGATAAAAATGACTTAGATATAAATTGATCAACTGCTTATATGGGAGCTTTTAAAAGACTTATACTATGGATTGAAGGTACTGAGGACAAAAATGACTTAGTTATTAATTGATCAACTGCTTATATGGGAGCTTTTAAAAGACTTATACTATGGATTGAAGGTACGGAGGATAAAAATGACTTTGATATAAATTGATCAACTGCTTATATGGGAGCTTTTAAAAGACTTATACTATGGATTGGAGGCACTGAGGATAAAAATGACTTAGTTATTAATTGATCAACTGCTTATATGGGAGCTTTTAAAAGACTTATACTATGGATTGAAGGCACTGAGGTTAAAAAAGACTTAGTTATTAATTGATCAGCTACTAGTATGGGAGCTTTTAAAAGACTTATACTATGGATTGAAGGTACTGAGGACAAAAATGACTTAGATATAAATTGATCAACTGCTTATGGGGGAGCTTTTAAAAGACTTATACTATGGATTGAAGGCACTGAGGTTAAAAAAGACTTAGTTATTAATTGATCAGCTACTAGTATGGGAGCTTTTAAAAGACTTATACAATGGATTGAAGGTACTGAGGATAAAAATGACTTAGATATAAATTGATCAACTGCTTATATGGGAGCTTTTAAAAGACTTATACTATGGATTGAAGGTACTGAGGACAAAAATGACTTAGTTATTAATTGATCAACTGCTTATATTGGAGCTTTTAAAAGACTTATACTATGGATTGAAGGTACGGAGGATAAAAATGACTTAGATATAAATTGATCAACTGCTTATATGGAAGCTTTTAAAAGACTTATACTATGGATTGGAGGCACTGAGGATAAAAATGACTTAGTTATTAATTGATCAGCTGCTTATGGGGGAGCTTTTAAAAGACTTATACTATGGATTGAATGTACTGAGGTTAAAAAAGACTTAGTTATTAATTGATCAGCTACTAGTATGGGAGCTTTTAAAAGACTTATACTATGGATTGAAGGTACTGAGGACAAAAATGACTCAGATATAAATTGATCAACTGCTTATGGGGGAGCTTTTAAAAGACTTAAACTATGGATTGAAGGTACTGAGGACAAAAATGACTTAGTTATTAATTGATCAACTGCTTATATGGGAGCTTTTAAAAGACTTATACTATGGATTGAAGGTACGGAGGATAAAAATGACTTTGATATAAATTGATCAACTGCTTATATGGGAGCTTTTAAAAGACTTATACTATGGATTGAAGGTACGGAGGATAAAAATGACTTTGATATAAATTGATCAACTGCTTATATGGGAGCTTTTAAAAGACTTATACTATCGATTGGAGGCACTGAGGATAAAAATGACTTAGTTATTAATTGATCAACTGCTTATATGGGAGCTTTTAAAAGACTTATACTATGGATTGAAGGTACTGAGGACAAAAATGACTTAGATATAAATTGATCAACTGCTTATGGGGGAGCTTTTAAAAGACTTATACTATGGATTGAAGGCACTGAGGTTAAAAAAGACTTAGTTATTAATTGATCAGCTACTAGTATGGGAGCTTTTAAAAGACTTATACTATGGATTGAAGGTACTGAGGACAAAAATGACTTAGATATAAATTGATCAACTGCTTATGGGGGAGCTTTTAAAAGACTTATACTATGGATTGAAGGCACTGAGGTTAAAAAAGACTTAGTTATTAATTGATCAGCTACTAGTATGGGAGCTTTTAAAAGACTTATACTATGGATTGAAGGTACTGAGGACAAAAATGACTCAGATATAAATTGATCAACTGCTTATGGGGGAGCTTTTAGAAGACTTATACTATGGATTGAAGGTACTGAGGACAAAAATGACTTAGATATAAATTGATCAACTGCTTATGGGGGAGCTTTTAAAAGACTTAAACTATGGATTGAAGGTACTGAGGACAAAAATGACTTAGTTATTAATTGATCAACTGCTTATATGGGAGCTTTTAAAAGACTTATACTATGGATTGAAGGTACGGAGGATAAAAATGACTTTGATATAAATTGATCAACTGCTTATATGGGAGCCTTTAAAAGACTTATACTATGGATTGGAGGCACTGAGGATAAAAATGACTTAGTTATTAATTGATCAACTGCTTATATGGGAGCTTTTAAAAGACTTATACTATGGATTGAAGGTACGGAGGATAAAAATGACTTTGATATAAATTGATCAACTGCTTATATGGGAGCTTTTAAAAGACTTATACTATGGATTGGAGGCACTGAGGATAAAAATGACTTAGTTATTAATTGATCAACTGCTTATATGGGAGCTTTTAAAAGACTTATACTATGGATTGAAGGTACTGAGGACAAAAATGACTTAGATATAAATTGATCAACTGCTTATGGGGGAGCTTTTAAAAGACTTATACTATGGATTGAAGGCACTGAGGTTAAAAAAGACTTAGTTATTAATTGATCAGCTACTAGTATGGGAGCTTTTAAAAGACTTATACTATGGATTGAAGGTACTGAGGACAAAAATGACTTAGATATAAATTGATCAACTGCTTATGGGGGAGCTTTTAAAAGACTTATACTATGGATTGAAGGCACTGAGGTTAAAAAAGACTTAGTTATTAATTGATCAGCTACTAGTATGGGAGCTTTTAAAAGACTTATACTATGGATTGAAGGTACTGAGGACAAAAATGACTCAGATATAAATTGATCAACTGCTTATGGGGGAGCTTTTAAAAGACTTATACTATGGATTGAAGGTACTGAGGAGAAAAATGACTTAGTTATTAATTGATCAACTGCTTATATGGGAGCTTTTAAAAGACTTATACTATGGATTGAAGGTACGGAGGATAAAAATGACTTAGATATAAATTGATCAACTGCTTATATGGGAGCTTTTAAAAGACTTATACTATGGATTGAAGGCACTGAGGTTAAAAATGACTTAGTTATTAATTGATCAACTGCTTATATGGGAGCTTTTAAAAGACTTATACTATGGATTGAAGGTACTGAGGACAAAAATGACTTAGATATAAATTGATCAACTGCTTATGGGGGAGCTTTTAAAAGACTTATACTATGGATTGAAGGCACTGAGGTTAAAAAAGACTTAGTTATTAATTGATCAGCTACTAGTATGGGAGCTTTTAAAAGACTTATACTATGGATTGAAGGTACTGAGGACAAAAATGACTTAGATATAAATTGATCAACTGCTTATGGGGGAGCTTTTAAAAGACTTATACTATGGATTGAAGGCACTGAGGTTAAAAAAGACTTAGTTATTAATTGATCAGCTACTAGTATGGGAGCTTTTAAAAGACTTATACTATGGATTGAAGGTACTGAGGACAAAAATGACTCAGATATAAATTGATCAACTGCTTATGGGGGAGCTTTTAAAAGACTTATACTATGGATTGAAGGTACTGAGGAGAAAAATGACTTAGTTATTAATTGATCAACTGCTTATATGGGAGCTTTTAAAAGACTTATACTATGGATTGAAGGTACGGAGGATAAAAATGACTTAGATATAAATTGATCAACTGCTTATATGGGAGCTTTTAAAAGACTTATACTATGGATTGAAGGCACTGAGGTTAAAAAAGACTTAGTTATTAATTGATCAACTGCTTATATGGGAGCTTTTAAAAGACTTATACTATGGATTGAAGGTAGTGAGGACAAAAATGACTTAGATATAAATTGATCAACTGCTTATATGGGAGCTTTTAAAAGACTTATACTATGGATTGAAGGCACTGAGGATAAAAATGACTTAGTTATTAATTGATCAACTGCTTATATGTGAGCTTTTAAAAGACTTATACTATGGATTGAAGGCACTGAGGTTAAAAAAGACTTAGTTATTAATTGATCAAATGCTTACATGGGAGCTTTTAAAAGACTTATACTATGGATTGAAGGTACTGAGGACAAAAATGACTTAGATATAAATTGATCAACTGCTTATGGGGGAGCTTTTAAAAGACTTATACTATGGATTGAAGGCACTGAGGTTAAAAAAGACTTAGTTATTAATTGATCAGCTACTAGTATGGGAGCTTTTAAAAGACTTATACTATGGATTGAAGGTACTGAGGACAAAAATGACTCAGATATAAATTGATCAACTGCTTATGGGGGAGCTTTTAAAAGACTTATACTATGGATTGAAGGTACTGAGGAGAAAAATGACTTAGTTATTAATTGATCAACTGCTTATATGGGAGCTTTTAAAAGACTTATACTATGGATTGAAGGTACGGAGGATAAAAATGACTTAGATATAAATTGATCAACTGCTTATATGGGAGCTTTTAAAAGACTTATACTATGGATTGAAGGCACTGAGGTTAAAAATGACTTAGTTATTAATTGATCAACTGCTTATATGGGAGCTTTTAAAAGACTTATACTATGGATTGAAGGTACTGAGGACAAAAATGACTTAGATATAAATTGATCAACTGCTTATGGGGGAGCTTTTAAAAGACTTATACTATGGATTGAAGGCACTGAGGTTAAAAAAGACTTAGTTATTAATTGATCAGCTACTAGTATGGGAGCTTTTAAAAGACTTATACTATGGATTGAAGGTACTGAGGACAAAAATGACTTAGATATAAATTGATCAACTGCTTATGGGGGAGCTTTTAAAAGACTTATACTATGGATTGAAGGCACTGAGGTTAAAAAAGACTTAGTTATTAATTGATCAGCTACTAGTATGGGAGCTTTTAAAAGACTTATACTATGGATTGAAGGTACTGAGGACAAAAATGACTCAGATATAAATTGATCAACTGCTTATGGGGGAGCTTTTAAAAGACTTATACTATGGATTGAAGGTACTGAGGAGAAAAATGACTTAGTTATTAATTGATCAACTGCTTATATGGGAGCTTTTAAAAGACTTATACTATGGATTGAAGGTACGGAGGATAAAAATGACTTAGATATAAATTGATCAACTGCTTATATGGGAGCTTTTAAAAGACTTATACTATGGATTGAAGGCACTGAGGTTAAAAAAGACTTAGTTATTAATTGATCAACTGCTTATATGGGAGCTTTTAAAAGACTTATACTATGGATTGAAGGTAGTGAGGACAAAAATGACTTAGATATAAATTGATCAACTGCTTATATGGGAGCTTTTAAAAGACTTATACTATGGATTGAAGGCACTGAGGATAAAAATGACTTAGTTATTAATTGATCAACTGCTTATATGTGAGCTTTTAAAAGACTTATACTATGGATTGAAGGCACTGAGGTTAAAAAAGACTTAGTTATTAATTGATCAAATGCTTACATGGGAGCTTTTAAAAGACTTATACTATGGATTGAAGGTACTGAGGACAAAAATGACTTAGATATAAATTGATCAACTGCTTATGGGGGAGCTTTTAAAAGACTTATACTATGGATTGAAGGTACTGAGGACAAAAATGACTTAGATATAAATTGATCAACTGCTTATGGGGGAGCTTTTAAAAGACTTATACTATGGATTGAAGGTACTGAGGACAAAAATGACTTAGTTATTAATTGATCAACTGCTTATATGGGAGCTTTTAAAAGACTTATACTATGGATTGAAGGTACTGAGGACAAAAATGACTAAGTTATTAATTGATCAACTGCTTATATGGGAGCTTTTAAAAGACTTATACTGTGGATTGAAGGTACTGAGGACAAAAATGACTTAGTTATTCCCCTACAAAGTGCAGACTCTCAAATGTGTGGACTTTATTGCATTTATATAGCGCATTGTGTTCTCAATGATAATTTTTCATTCATTCCCAATATCAATGAAATTCAGCTGTTGTCTTTTATAAAACATATGAAGTAAACAATTATACACGCTTTCTTCTTTAGTTAGGTCAATGACTCACTAACCAAAAATTCACCTTCATAAAGAACTAAATTCCCCCTCCCCTGGAAAAACAAACTAAATCGTTCAACTATGACAAAAACGTTGATGGCTTGTAAACAAATTCAAGTTCTTCAGACTTGTATTGATAGCTTGTAAACAATTTCTTGTCTGGACCCGAGTGCACTATGTAAACAAAAAGTAACGCTACCAGGTTGAATTGCGTCACTGTAACGCGATGGCCCCTCGATAAAAACAAACAAAAAAGAGACAGCTTGCTTGCATCCGATTGGCTAATCAACTTGTTGAAAGCGGGGTCCCCCGGACTGAAAAATTACTCATTGCTTTTTGCCTTACACTTTGCGTTCAGTTGATTCAAACTTGATACATTTTTGTCACTTCTAAACTTCTTAATTAATCGTTCCTTTCACCGTTACTCTCTTACAGCAACAATCAATTTTTGTGGGATGGGGCAAGCGAAGTGCGAAATTTGTCATAAACTACTGGCAAATAGAAGAAGCGTTCGTCGACATCGGAAAGAAGTGCATAAGATCTATCCTCAAACAAACTCATTCGAATGCACTGAATGTGGATTCACCACGAGAAGCCTGTATGAGCTAACAGGACACATGACTGTGCAGCATGAGGCGACCAGTCCACGATACTGCATATACTGTCAAAAATGTTTTCCACGTGACGCTGATTATCTTGAGCACATGAACACTTTCCACGGTCTACCAGCTTGGAGTGTAGATGTAAACAACCTACAGGACTCAGGGATCATACCAAGCGAACGCGCTTTCGGCGATACACTGAAAGTCTATGAGATTACCGTCGGGTCAAGAGACGTTGATCTACACGTTATGCAGCTAAAACGTCGAGAGATTGAAAACATTATCAACATTAGTGTTCGACAACACTCACAAAAAGTTCAGTTCAACTCAGTTATCGATCTCGTCAAACCCACGAAAGCCGATGATGATCTATCATCAAGCCAGCCCGATAGAATTTCGATTCATGTTGCATCAAAAATGGAACAAGTGGATTTCGGTGGTCTTTCAGATAAAACCTTCCATGCAATGGTAGAACAGATGCTCCTAGCGCTCAACAATTTTGCTTCCCATGGTAGCGGTTGGACTCTCGACCAAATTGTCAATATTGAAATCCGATTAGCAAAAGCTAAACCGATAAGGGCATCGTCATATTTGGCGCTTCCAGGCAATCTAGCGCGCACATGCTTTCTACTGAACATCAGAAACCGAGAAGACGAGAATTGTTTTCTGTATTGCTATACTGCCGCCTACCATTTTAAATTTGGCCCTCGACTTCTTCCTCCTGGTGCACCGGCACGCAGGATAACCAGCCCAGTAACATACGGACCAGACAACCCGCTTGCAAAACAAGCAGATGGTGTGTTTGACATGCCTATGGGCTTCCACCAGATGACTCGCTTTGAAGAGCTGAACAATGTCAACGTTTTTCGGTAAGTTAAAAATCTTTCTTTTCGAAAAACTTTAAAACTAAAAATAAGATTATGGCACACAAGCAAATGAGGGGAAAAAGATAAAAAACAAAACAAAAAAAAGGTTGAATATTTTAGCTACGCTGAAAACGGACTGATACCATTCCGAGTTTCCAAAAAACAGAACTGTGAATTCAACATGGACCTTCTTCTTCTTAGCTACGGTCAAATGCATCACTACGTTTTAATCAAAAACTTGCGATCTCTTATTCATAAAGTCAAGGAACGAGTAGTGAGAGCAGATAATCATATTTGTAGAAACTGTTTTCATGTTTGCACCTCAAAAGAACGATATGAAAAACATTTAGAACTTTGCTGGAAGAACAAACCAGCAATCGTGCGTATGCCAAAAAACACAACGTACTACTACAAAAAGTTTCAGTCCCGTTGGTTTGCTCCAATTGTTGGCTTTTTTGACTTGGAGTCAATAATCGAACCTGTCTCAGGATGTCAAAACAACCCAACCCAATCAGAAACAAGAACAATAGAAGTACATAAACCGTGTAGCTATGCAATGTTGTTTGTGGCTCAAAACCAAACTGAACCGTTTCATTTTGAATGTTTGACAGGACCGAAGGTCATGGAAAAATTTGTTCAGTCTTTGGAAACCATAGCAAAACAAGTTTACAGTGTTAAACAGCAACACAAATATTTCTCTGGCCAGCCTCTCATCGCGAAAGAAGATGCCAGCAATTGTTGGATATGTGAAGAAGCATTGGAACACAATTTCAATAACCCAACAGTTCTAGATCATTGTCACTTCACTGGAGAATTCCTCGGATGGGCGCATAACACTTGTAACATCAACAGGAGGTTTCTCAACTATACTCCGCTATTTGCACACAATCTCTCAAACTACGATCTTCACCATGTAATTCTTGCTCTCCAGGGTAGTAACATGAGGAATACTGTATCAATTGTTCCGAATACAGATGAGAAATATATAGCTCTGGAAATTGGGGTTCTAGTCTACAACCGTCAGGACAAGAATGGAGTAATCAAACCGGTGTATGAGTATATCAGGCTACTAGACTCATTTCGTTTCATGGCCTCGTCATTAGATTCTCTAGCACAAAACTTACCCTCTGATCAGTTTACTTTGCTAGAACATCACTTTAAGGATTGGCCAGAAAGTTCAGTGCAAATGTTGAAACGGAAGGGATTTTTCCCCTATTGTTACATTGGTAATTTCAATAAGCTGAAAGAGACCGCACTCCCACCACGAGAAAAGTGGATGAATAGTCTCCAACAGTATCGAGTGAGCGTTACAGAAGACGAGTACAAACATGCGCTAGAAGTTTTTGAAAAGTTTCAATGTGAAACAATTGAAGATTACTATAGTTTGTATCTCAAAACTGATGTGTTTCTCCTAGCTGCAGTTATGCTCTGCTTCCGCAAAGTGTGTTACGAAACATACGGACTGGATTGTTGTCAGTATTATACCGCTTCTAATCTCTCTGGTGATGCTATGCTAAAGTTATCTAAAGCGCCCTTGAGACTCCTAAAAGAGAGAGAATAATTGGATATGGTAGAAGGATTGATTCGTGGTGGCGTAAGCTCGATATACAATAAGCGGTTGGCGGTTGCGAACAACAAATATGTACCAAATTTCAACCCCAAAGCACCCTCAACCTTCATAGTAATGATTGATGCAAACAATTTGTATGGGGGCATAATGGAAAAGTTTCCATTGCCATTGAACAATTTTGAGTACACTGACGGAAACAAACTGGGATCCTGAAATTCAAAAAGCGTTCATCCAAAGCGTGTTGGAGACACCTGACGATAGCGATATTGGCTACGTATTAGAAGTGGATTTGTCGTATCCAGATGAACTTCATGATCTTCATTCAGATTTTCCCTTGGCCCCAACAAAGCAGAAAGTTGACGCATGCTGGTTGGGTGACTATCAGGAAGAGCTTTTGAATGATATGCAGATGAATGCGCCGCCTTCGAGTAACAAATTGATCCAGACCTTGTTCCCCAAAAAGAACTACATTTTGCACTATCAAACATTGAAGCTCTACGTGCAGTTGGGGTTAAAAGTTGAAAAACTACATCGATCACTCGCTTTTAACCAGTCGAAATGGCTAGCGCCATATGTCAAGTTGAACACTCAGAAGCGAAAGCAAGCCAAGAACAAGTTCGAGGAGAACTTCTATAAACTAATGGTGAACAGCGCATTTGGGAAAACGTGTGAGGGGAAACGCAATCGCATAAAAGTAAAACTCGCTCGAAGTGAAGAAGAGACACTGAAATGGACCAGCGCTCCACAGATGAAGTCGTTCAAAATCATTGATGAGAACTTGGCAACGATAAGCTTGAATCAGACTGAAATAGAGTGGGACAAACCAACTATCGTAGGTGCTTGCATCTTAGATCTTTCGAAGAAATTCATGTACGACTTCCACTACAATACAATGAAGAAACACTTCAATTGTAAACTACTGTACTCGGACACGGACTCGTTTGTTTATGAAATTTTCTCAAACGACTTCTTCGCAGACTTGAAGCGGAAAACCACATTGAAGGACCTTTTCGATTTCTCAAACTTTCCAACTAATCACGAGATGTACGATCAAAGCAACGGAAGGGTGACACTAAAATTTAAAGATGAGATGGGAGGCAAGATGATTTCTGAGTTTGTGGGGTTGAAGCCGAAGCTGTATTCCATCAAACTGGCAGATGGTTAGTCAACTTTTTTTTCCAAAACCTAAAAAAGTCAAGAAAACAACAAAAAGCAGAATGAGTAAAGAAAAACCGGATAAAAAGTATGAAAAAGAGACCTAGGGTTAAATTTCCAAAAAACGAAAAAAAGTGAAAAACAAAAACTAGAATGCACGAACTTCTATTTTAGGTCTTGCAAAGCAGTCAGCGAAAGGTGTGACGCAAGACGCCAGGCGCATGATGACACATGAATTATACAAACAGGTTCTCACAGGAGGAGAAACTGTTCGACTTATCAACACCAGAATTGCATCGAACAACAATTAATGACAGTTGTGTGCAACAAGAAGTCACTCTCGGGATACGATGACAAGCGGTATATTTTAAACGACAAGATCACAACCCTACCATTTGGCCATCACGCTCTGCGCGAGGGAATGTTCATGCGTAACGTAGTACAGGATCCAGATTGGGGTTCGAGTGATGAGGAAGAAACTGTTGTACACGTTGCTGAGTCGTTAACGCCAGAAAGTCAACTACCAACTCAATACACAGGCCCCCTAATGTCAGCAGAAGTCTGGTCTCCGCCTGATCCCGGTCTCAACCAGCGTGTTTACAGTGACGATGAGCTTGAAGCGGACATTGCAGATTTTGCAAATCTGACTGAACAAGTGATTGAGGACGAAATTGAAAGATGTTCCTTTATAGACGATCAGGCTGCTGAATCAGGTTCGTCTCGTAGTCTTCTAGACCTAAGACCTGTATCCCCCATTCATGTTTCTACTAGCTCTTCAACACAAGAGCAACCTATCAACAATCCCGGACCCTCAAAACGGACGAAAAAGTGCGCAAAACGAACGCTGGAGCTGATATCAGACAAAGAATCTATCAGTGTAGATAGAATAAAGAAATGGAGAGTAGTACAAATTGACACTGATAGTGATGACAATTAATTTCTGTGAAAGAACTCTGCTTTAGTTTTCATGACTTGTTTTGTTTTCCCCGTTTGATGGAAATAAAAAATCTTTCCAACTCGAGTTATAGAAAAATTGTACTGTATAAGTCTTTTAAAAGGTCCCGCATAGGCAGCTGATCAATTAATAACTAAGTCATTTTTGTCCTCAGTACCTTCAATCCATAGTATAAGTCTTTTAAAAGCTCCCCCTTAAGCAGTTGATCAATTTATATCTGAGTCATTTTTGTCCTCAGTACCTTCAATCCATAGTATAAGTCTTTTAAAAGCTCCCATACTAGTAGCTGATCAATTAATAACTAAGTCTTTTTTAACCTCAGTGCCTTCAATCCATAGTATAAGTCTTTTAAAAGCTCCCCCATAAGCAGCTGATCAATTAAAAACTAAGTCATTTTTATCCTCAGTGCCTCCAATCCATAGTATAAGTCTTTTAAAAGCTCCCATATAAGCAGTTGATCAATTTATATCTAAGTCATTTTTGTCCTCAGTACCTTCAATCCATAGTATAAGTCTTTTAAAAGCTCCCATACTAGTAGCTGATCAATTAATAACTAAGTCTTTTTTAACCTCAGTGCCTTCAATCCATAGTATAAGTCTTTTAAAAGATCCCATATAAGCAGTTGATCAATTAATAACTAAGTCATTTTTGTCCTCAGTACCTTCAATCCATAGTATAAGTCTTTTAAAAGCTCCCATATAAGCAGTTGATCAATTAATAACTAAGTCATTTTTGTCCTCAGTACCTTCAATCCATAGTATAAGTCTTTTAAAAGCTCCCCCTTAAGCAGTTGATCAATTCATATCTGAGTCATTTTTGTCCTCAGTACCTTCAATCCATAGTATAAGTCTTTTAAAAGCTCCCATACTAGTAGCTGATCAATTAATAACTAAGTCTTTTTTAACCTCAGTGCCTTCAATCCATAGTATAAGTCTTTTAAAAGCTCCCCCATAAGCAGCTGATCAATTAAAAACTAAGTCATTTTTATCCTCAGTGCCTCCAATCCATAGTATAAGTCTTTTAAAAGCTCCCATATAAGCAGTTGATCAATTTATATCTAAGTCATTTTTGTCCTCAGTACCTTCAATCCATAGTATAAGTCTTTTAAAAGCTCCCATATAAGCAGTTGATCAATTAATAACTAAGTCTTTTTTAACCTCAGTGCCTTCAATCCATAGTATAAGTCTTTTAAAAGCTCCCATATAAGCAGTTGATCAATTAATAACTAAGTCATTTTTATCCTCAGTGCCTTCAATCCATAGTATAAGTCTTTTAAAAGCTCCCATATAAGCAGTTGATCAATTTATATCTAAGTCATTTTTGTCCTCAGTACCTTCAATCCATAGTATAAGTCTTTTAAAAGCTCCCCCATAAGCAGTTGATCAATTATTAACTAACTCATTTTTATCCTCAGTGCCTTCAATCCATAGTATAAGCGTTTAAAAAGCTTCCGCGCTATCAGATGGAAATGAAAAAAGTAGCTGATGTTTATTACCAAACAAAAATTCCTCTTTGTCTCGAAAAAATTAGGAACATGTTCATAGTTACCTCCGTAGATCACCTGTGTCGATTGTAGCAATCTGTCATAATCTACCCTACAACTGATCTAAGTGTCTAAGTGAACTCAGTGAGTGTTTGTGAATGGTGGTGCGTGTTAAAAGTTTCTGAACTGGTGCCGTCTAATTTTCGCAATGGGGTTTCTCTAAACCAGCAAGGTCCGCTTCTCAATCATTGGGGTTGCCAAAGTTAAGAAGGCAAGGAGTTTACTGGCGTCAAGCGAGTACAGTTCCTGCTACTCTTCAGACTGTTTATCTCAAGACTTTGTACTCCAGACAAGATATTAAAATTAATTCCTAATATATAGAATTTATCAACAAACAAAAATATAAAGGTGAGCAACATCAGAAATTGGTGATGAAAATGCCATGAGACAAAGAGGAGGATTTTGAAAATATAAACCCCAAAAAACTGGTCAAAAATATGAAAAAATTAAAAGGACTAACTGAATTATTCCTTTCCTGCAGTCGGTTTCCAACTTCCTCTCCTCGTTGCTCTCCAACTTGCTCTCCACTTTGCACTCCCTTTTGCTCTCCACACTACTTTGTTCAGCCACAAAAATGTCACCATTACCCTTGCTATGTAAAAGTTAAAACTCGGTTAGGTAACCAGCAGGTAACTTAGGATCCAATATACAAGTTATTTTTCACCAATACTCTTGATATATATAAGTTAAAACTCGCTTAGGTATCCACTAGGTAGCTTAGGAACCAATACACAAGTTATTTTTCACCAATACTCTTGATATATACAAGTTAAAACTCGCTTAGGTATCCACTAGGTAGCTTAGGATCCAATACACAAGTTATTTTTCACCAATACTCTTGATATGTACAAGTTAAAACTCGCTGGGGTAACCAGCAGGTAGCTTAGGATCCAACACACAAGTTATTTTTCACCAATACTCTTGATATGTACAAGTTAAAACTCGCTTAGGTATCCACTAGGTAGCTTAGGATCCAACACACAAGTTATTTTTCACCAATACTCTTGATATATACAAGTTAAAACTCGCTTAGGTATCCACTAGGAAGCTTAGGATCCAACACACAAGTTATTTTTCACCAATAGTCTTAATATATATAAGTTAAAACTCGCTTAGGTATCCACTAGGTAGCTTAGGATCCAATACACACGTTATTTTTCACCAATACTCTTGATATATACAAGTTAAAACTCGCTGGGGTAACCAGCAGGTAGCTTAGGATCCAACACACAAGTTATTTTTCACCAATACTCTTATATACAAGTTAAAACTCGCTTAGGTATCCACTAGGAAGCTTAGGATCCAATACACAAGTTATTTTTCACCAATACTCTTGATATATACAAGTTAAAACTCGCTTAGGTATCCACTAGGTAGCTTAGGATCCAACACACAAGTTATTTTTCACCAATAGTCTTGATATATACAAGTTAAAACTCGCTTAGGTATCCACTAGGTAGCTTAGGATCCAATACACACGTTATTTTTCACCAATACTCTTGATATATACAAGTTAAAACTCGCTGGGGTAACCAGCAGGTAGCTTAGGATCCAACACACAAGTTATTTTTCACCAATACTCTTGATATATACAAGTTAAAACTCGCTTAGGTATCCACTAGGAAGCTTAGGATCCAATAAACAAGTTATTTTTCACCAATACTCTTGATATATACAAGTTAAAACTCGCTTAGGTATCCACTAGGTAGCTTAGGATCCAACACACAAGTTATTTTTCACTAATACTCTTGATATGTACAAGTTAAAACTCGCTTAGGTATCCACTAGGTAGCTTAGGATCCAACACACAAGTTATTTTTCACCAATACTCTTGATATATACAAGTTAAAACTCGCTTAGGTATCCACTAGGAAGCTTAGGATCCAACACACAAGTTATTTTTCACCAATAGTCTTGATATATACAAGTTAAAACTCGCTTAGGTATCCACTAGGTAGCTTAGGATCCAACACACAAGTTATTTTTCACCAATACTCTTGATATATACAAGTTAAAACTCGCTTAGGTATCCACTAGGAAGCTTAGGATCCAACACACAAGTTATTTTTCACCAATAGTCTTGATATATACAAGTTAAAACTCGCTTAGGTATCCACTAGGTAGCTTAGGATCCAATTCACACGTTATTTTTCACCAATACTCTTGATATATACAAGTTAAAACTCGCTGGGGTAACCAGCAGGTAGCTTAGGATCCAACACACAAGTTATTTTTCACCAATACTCTTGATATATACAAGTTAAAACTCGCTTAGGTATCCACTAGGAAGCTTAGGATCCAATACACAAGTTATTTTTCACCAATACTCTTGATATATACAAGTTAAAACTCGCTTAGGTATCCACTAGGTAGCTTAGGATCCAACACACAAGTTATTTTTCACCAATAGTCTTGATATATACAAGTTAAAACTCGCTTAGGTATCCACTAGTTAGCTTAGGATCCAATACACACGTTATTTTTCACCAATACTCTTGATATATACAAGTTAAAACTCGCTGGGGTAACCAGCAGGTAGCTTAGGATCCAACACACAAGTTATTTTTCACCAATACTCTTGATATATACAAGTTAAAACTCGCTTAGGTATCCACTAGGAAGCTTAGGATCCAATAAACAAGTTATTTTTCACCAATACTCTTGATATATACAAGTTAAAACTCGCTTAGGTATCCACTAGGTAGCTTAGGATCCAACACACAAGTTATTTTTCACTAATACTCTTGATATATACAAGTTAAAACTCGCTTAGGTATCCACTAGGTAGCTTAGGATCCAATACACACGTTATTTTTCACCAATACTCTTGATATATACAAGTTAAAACTCGCTGGGGTAACCAGCAGGTAGCTTAGGATCCAACACACAAGTTATTTTTCACCAATACTCTTGATATATACAAGTTAAAACTCGCTTAGGTATCCACTAGGAAGCTTAGGATCCAATAAACAAGTTATTTTTCACCAATACTCTTGATATATACGAGTTAAAACTCGCTTAGGTATCCACTAGGTAGCTTAGGATCCAACACACAAGTTATTTTTCACTAATACTCTTGATATATACAAGTTAAAACTCGCTTAGGTATCCACTAGGTAGCATAGGATCCAATACACACGTTATTTTTCACCAATGCTCTTGATATATACAAATTTAAACTCGCTGGGGTAACCAGCAGGTAGTTTAGGATCCAACACACAAGTTATTTTTCACCAATACTTTTGATATATACAAGTTAAAACTCGCTTAGGTATCCACTAGGTAGCTTAGGATCCAATACACACGTTATTTTTCACCAATACTCTTGATATATACAAGTGAAAACTCGCTTAGGTATCCACTAGGTAGCTTAGGATCCAATACACACGTTATTTTTCACCAATACTCTTGATATATACAAATTAAAACTCGCTTAGGTATCCACTAGGTAGCTTAGGATCCAATACACACGTTATTTTTTACCAATACTCTTGATATATACAAGTTAAAACTCGCTTAGGTATCCACTAGGTAGCTTAGGATCCAACACACAAGTTATTTTTCACCAATACTCTTGATATATACAAGTTAAAACTCGCTTAGGTATCCACTAGGTAGCTTAGGATCCAACACACAAGTTATTTTTCACCAATACTCTTGATATATACAAGTTAAAACTCGCTTAGGTATCCACTAGGTAGCTTAGGATCCAACACACAAGTTATTTTTCACCAATACTCTTGATATGTACAAGTGAAAACTCGCTTAGGTAACCAGCAGGTACTGTTTCGATGTCAAAAATTTTTGTGGGATAAAACAGGAAACGAAATTTTTTATTTTCATTACCTTTCAGCGGAAACATCAGGCAACAACTTTAACAGTTAGCGCTTCATGAGTTTATACTTTTTTTTGAAATAATTTTTCAATAAGTTGTGAAAGTTTTGAAAACTCTCGGCCGTTGAGTTCGCTTTTTCGATGTATTTTTCCCTTTCCACAGCTCGCGGTAAAGAGAGATCCGCCATCAAAATACGTTGTTTTCTTTCAAACTGTTTGGAGGGCAAGCTGGACATGTTCATGTTTCTCTGGTTCAATGTTGCATACTCAGCTGACCTACTCGTATTCTCTTTTTGGTTGTCTGGGTAGATGCATAAAGTTCGATAATCCACAAAATTACCCTTGCAAAATTCGCATGTACAGTCGTTGAGGTCAATTACTCCACTGTTGAGACACTGAGAGGGTCGAACAGCTATGATGGGTTCTGCGGCAGGGTAGTCAGTTGCCGGTACAACCTGAAGATCATTAAAACCGAAATGCTTGTGTTTTTTTTTCAATTGAAGAAAAATCCCAAAAAGAATGTACTATAATTTTAGGGACCCTAAATTTCTTCATTCTGTGTGTTTCGGTGTCTTAAAGCCATCTTAACCCGTTTTTGAGCTATCAATAAATAAAATTTAAAAACCCTTATTTGTTCTTAGTTTATTTATTTTACAAGCCGTTGTCAATTTAGATCTCTACACAATTAAAGCGGAAAAGTTTGTAGTCCTACTAAATAAAACAGAAAAATGAATTACCTTCCACTCCTTTTTCATCCTCAATTTAATCGGAATAGGTGGTGCTAAATCGTTCTGAGTAGAAGTTTGTTGATGATATGAAGAAGCATTAGCTGCCATAGTGAGCTCCTGTATGGGACCAAATTTTTCAGCTTAAAACACGAACAGAGAAGGTCAATTTGTTGTGGAATGAATTAGCAGAGAAGTGACCGTATTAATTTCCGAAGTCTTGCAATTACAAGTAATTAAAACGAAACTATTAAAATTATTGTCTGCGTTCCTTAATGTCTAGGGGTTTTTAAGTTTCGGTGAAATCAGACAGTTCAAATTACTCATTAGTAAAGCTAGACAAAATGTTCGGAGAAAATACGATGTTGAACGAAACATTTTAAATTGTTCCAGTTCGTAAATGGGGACAAATAAATTGTCTGTCATAATTTGCAGTGGTGCAAATATTTGCTTGAAAGAATAACATTGAGTAACTGACCCACGCTTAACTGTCTGTAGCCTGAACCAATGTGAACTCATTCTCTCTTCGAGGTAGACACCGCAAAGCGAAGCGAGCAAGAATTTAAAGTATGTGCACCAAAAAAGTCGAAGGTCACAAAGCCGAAAAATAAAAATTGTGTTAACATTTGAAATTTAATAATCCGTGTTTGCTTTAAAATCATTTCTAAAAATTTTCGAAATTTTGAACTTTCGGCCGAAAATGAGGGGGTCGTTTTTCTACAGTGCGTGACCCCCCCCCACCCCCCGTGGTGTGCTACTAGTCATTTACTTATACTACTATTATGTTAAAATTCTTAACAGAAGTGTTAATGGTTTTAATTTAGACAGAATAAAGCTGCTGAACATTTTGGTCCAATATTTTTGCTAACAAATTGGCTTAATTTTGCAAAAATCAGCCTTTTTCCATCAAAAATGCAGTTCTATAGCACATTTCGATCAAATTATCTTGAATAAAAAACCTAAATGTTCCGGCCTGAACTTGTCAAACTCTTAAAACGACTAGTTTTATTTTCGTTCGCTATGAGTTTTGGGATGTAAATATTTGCCGGTTTTATTCCAATTTAAAACAATATTTATCAAAAACTCGTCGATTATTTTTGATGTAAACACCTTTTCCGTCAAATTATGTCGCTAACAATTGGATCAAGTACCTTTTTCTAAAGGACAAAAGCAATATCAAGGCCGGATGTTGTTCATTCTTGGGTTCGAGTTGCATAGGTCGCTGTTTTCATAATTTTAAGCAAATTTGACAAAATTTGAGTAAAAATACGGAAAATGGGAACAAAAACAACTGAAATCAGTTATGTTCACAAAACTTTGAGCATCGAAAACTCCGTGGAAAACCAAATTCAAAAAAATCTTTTTTAATTCTATATTCTACGCTGAACGGGCTTTTTAATGATACCACTCACAACTCTGTACGATGAATATATCGATCGGTCAAAATTGACCGAACAAAAAAACCTTTTGAGTATATACTTCCTCTAACAGAAAGGTGTGTCGGAACAAACAACGAGCCATAATTAGTATGGCTTCAAATCTAAGGTTTCATCAATTCATGCTTCTGGTAACAATTCGTAATGAACATTTCAGATATTAAATTAAGAAAGACGTTTCTTTCCCCACCGATTGTAGATGTGGACAAGTTGTTACCCTCCCCTATCGTGGACAAGGTATTATCCCTCCCCTATCATGGACAAGTTGTTACCCCTCCGCTTGCAAGTTTATCAGATTGATTTCCCTCTACCAATGTGTTTCACAAGAAAGTTTTTTTGCTACACCACTCATATAAATATATAAATGTGCCAGTAACTGAAACTTGTACAAAATGCTGAGTATACTTAATTGTGCTAATATTCGTTTAGAATGTCCGGGTACTGCTGAAACCGCAGCCAATCAGAAGACTGTGGATGAGAAGTTGATGAGTGGGTCTCACAAGCCCAAGGAAGTAGTGGGCACGGGGGTTGTGGAAGGGGGAAGTAACTTGCAGAAGTACAAGTGGAGTGAACAACAAGTGTCATCAATCATGGGTGCTTTCTATTACGGATACATGATCACACAAATACCTGGAGGTGGGAATTTGACATTATTATTTGGGGTCTTTGACAAAAGTTCATTGACAAAAGAGCTCAAAACTCAAGGTTCAAAATTTTGTAAAAAATGGGAACCTAATGGCTCATCGCAATCAATCTGATCATCGCAATCAATCTGAATTTTGCAGTAGTTTTGCCGTTTCTGGAATTCGTTTGAATGTTTTTTTTTTCAAAAAATGAACGGTTTTCAGAAATTCGCCTTCTCAGCAATTTCTCATCAAACCACTGACGCAAATTTTAAGATTTGAGTCCATAGGAAATCAATTCAAAACTATGCTTCGCCTATCATAGCTCAAAATGATGCTGTTCGTTTTAATAAGAATAATAATAATAAATTGTTTGCTGAGCAGATAAAAAAACTGTATATAATTTACACTTTTTGGTTACAGTGTTTTTTGTTTACGAGAGAACACCAATAGGCAGAATTGCTTCGTCCTGCGGTGCGTCATGAAGCAGAAAGTTCCTCATATTTTTACATTCAATCTATTAATTTCTGAAAAACATGAAAACAAAACTCGGTAGAAACTTTCATGCAAATCAGCAGTGCCTAAAATGAAGTTTTCACGGAACCGGTGAGCAAAGTCTGCAACCTTTCGTCGACACTTATGTCACTCCCTCAGTAAATAAGGTTGAAATTTAAGTATTTTTGCCAACAGTTATCATGCTCTTGTTAAATTGATCTTTCTGTTAATTGATCCTTATTATAGAAAATTTTCAGCGTTTCGCACAACTTCTGCGTTTTAATTTTATTCAAATCATTCGTTTTTTTTTTAAAAAAAATGTCAGTGGCTCATAAATGTAACTCTCCTATATTGTAATTTTTTGTTTAGTCCCCGGGGTTCTCAATTGAATCCAATTTACCCTTTCCATAATAACTCACAAATTGTTTAATTTTATTCATTTTTTGATGTGTGTTCACAGCTGTACCATAGATTAAAACTCCATACTGTAAGATTAACTGCACATAATTCTTGTGGACAAAAATTAATCGATTTATATGTAAAAAAAATTAACACCTTATAGAGTAGTACAAAAAACATAAATTTCATTGATCAAATACTACATTTGCTCTTTACAGACAAATAGGTTTTGCTTTTTAAAGAAAAATAGGTTGCTGGTTTTTTGTTTTGAATGTGATTTGTCTCAATTTTTATTAGACCGCTTTTGTTTACGAATTTATTACAGAACTGAATGAAAAAGTTTTATCAAAATTCAAAGTTATTGTCCAACCAATCGTTGCTTAATTGCATACCTAAGACATGTTGACTAATATGTGACTGACTGACTATGTATCAGCTGTGTTGTCGGCGTAGAGTCATTGGCATGTTGGTTGTAGCCTATGGAAGATCGTTTACTTAAAAGATGAACAATAAAGGTACCAAAGTGAGCCTTTACGTACCAAATCCGTATGAAGCAAATTTTGGTTACTTTCCCCTTCTCTGAGCGTTTCCAGAGGTGTAAATGCGTCATCATACACCGATTTTTGAAGGTCAAATACGTTGCGGAGAAACTGAATGCCCCTCTTCCTAAAGGGAAAAGGGGCATTCAATTTCTCTACAACGTGTTTTTTTCTGTTTGCTAGATAGTTTGTAATAAGGTATTCACAGGTCCGTGAAATCACATTCCTCTACAACTTTTCTACGAGAATTGAGTGATCTACAGTGTCAAAAGCTTTTTAAGTAAAGAAAGATTGCATATGCTGAAGATGCTGGTTTGTTCAAATTGTATCAGATAGAATCTGAAACTTATTTCAAGCAATCTTTGGTCCCTATTTTTGATGGAACCAAACTGAGTGTTGTGCATTTGATTTGTGCGGATGATAGTTTTGATCATTCTGATGTAGATAATCTCCGAATACTTTTGATAATGCTTATTATTAGCTTCGGAAATTTTTCGTATGTGAAAAGTGAGAGATTTGGTGTCATCAAGGAGGTGGGATTTTTTTAACTTTTCATGAGAAATCTCAGGGGTTCTTTAATTTCAACAACTAAAGACTTTATTTGAAGACATTTATTTCAAAACAAGCAGTTGTGAATTTTGTTAAAGAACTTGAAAAATTATAAAATTGAAAAACTGGTAAAATCATGCCACTGCTCGGCTGTCAATTTTGGTTTTCCAGTTTTCCATTGAACTCATTTTTGTTTTACACCAAAATTATTCTTTGCGGAAAATATCTTTGATTTGGTTGCCCGCCCAATTTTTTTATTTGGCCTCTTTTATACTTTTCTTGAGCATTTTTTTACCTTATTTCCCTGAATTTCAGGTGAAACTGTTCCTGAGCTGAGTGTACATCCTTCTATTCCATTTTCTTTTTTTGGTCTTTGCAGTTCAGTAAGCGATAAAAGTTCAGGTGATCTTCTATTTCGCGGTTCTCCCGTAGTTTAAAATTTCGATATCTTATTTTTACATATTACTGTGTTCTGAGTACAATTTTGGATACCGTTAGATCATATTGGTCGGTAATTGGTGTCTCTAAAAGCTCTGTGTTTTATAATACAGTAGATGACATCACTAATTGACCTACCATGCCAGATTAGAATATTTTGGCGGTTTATTTTGCTAGTTTACCTGATGTGATCAATTTTAACATCAGCACATAGAACCTTTATGTCATCCGGTTGTAAGTATATGTGTTTATGATTTTTTGAAGATCAATCAAGGAATCGTTTAAAGGAGCATTAGGTTGCATGTAAATAACCGTTACATAGATCGTAACAGCTCCCGACACTAGTTGTTAAAATTTGTGTTGCTAATCTGTATTTGTGCAGTTCCGTCACTAGTTTTCTCTCTGAGACAATAGCATTACCACCCCCTTTCTGCTGATGAGTTCATGTTGATAATTTTTATATCCGTCAATTTTGATTAGCTGATTTGTATGACTGTCCAATAACCATGTTTCAGCGAGATATAAAAATGATGTTTGAAAATTCAACAATTGTTTTAGAAATTTGGTCATCCTGAGGGACCTTATGTTTTGAGGAACTAAACTATGCGTTAAAAGGCATCGTTGATTGTTTAGAAAAAGGTAGCAATTGGTTTTCCCCAAATGTTTTAATTTTCTGTATCCATTACTGTGTTTTTTGCCAATTATTATTTCGAGGTTATCTGCGTACAAGAGAGGATATGACTCAACTTGGCCCAGAAAAGCCACTTTTCAGTCATTTCAGTGCGGATATCGCAGCAAATTTATATTTTTTTGGAGCTGATGATGAAAACTGGTTCGAACTAAAAGTTCAAAGCCAAGTAATGATAGTTTTTTCCATTTTTTTCAGTATCCAAGGCATCTAGAGAAGCGGATGATGCTAGTCTTGTTGCGTCTGGACAGATGAACAAAAGGGAACGTAAAGGACACGTTAAAAATCTAAAAAACTATTCTGTTTTGCATCTTTCTTTTGTAATTTGAATTATCGGTTTCGCAAAACGAAATTTTGAAGTGTTATCAAAAATAATTACTTATTTATGGTATTTCTTTGATCCGCTCTTTTAGTTTATTGTTGGTTGGCTCGTTTCATGTCGAGAGAACACGTTCAATTGTCATCTTGTTTTCTATTAGCGTATACTACTTGAATTCTTGCTTTTGATTGCTTTTTGAACATTAGCAACATCGCTCGTATAATTGATACGATAATAACCGACTGTGTTGTTAGCCTTCGGTTCCAGAACAGAAACTTTGTTGTTTGTTGCCGTTGTGAAACCTCGTTTGTCAGCTTCTTTTCCAGTTCAGCACCAACAATTGGCAGCTGCTCATTTGTATGAAGGCTTCGCTCATTTATCTCGTTTTTCTGTTTCTTCAACATTTTTTGCCTTATAGACGTTGTCCTTATCATCATCGTGATTGAACTTTATGAAAACTGTTGGCAAGGGTATGTAACTATCAGTTAGAGTAACGAAAAGGTACTCACGTATCGAGTTCACCAAATTCAATCGAAAACATACATTTTTTTGCAAAAAAAGTTTTAGCGCTGTTAGGGCATCACCACTTTGATGCTCTCTGTTTGTTTAAACACCCAGCAAAGGAAAGCGAACATTCTCAACCTAAATTTGTTGTTTTATATTTTATGCATTAACAATGCTGTCTCCGAAATTTGACCTTTTCAGTGTTATACACTGAAAGTTATTATAGCTGGATTGGATTGGTGCTGTTTTTTTCCTCTTCAGAGAATTTGATTTGTATTGGAGTGCTGTCTTTTCTTACAACCAGACGAGTACTGATGGACTGTCTTTTTGAACTTGTTTTTTGGAACTGTTCAGAGAAACTTGTGGAAGAACTGAAGTTTAAGAAAAGAGTTGTTTTCTGTTCAATTCGCTTGCTTTATAGAGAACGAGAAAAATAAGTATGAAAAAAATTTCATGTATGGGAGCAAAAATTTTTGGATCAATTGCGGTTTTTTTAAAGGAGTTTTTTTACTTGTCTCAAATTTTTTAGACAAAGGTGTTTCTCTCGATGTAAATTGCTGGTAGTGCGTTCGGAAATATTTGGCCTCAATTTTTAGCTGTTTTTACCGTTTTGCTTTTTAGCTTTTTCAGCAATTGTTGTACTCTTTCGATTTTGACAGCATTTGAGTAGTTGTCTGCTAAAAACCAATTTTGCTACCACTTCTGATTGTCGCACAATCTGGTTGAGTATTTTTTTTGAGTTGGTTTTGTTAAAGGAAATAAATACATTTGGGCAATTTTTTTGGCAATTTTTTTAAGTTAGAATTTTTAAGTTTTCTGCTTACTTCTTTAAATTTTATTGTTCTTGCTGTAGTTTTTCTTGATCTCTTTTTAAGTGTAATTCTCTAGATGTTATTACTTTGAAGTGACATTTGAAAGTTAGACAGAGCACTTTTCTTTGAAATAAATCAAACAAATTTCTAGTTATATTTTGAGGTTTGCTCCTGGCTTTTCAATTTTATGTGTAATTTTTCTCTGTAAAGTAGTGGGTGGGGGACTGGCCAAGCAAACGATGTATAAAATTTTTTGATAATTGTTTTTCATTTTAACCTTCATCGGTCTGCCATTGGAAACTACCTGCTGTATTCCTGTAGTACAAAGGCTTTTTCCGAAAGAATAACTGGGTCTCAACTTAGTGATTTTTTCAGATGCTTTTTTATTTTTCGTCGACTTTCCTGTCATTGTTTTAAAATGTTCAATGTAATGAAGTAGGAGATGCATCAGTTCGTCGAGGATGGTAGTGTCATTTGTGCCGTTTCCGTAATTCTTTAGGCTACGTTTTTTAAAGTTCTCTTCGCACTTTTTCATGATTTCGTAGTCAAATTGAAGTGATGATCTTCGTCACAACAAAATAGGAAGAGGAGCAAAAAAGGGAGTGAATTTGTGGCGGGAATATTTTCATTCTAATTATTTGGTTAGTATGCGGCATTTTGACATTGATTTCTGCTGTTTTCTTTTTATTGGATTTTTAATGGTTTTTCCAATCCATTCATGGTCTACTCTAGGTCTATTTTTTTGTTCAGTCATTGAATTGAATACCAGGAATTAAACTGCTTTGTTTCCCACAAGATGTTTTTACACTTTTTTCCCTGTCTTCGATTTTTCAAAACGTGATAACCAGTTCACGCCCAGATATTAAGTTTCATTAGATGCCATTAGCTGGATTTCATTGTCTTTTAGGTGTTGAACCTGCTGGAAGGCCTAAACTCAACGTGAAAAAGTCATTTTTAGGGGGTTTTGGAGCCAATATGGTGCATTTTTCTTGTTTTCTCATTTTTTGATTTCTTTTTGTTTAATAAGTGTTAAATATTTGCTAAGTTTTCTCTTTTTACATGTTTGAGAATAACCGTGGTATTCAACACTCTGTTTCTGAAAATATGTACACTTCGAATTTCTTAATTTTTTGTTTTTCTCTAATTTTTTGAAACCATGTTTGCCTTTGGCTGGCATTATCATGGCGAAGATGTTGCAGGCAGAGAACCCGAAGTTGGAAGTCCAAGATTTAACGGAAAGAGAAGGTTATATCAAAATGAGACAAATCTCCGATACTGCCGTTTTTTGTTGTTTTGCACCCCAGAATGTCTATTGTTCCTTTGAAATTAGTTGCCAATCTTTCGTGCAGAAGCGTATCCAGTTGTTCCCGCGTTTGGTGCTGATTAATAGATGTACATACAATTGTAGTATTGCTCTGAAGTATGTCCATTTGATGCCCCCTCGCCACGCGATCCCCCGTTTTCAACTCCTGCACGCCCTGCCCCATATCAACCCTTCCTTCATCCCCTAATCCCCACCCCGTGCACTTTGTTGCAACCGTAACCCAGCGCGCCCAGTACGTTTATGTGGCTTGGCCTGTGTATAATATACAGTAGTCACAATCTAGTGTTCTGTTTTAAATTTTATCGAAAATATGCGTTTATAGTATTATCTGTGATACCCACTAATCGCACTAAACGACCCCGTTCATCCACGTTCTTGACTTAATTGGCTACCAAATGATAGATAGAAAACTTTCAAAAGATACATACCGTTCAATAATTCAAGATGCGTTTATAATATCGGTAATACCCACTAATGATCGATCTGTGTCTTTGACTGAGAACGTGTTATTTCAGGTTACTTGGCCACAGTGTATGGAGGGAAGTGGGTGTACTCCTTTGGAATCACAATGGCATCTCTTCTTACCCTTATAACTCCTTGGGCTGCATCAATGGGACCAGACGCTCTATGGTAAACAGTCAACTGGAACCCTTTATCTTTTTCTGCAATTACACGGCTTCAACTAGTGTATCAAATAGAACTATACTATAAATAATTACAACTATTGTAGTTGGTACTCTTGCCGGTAGCGGAAAATTTCTTCAACTTTGTTTGATTTTTGCGGTTGTATTTTCTCAACCAATTCTGTGGAAAACGAATCTGGTTACAGTACAGGCAAGGTGAAGCGAGTAGGTATTTTTGTATCTGTCTCGTAGCGACGTTTTTTTCATGTTTTTTCTGTAAAATTTTCTCTGGAAAATGTAAAGGAATGCAACCAAATTTCGCTTGAGGTCAATAATAAAACTGAAATTGACCTTGTCTTTTTTGTTCAGGCTTGTGCGTTTCTTGATGGGCCTGTTTGAAGCAGTGACCTTTCCATCTTTCAACGCTATGCTGGGCAGATGGGTGCCAGTGTTCGAGAAGAGTGTCTTCTCTGCTCTGGCTCTATCTGGAGGTGTCTGTGGCAATGTCGTTTTCCAAATTATCATGGGGTACATCTGTTCTTACGAGGCTATTGGTATGTTGAAGTTGCTCTCGTTAAGTTAGGTCAGTAAAGGTGGTTCTGTGAGATTTGCGTCACCTTTTGAAAATTGGGGTACATGAGCTTAATTCATTATTAAATTAAAATAGTTTCACTTCAAGCATTCTTTCAGAGGAAGCTGCACACCTCTGGCTAGCTTGAGTGATTTAATCAAAAGATCTGATCCAATAGTTTTCATGCAGAGCTCAAAGATGAATTATAATTTTCGTCAAAATCTTGTAGATAAAAGTTTTGAGCTCTTTGATGTGACGTCTCGTTGATCAGGTCTTTTGATGAAATCATGCAATCTAGTCAGAAATGTTTGAACCTTCAGCAAAACTCCGATTACAATAGTTAAGAATTAGGTGCAATAGCAAGTAAGCTATTGTATGTTCTACGGTTCGTCGGTGTTTTCAAAATAGAAGAAAATGCTCCTTGTGTTAATAAGGCACCAAAGATTTGAGGGAACATTTAACATCTTTTCATTTTCTGCGTGAAAAAGATTGATGTGATTTCAAAATGTGAAAGATTCAATGCATCTGCTGGCTTTCTCACTTATCGATACCATATGTTCCATTAAAATGTAATCTTGGGTTGACTGAAACTAGATGGAAGAGTTCCTCTTGTCTGAACATCAGGACTTCCCTAAATTTTGATTTTAACTACATAATCGGTTACATTTATCCGAATTGCCAGTAAATTCAATATGCTTATGACTTTTTGGCTACTTTGTTTCTTGAAGGAATTGATATTAGTCGAAGTTGTAATGAGTCAGTAAAATCGGCAATCTCAGATTCTGGCGCTCTAACATTTGATGTGTTCATTGTTATAGTTTAATTACAAAAAAGAACATTAAATGTTGACTCCAGCAGAAGTGAAATAAATACCCTTTTAAACGGCAAATTAGGAATGATAAACAATTGATCTGAAAGTGGACAATCATTTTTTTTACCAAAGCATCATAATCTGGCGCAGTGTGAATTTTGACCATAAATTAAGTTATCAGCACTACTCAAACACTAAAAAGACATTGTGGACTGACCAAAAGAAAGTTGTTTGTCGTGGCATTCTTTTACAGAATTCCATGTTCTTTAACGTTCGTTAAAGCAGAAGGAGTAGAAAAATAATAACAAATTGTTGTTGATGAATTATTGAAGGATCCATGGAACTTTGGTTCCTGTCAACTATAATAGAACGTGTCCGGACAAAACAGTCCCGAATAAATATCGAAGTAATTGTAAAAAGTAATCTAGAAACAATTAACAACCATAATCTATGAGTTAATTTCCTGAATGCTTTGTTTTTAATTGATATGAACGAGGATTACACCAAAAAGTTGTTTCAAAAAACATATTTTGGCTAAAACTATGTTGTAATCAGCTTAATATTTGTTCAATGAATTGCAATTATATGAATAACTTAAAATAATACTGTTTTTTGAATTCTGTTTTTTTTAGGTGGCTGGCCTCTTGGCTTCTATCTGATCGGCAGTTTGGGGATTTTGTTTGTGACACAATGGAACAAACATGTCTCCAGTTGTCCCCAGGACCACCCAACTATTGATCCACTGGAATTGGAATTCATCAGGCGCAATACACAGGTTTTATTATTGTGTACACTTAGATTGTGAGCCGATCACTTAGACTTTCAGATTCGCTCAAGTTAATTTTAGTTCCGTGGCTTTGTAAATTAATTGATCTCCTGTAGTTTTTCTAGTATTCTTTTTGTTCTTTTGCTCTGTTCAATTTGTTATAACTTTTCGGCATAAAAATAGGAGTATTGAGGAAATGAACGGGGAAAGCTTTTATTTTCGGGATTCAAATTTGCTCATTCAGAATTTTTTATTAACACTTGAAACGTCTCAACCCATCGTTTGTACTTGTGACTTCAAATCATTGTTGGTTTTTGTACAGTGTACGGTTTTGCTGTTTTTTGGCGATTTGCACCTGATGCTACTGGCAATAAAAATCTATTTGCATTTGGAAACATTGCAGCATATTTATTAGACAAGGCGGCTCAGCAATGTGCGATGGCACATAAGGTTCCGACCCCGCCCATCCACAATTTTGGCATAATTGTCTACCAAATGAGGAACAGATAGAAAACCCAAAAATTATTTTTTGGGAATCCCAAAAAACCTCAAAAAAAAGCCCAAGTATTTTTTCAAAATAATTGTGTATTAACGATAAGATAGCCTCCAAAGCAAATAACTCAGTGGAGTAAAAATTGAAAGCATTAAAATGCTGTGATATGACAATATTAAGAAAAAGAGTCAAGAAGAACAGCAAAATCAACCAACAAGAACAACAACAACAAACTTTAATTACATCAAAAACTTTTTGTCCGTTTTAAAAAACAAAATTTAATAACAAAGTCAACATACCGTCAGATGAATCTAAAACTAAACAAAAAACTTATAAATCACCAGAAAAGATATGGACCAGTCCATAAAAAGGTTTGGTAACAATTAGACAACAAAGAACAAAAACAGTAAAGTTAAAAAATTCGCTTATTTTTTTAAAACAATTAAATTCCAAGTAATTAAAACCATTAGAAATCAAGTAAAATATCCCAAAAGTTTACGATTACCAATGCTTCTATAGAAGGGCATTAGGACCTGTCCTTATTCATTTCTTTAAGCGGCTAAAAAGAACAACAAAAAAAACAACAAACAAAAATTCAATTGAAACTTGCCAGAAAACGCTGTCAAAACCGTCAAGCCATATTTCGGCCCTCAAAATATATTCGTTTGCGCCTTCTTCAGACACCGATAATGTTGTATTAGGGTGGCCATTTGTTAGTGAGACTAGGTAACAAGTAGACAAAAAAGAGAAGAGGGCAAAAGTTATAATAATTTTGTTTTTTTTTTCGATACAAAATTATATCCAAAGACATGAAAAAAATAATTACAAAATGAAGTATATAAATATGGTCGTTTATTCATCCAAAGGAATTCTTTGAGACCTGCAATTATGCAGAATAATTCTTGCGTCTAGAAAAAGAAAGTCAAACATGAAAAGAAAGTCAATGAATTTACTTTTTTTGTGAAAAACCGGTGTCGAAGTCAGTAAGGTCATAACGCATTCTTTTAAAAAATAGATTTTGGGACATCAATCCCTTTTGACACCTTCCCTTGACACCCATAATGTCATTTTTGACCTGTAATTAACGAGATTAGGTACCAAAAAGAAAAACAAAAACAACAAACTTGCGAAGTTAAAAAGTTTTTTATTTTTAGTTTTGGAAAACGATTGTTTTCAAATACATGAAAGCCATCAGCTATCTACTAATATCAGAGTATCGGCGCGTCTATTGTTCCATAAAAAGCCAGTGAAACCTATCACTATAAAGGAAATTTCATACAACTGAAATGACAAAGTAAAAGTGACAGTTAAAGACAAAATTAAAAAATTCAATTAATTTCCTGAAGAAAGAAGTGCAGAGGCCGTTAAAACGATAATCTATATCTTCAAGGATTTGAATATGTTCAATTTTGTTTCATTTTGAATGCTAATATTGTGATATGAGAGCTGTCAGTAATGTGATAGTGTGACTAGAAAACGTGAAAAACTGGCAAATTTCTAAAAGAAAAATTGAAATCTAGTTGTATCAAAGCCAGAAAACAATAACTTCAGGCTTAAAAACGCAATCGAGACTAAATTTCAAATCAGTAGAATGAAAAAGCATTCTCTCTTTGCTGACACTAAGCTGCAAGTTGAACAAATTAAGAAAAAAAATGGAGGAAAACTTCATTAAGCCATTATTTATTTAAAAGTCAATTATTTTTAAAAGTCGAAACGATCATAAACTTTCAAGTGAAAAACTAAATGCATTAGCTTGGAGCTGCTTAGGAAGCCAATTGGACCTATCACTCCTGAGCTTTCATTTGATATGTTCTGTTCTTTATTAATAAATAAAGTCTTTTTTCAAAAAAAAAGACCGACTGATTGCAATCCGAATTCTTTTTGGATTGTAACGGTCCAAGATTGGCCCAAACTAGCCCTGCTAATGCTTATTGTCCATTAGGAACTATTGATTTTTCGAATATTGATGATATAGATAATGTGTTAGTTGGAAACTCAAAAAAAAATCTGCTTTTTTGATAATAAAGGGGTAAAGCTAGCAAAAAAAAACGGCAAATTACCGAGCCGTTATTTGATTACAGCGCACTCCCAGCGGAACTTGAAGTAGGAATAGCCCCCTCCCTTCTGAGTCTACAAAGATTGTATGATTGTTGTTTGGGGGTGTAGTGCCGTCAAACTTTTATCAAAGTGGACTAAATTAGCTTATTTCGTGCTGTTTTTGATGAAAAAGGCTGAATTTTGAAATATTTATCCAGAGTTTTTGACCCAAAAAATAAAATCAGAATAACCAACAAGGCTTGTTTGTCCTTAAAAATAAAATCAACGACACTATTCTTAAAAATTGGGAACAGTGTATGACAGTATATGTTTCCGGAGTCCTCGGGCTACTTTTATAATTATCTTATGCATAACTTAAAGTGACTATTTTTTCACTTCGCAAGTTTAAATTAGCTGTTTTGCTTGCAGATTTTCTGCGAAAGCCTGACAACTAATTGTTTTGCGTGATGTGCGTGACTTCCATAGTTTGAGATCGTGTGTTCTTCGAAAACTGTCGTGTTGGAACATAACCCATATATCTGGATTATAACCCATATAATCCATCTATCAAAATGTGCATTCAGATAGGTTTACTGAAATATTTTGCATCCAAAGTTTTCTGCTCATAGACGCCAAAAGGAATGAACGCCTCGACACACTTTGCACATGAAAGTTGTTGCAGGGCATTGCAATTCTTAGAATATCCTGCCCTTATGAAGTTTGAATGAAGTGTTTTTGAAATCGAGGACATACAAAGTACAAACGCTGACGTTTCATATCAATTGACTTCATCACTCGTTTTTAGCTAATTATAAATCAATACCGATGTGTAAATCTATTTTTTGTGAGATAACGATTGTCACCTTTTATTAAAAAGGATTAACGGTTTTGAGTAAATAAATCCGAAAAAAAAGTAATTTTTTTGAAATGTGTAATCAGTGATTTTTAACAATGATTTTCAATCGGGCCGTTCTGGACTCTTTCAATTGTACTGGATTCGTTCATTATGTGAAGCAAACCAAAAAGTAATGAAACAAAACGTATGGTTATTAATAGCCGCCGTCAGCCTCTCAACGGCTATTATTTAGGCGCTATCCTTTTTTATAATTCAGTAGAATTGAATTGCAGAATTTGAACTCAAATTAGAATTTGAATTGTATTGGGGCGCTGTCTTTTTTTAAGATCTGCTCACACTTTTTGATGTTTTTTGAAGCGAGATTGAAGTGGTTTTGTGGCGCGAATTGTATGGCTCTTATTTTAAAGTTGCGTTTGAACAAAAATTTGCTTCCTCGCTATTGGTGTTTTGATCACATGCGGTTTTTTGACATTATTTTTTGCTATTTTTAATAGCCGCCCTCATCTTCTCAGCCGGCTATTATAGCGCTCCTTTTTAATAGCCGCCCTCATCTTCTCAGCCGGCTATTATTGCGCTCGTATTTTTTTTTACTTCGTCAAACTTTTTCGCTTTACCATTTTGCCGCTTTTTCGACATTTTGCGTGAAATCTTTTTGACTTCTCTAGGCTAGTTTCTCTCTTCTCTCATTCTGCTGAAAGTGATTTTGAACATCAGTTGCTAAGCAAAGCAATTCAAAATGAACAGAGTCGGTATAAAAAATTGAAGTCAGAAATAGAAACGGGATAAACCCATAAAGCCCATTTTTAGATGCCCGCTATTTGAACGTCGTTCCTATAAGTCTTAGTTACCACCTCTAATGCTTATTGGTGTTGATAGTAGCCCCTGTAGCCTCTCTCTAAGAAACAGAAGTATGTTCAACAACGAAATGCCGTCAAAATAAATCGGACTTAAAAAAAATTTTTGTACAAAAATCTTTTTTTTTTTCAATATATTCTATTCGTTCAATCCCAATCATGCTTATTGGAATCAACGGCGGCTATTTTCCGGCAATCTGCCGGGTATGTTTTAACTTCGTCGAAATTTTTTTCGCTTCACCCATTTTGCCGCTTTTTCGACATTTGGCGTAAAATCTTTTTGACTTCTCTAGGCTAGTTTCACTTTTCTGTCATTTTGCTCAAAGTTCTTTTAAACAGCAGCTGCTCAGCAAAGCAATTCAAAATGAAGACAGTCGGTATAAAAAAATCAAAGTCAGAAATAGAAACGGGATAAACCCATAAAGCCCGTTTTTAGATGCCCGGTACTTGAACTTTATTCTCATAGGTTTTAGTTACTATCTATAATGCTTATTGGTTTTGATACTAGACCCTGTAGCCTCTCACTGAGAGACAGGAGTATGTTCAATCACGAAATGACATCAAAATAAATCGCACTTAAAAATGTTTTTGTACAAAAATCAATTTTTGTTGATATTCTCTTTTCTTTCAAGAGTTATGGGAATCAACGGTGGCTATTTTCCGGCAATCTGTCGGGTATGTTCTCTTTTTTGTTCATCGACCATTCTCGGTCAAGTTTTTTTTGTATAACCAATAGAAATTCTTTGATTGTGTCAGGACTTGTCCTACGTTTTTGGGCGCTGTCTTTTTTGAAGATCTGTTCACACATTTTCATTATATTTGAAGTCAAGTTTGAGTAGTGATTTTGGTCAAGCCGAAGCAGGAAGTGGAGCGAAAAGGCGAGTGGTTTTGCGGAGTGAAATTTTTTGCTCTAATTTCAAAGTAGAGAGATAACGGTGTTTGCACAAAAACTCGCTTTCTCGCTAGTCATTTGTTGTTCACACGCGGCAATTTCACCTTGATTTTTACTGTTTTTTCAATTTTTTTGGATCGGATTTTTTTTCTAAATGGTTTTCTCAATCTATTCTTAGTTCATTCTAGGCCTAGTTTTTTGTTCGAACCAAATTTCCATTTCTCGCTAGCTGTTTCTTCTTTGCTCACATGCGGTAATTTGACAGTTTGCTTTTTTTTTTATTTTTTTATCTGATTTTATTAGAAATGGTTTTCCTAATTCACTCATAGTCCATTCTAGGTCTAGTTTTTTGTTTAGTTGATGAAAATTCTTGGAATGGTTCGTCAGGACTTGGCCTGCTATGTTTTTTTAATTCCTTTTGATTATGTTTTTCGTTTTAAATAAGTCGCGGTTTTCACGTTTGACTCGTGACTTACTTCACTCACAGTTTCAACTAAATAAATTGTATTTTTTTTCACCCATTGATTTACGCAATGTAGTGAATACGGCCAATGTCAAAAGAGCAAAATGAAAAGAAACGGGATTAACCGATAAAGCCCGGTCATTAATTCATTGTGCATTAATTTATCAAAGTTCGTTAGAGCCATTGCTAGCTGACATTAGTATTAAGCTTAATTGCTTTCAGTTTAAAAGCTGAATTAAGGGTAGTTTTAGAATCTAACTGAAACTGCACACCAAATTAGAACGCTTAACACATAAAAAAATTATGTCAATTTCTATCTCTTCTTTCTTTTTGTGTTTCAATTCCTGTGTACGTCAATGGCGAGTATTTTCCGGCAATTTGCCGGCTATGTTTGTCAGATGCACTCGTAGATCAGGAATTTAATTTTTTTTCATCTGAAATTTCATTTTTTCACTGTTATTCTTGATCAAGTATTGTTTGTCAGGTCCTGGAAAAAATTTATTGTCGACACTATAAAATACTACTCAACAACAACGATTATTTGAATGCATCTTGGAGTTTGTGGCAATTTGGAGTTTGTGGCAATTTTAGAATTGCTGGTTTTATTAATGCAATTTTTCGTACTACCGAATTTTTGTTGAGCAGTTCTCGTAGATTTTTAGTAGTCTATAAATATGAAATTACCGAAACTGTTGAGAGCAAAAGTATAGATGTTTTTTTTAGGTTCAAATATGCTGCTTAAACGTTTTATGTTCGAGGACACGCCAGAAGCTTTTGAAGGATAGTAGAAGCTCCAATAAATCAGGACTTATACTCTATTTAGCCCGTGGCTAGTAGCTCTAGTGGAAGTGGTGGTGGACTGCCATGGAAAAGAGTGGTGACAAGTTTGCCCATGTGGGCAATAATGGCGGCCCATTTTGGCAACACATTCATCCAGTACGGACTCATGACATGCCTCCCTCAGTACCTCTCTCATGTTCTCAACTTCGACATATCACAAAATGGTAAATCCACTTCAATTACACGTAGCTCCCAGATTTTGTTAAAAAAGTGCAGTCTTCAAGTCTTTTTTCCTTGTTGAAATACGGATTTCACGATTAAAAATAATTAAGTGCTTCATATCGCCGGCTGTGGTTTTATTCAAGAAGCAATTGAGGCATCATTTTTGAAAACTCGAAAAAAAAGGTTTTTGAGGACGCCCATTGTGTGTGACGCAAAATGGTTACTGGTGGGCTATAAATAACTATTGTTGTTTATAAATGACATATTAATTTTGAAGTTTCTTAACATTATATTGGGCTTGGTTGATTGGAAATTTAATAGTACAACAGTTGTCTGCTTGACTATTAGCACCTCTGCTATAAAGTTAATAAGTGCTCAACAAGGATTTGAATGTTTATTTTGCAAATGGATTTTACCAACAACTCCTTCATATTTGCTATCAGTATTTTATTTGACAGTTAAAGATGAAATTAAAAACAAGGAGAATGTTCGCAGGTGTCCTGTGTGCTCTTCCGTGGGGATTCTGTTTTATTGTGACCCAATTGGTCTCCTTAACAACAGACAGACTCAGGGAGTCCAAAATTGTGACCACAACAAGAATCAGAAGAATTAACGGCCTGATCGGGGCTCTCGTGCCCGCCATGTTCCTGGGTAGGAGTGAAATTTTCCCATCATTTATTTACCTTAAAATTTACAAATTGATTGTTTGCTAGAATTGAATGAACTGTTTCCTGTCCCAACATGACTACCTATAATTGACATTTTTGTTTATGAGGAGAAGGAAAGACATCTGAACTTAATAATAACACAATGCTACTTTCGCACTCTTACAGTGTCTCATATAACAAGAGTTTTTAATTGCTCTCAAACGAAGTTTGTAGCAATTATATTAGTCCAATTGATCTTTTTACGACTGGAAGACGAGTGTTGACATTCTACAGGTTTTTACGACTCGAAGAAGAGTATTGAGATTATACATATTTTTTTTAGCTGAAGTCATGACTTCAAATTTGACTTTTGTTTTCGAACATTGGACTTTAAACGTAGCTTAATTTGTAATGTATAGTAATTAAGAACTGATGGTAATATTCAAGGTTAAAAGGTCATTTCGAGAATTTTTGATCCCATATAAGTTCCTCCAACCTATTAAACTACCCCTCCCCCCAACTAGCCCCTCACCCCCTTCACATACACACCTTATTTTTCTTCACTGTACTTGTTTTTTTCACTGTATATTGCTTTTTTATTTCTTTTTTAATAGCCGCGAAGCGATAGCTGAGGCTATTATTGGCGTTCTCTTGGTTTTTTATTTATTTTGTCGTCACGATTTTTGTTACGACCATATGACGTCTCACCGACTTCAAATCTGCTTTTTGTTCATTCGTTCATGCAATTTCAACTGAATTGCGTGCGTGACGTCATTTTCACCCTTAGTAGAGCTAGTTTTTTTGTTCATTCGCGTGATTAAATTTTTGGTCACACGTGACTTACCTTACTCTCAAAAATGACTTCCTCACTCTGAAATTGACTTTTCTTTGCTTTAATTCAAAAAGATAAGGTCAAATGAGTGCTTGTCACTCTACTTGAAGGTTATTTAAGAGCAGCAAATAGAAACAGCAAGTTGCACAGTAAGTTATACGGATTCTTAATCAAAATTTAACATCTCAGCCCTTAATGAAAAGAATAAGTTTCTTTTTTGGTCTGTCTTTTTTACCTTCTTTTTGAGACTACAGATCTATAAAGCTATTGCGGCTATTTTCTGGCAATTTTCCAGCTGTGTTTCATATTTTTGAAATAGGTAAGGTTAGATAAGAGTTTTCATTGCACGACTCTTCGAGTCGTTTGCGGTATTCTACCGGCTATGTTTTTGATGCGATTTTTCGCTTGACCGTTCTTTTGTCTGACCCATTTGACTTTTCGTCCTCAAAAACGAGATAAACAGGTAGCGCCCAGCGGGCATTAAGTTCTCTTAGAGCCTTTCAGCTCACTAGTCTCCAAGTATGCAATTCACAGAAACTGTTAAAGAGACTTATACTTGGTGTGAAGGGCGGTTCTTAGAGGTTGACTCCCCCCCCCCCCCCCTACAACCCCCGCCCCACATCAGCCCCCGCCAAACCCTCACTTCACTCCAATCCCCACCCCCGCCCTGTGCAGCCAAAGACCCCCTCCCACCGCCCCACCTCCGCTGCGCTCACCTCACGCCTCTTCAATTCAGCTAAAGCTAGCCCCTAAACCGTGGCTAACTACTGACGAAGCCAAGCGCTCGCCGGTCGTTTGAGAGCAATTCGCCCGACCTTTGTCGTTTATGTTAGAAAAGCTTGGATTTAGAGCAATCGGGATAGGCCTACAACGTTGCTTTTTTCAATCTTCTATTTTGCATGAAGACAATTGGCCTTTCCAATTGGTCATTGTTTGTAGAAAGTTTCCTTTTCCATAAAATTACCTTATATGTGGTTAATTTTGCAGTGTTGACTGGCTACTCTGGTTGCAACTACATGATGGCAGTTGTCTGTGTGACTATTGGTCTGTCATTTGCTGGATTCACTGCATCTGCCTACAATTGTAACCACCTCGATCTCTCCCCTCAACATGCGGGAACTCTCTTTGGTGAGTCTTAATAACTCTGCTTCCAAACTACACATTAAACAAATATCAAACCTGCAGCTTTCGATTGGTTGATGAATATAACAAATTGAAAATGATTGATCGGATTTGATTTTCCTAACTTAATTTGTTGCTACCTCCGAAATACCACATAGTTTGAGCTATATAGCTCTATAAATTAACTTCAAATTTAACGTGACACAAAGCACAACGTTTTTTGTCTGCTACCTCACACTTGGAAAAAAATTTTTATTTCACACTTGGGTTTAAAAAGCAATTAAAGGTTGCGTTAGTTAGCCTAAGGAAAGATAGCAAAACGCACCTAGCACAAGAAAATTTCACAACAATACAAACACTTGGTTATTAATGAGTACTATGACTGTAAGCGAAAAAGTTGAAAGTAAGAGTAAGAAATGAGTCTTCAATTTTTTCTATCTGTTAAAAAGGGGCAAAATGTAATATAGTATTACAAATGTGAATTCATATTATAAATTTGAATATGAAAGCTTATCCACAACGAATAGAGAGCTACTATAGCAGCTGGAATTGGCGACAATTTGCTTCTAAAAGTCAAACAAGGCGGCTCGGTAATGTGCGATGGCACATAAGGTTCCAACCCCCCGCCCATCCACAAATTTGGCATAATTGTCTACCAAATGAGGAATAGATAGAAGAACCCAAAAATTATTTTTTGCGATTCCCAAAAAAACCCAAGTCTTTTTCAAAAAATTCTGTATCAACGATAAGATAGCCTCCAAAGCAAATAACTCAGTGGAGTAAAAGTTGATGCATTAGATTGCTGTAATATGTCAATATTAAGAAAGCGAGTCAAGACGAAAAGCAAAATCAAACAACAACAACAACAAACATTAATTACATCAAAAAATTTATGTCCCTCTTAAAAACTCAATTTAACAACAAAATCAACATACCGTCAGATAAACCCAAAACTAAACAAAAATAACTTATAAATCCCCAGAAAACATATGCGACCAGTCCATAAAAAGGTTTGGTAACAATTATACAAGAAAGAACAAAAACAGTAAAGTAAAAAATTAACTTATTTTTTTGAAACAGTTAACTTCAAAGTAATAAATACCATTAGGAATCAATTAATATTACCACAAATTTACGATTTCCACTACTTCTATAGAAGGGCATTAGGATCTGTCCTTATTCATTTTTTAAAGCGGCTAAAAAGAACAAAAAAGAACAAACAAAATTTCAATTGAAACTTGCCAGAAAACGCTGTCAAAACCGTCAAGCCAATTTTTGGCACTCAAAATACATTTGATTGCGCTTTCTTCAAACAGCTATAATTTAGTACGTGGCTATTCATTAGTAAGACTAGGTAACAAGCAGACAAAAAAGCGAAATGCTAAAGTATGTAATTTTTTTTTCGAAACAAAATTACATTTAATGTCATGAAAGGCATTAATAACAAAAAGAGCTATTTAAATAGGGTCGTTTATTCAAAAAAAAGCCCTCGAGACCTGTAATTATCCAGAATATTTCTTGCATCTACAAAAAGAACGTCAAATATGACAAAAATCACATTAGTTTACTTTTTTTGTTATATTTGACCTGTAGTTAACTAACGAGATTAGGTAACAAAAAGAAACATAAAAAGAACAAAATTGCGAAGTTGAAAATTTTTTTTTTAAAATTTTGGAAAACGATTGTTTTGATCGTCATGAAAGCCATCAGCTATCTACTAATATTAGAATATCGGTTCTTCTACTCTTCTATGAAAAGCCAATGAAAGCTATCACTATACAGGAAATTTCATACGACCGAAATGACAAAGTATAAATGACAGTTAGAGACAAAATTAAAAAATTCAATTGATTTCTTCAAGAAAGAGGCGTCGAGGCCGTTAAAACGATGATGTATATCTTTCAGAATTTTAATATGTTCAATTGTGCCTTATTCTGAATGCTAATGAGGTGACATGAGAACCGTCAAAAATGTGATAATGTGACAAAATTAGAAAACGTGAAAAACTGGCAAATATCAAAACAAAAAAAATCTGAAATCTTGTGGTATCAAAGCCAGAAAACAATAATTTCAGGCTTAAAACTGCAACTGAGATTAAATGTTAAATAGGTAGAAAGAAGAAGCGGTCGTTTTTTGCTGACATTAAGCTGGAAGTTGTACAAATTAAGAAAAAAAGTAGAGAAAAAGTTAATTAAGCCATTATTTATTGAAAGGTCAATTATTTTTAAAAAAAGAAACGACCATAAATTTTCAATTAAAAAACTTAATGCATTAGCTTGGAGCTGCTTAACAAGCAAATCGGTTGGACCTATCACTCCTGAGCTTTGATTTGATATGTTCTGTTTTTTATTATTAAAAAAAGTCTTTTTTTAAAAAAAAAAGACCGACTGATTAAAACCCGATTTTTTTGGATTGTAACAGTCCTAGAATGGCCAAAAATAAGCCCTAATAATACTTATTGTCCCTTAGGAATAACTGATTTTTCGAATGTTTTAGATATAGATAATTTGTTAGTTGAAAACTCAAAATAAATTCTGCATTTTTGATAATCAACGAGTAAAGTTGGCAAAAAACGGCAAGGTTTTAACTACAGTGCACTCTCAGCGGACTCTGAAGTAGAAATAGCCCCCCTCTGAGTCTACAAAGATTTTTTGAGTGTTGTTTGGGGATGTACTGTCGGCAAATTTAATCAAAGTGGACTAAAATAGCTTATTTCGTGCTGTTTTTGATGAAAAAGTCTAAATTTTGAAATGTTTATCCAGATGTTTTGACCAAAAAAATTAAATCAAAACAATCAACAATGCTTGTTCGTCTTCAAAAATAAAATCAACGACACTATTCTTAAAAATTATAACAAATTTTAGCAAAATTGACGAAAATTTAGGCAAAAATTCCGGAAAATGTGAATAAAAACAACGTGAATTCACTCTTCTTTTCTCAGAACTTTAAACCTCGATAACTCTCTGTAGAAATCGAAAATTAAAAAAATCTTTTTAATTCCATATTCTACGCTGGATGAGCTTTCTAATGATACCAGTCTCAACTCTCTACGATGAATATATCGAGCGGCGAAAATTCACGGAACAAAAAAAAACCCATTTGAGTATATAGTTCCTCCCCCCTCAAGAGGGTC
>NC_134480.1:16838329-16925829 GCF_964194025.1 Convolutriloba macropyga
CCAACCGCTCGCCGGTCGTTTGAGAGCAATTCGCCCGACGTTAGTCGGTTATGTTTTGATTGTTTCAACCGATTCTATCTGTTATATGGGTAAATTTAGTTGATGAACAATTTGCGTAGTTGATGAACATTTAGTTGATGAACAATGTAATTGAGAGAAAAGTCTGCATGTTAAATTTTGCATATCATTTCTCTTTAATAGCCGCCGTCAACCTCTCAGTCGCTGTTATTTATGCGCTCTTCTTTTTTTACGATTCAAAAAATTTCAATTGTGTTGGGGCGCTGTCTTTTTACATACTCGAAGAGGAGCATCGGTTTTCTTGAGGATTTTTTTTACCGGGAGTACTATTCGTTCAGACGGTGTTTTGACCTCCAAGCGAAAGTTTGTAAAATTACCTTGTAAACTAGTTTTTTGAGCGAGATAAGTTTTTATGACGCGCTGCGTTCACTGAACGACTTTTTGTCTGTGAAGAGGGTTTGACAGAATTGCGCATGTGGATAACCGTTTTTAGCATTTTTTTCGTCAAATTAAGCCAGTGTTTCTGCTTATTATTTGATTTTTGCGGAAATAGATCAATCGAAGGTGTTTTAATATTTATTCCTAGGAAATTGAAAGCACACTGTTTTTGAGAGCCTAATAATGCATTTCAAGTTAAAATTGGGCACATATCTGAATTTTATAGTTTTGCTTTTCATTATTTTCATTTCTGGATCTTTAAGTGGACTTTTTTCAACAAATAGTGCATATTGCAACTTCCCTATTGAATGCCTCTTTATAACAAGAGATGGTTTTGTTTTATAAAATTGTCCACATAACTATTAGATTGTGGCAGTTTTTGTCCAACTTCTGGCTTTTCTTTGTATTGGGGTTTTTATTACATAAAAAGTTTTTTGTGCACCTACCGTTTGGAATATTTTCGTTTTATTAGTAATTGAATTATGTTTTTGGCGTTTAGTTATTGAAATTCAATTAAAATTTTCTCATTAGTGCAATTTCAAATTTTTTCTTGGCTTTTTTCTGCAAAATATTTTAATATTTCGAATCTTGGATTTATTTTTAATTTCTTTTTATTTGCACAGGCGTATGGCTATTTTTGATGTCTACAGCTTGAATGCTATATATTAAATTGTTCTTGGTTTTTACTTCATTTTATCAATTTGATTTTTAACTATCAAAAATTAAGTACTAGTTTTTTCTTTCTGTTTTTCTGATGTGGCCATATTTTTCAACTTATAGCATGTATCGTTCTAGCGTTATCCTAGGACATATAGTTTTGTTAACACTATGTTTATCAGTTGATACCAAAAATTTAACATTTTTGGCCTTTTTCGTAGACTTCTGTTTTTTTTTGCAATTGATTTCTTTCATTGCAGAATTCTTTCATGCAGCACTGAGAATTCTTTAGTTTGGTTTGGAAATTTTGACTAATAAACACTTTCTGAGATTTTTCTTGAGTCCTCAGTTTTGGTTTTGAACGATTTTTTGTATTAGAATTTTATTCGGTTCCTTGTGTCTTTTTGTTGGTTAATTTAATTTCTTCAATAGTTTGAGCTCGTTTTGTCTATTATATCTCCAACAAGAGGTTATGGTATTTTTATTTTTTGTTTTAATTGCAGTGAATTCGAAGAAAAAATTTTTGCGTTTTTGTCCTATGTTTTACTTTTCCATTTTGTTTTGAAAAATTGAGTTCAGTTCTAAGAATATTATCTGCCTTATGCTTTCACATTGTCTCTTTTGGGTCGCACAGTTTGCAGTGTTCTAGCTTTTTAGATTAGTAGCATGAGTTATTTGGTGACAATTTTTAGCCCTGTCAAATTTTTTGAGCTTTTCTGTATTTGACTATCCTGAGAACTTAGGCAATTTTTCAGCGTTACCGGATGTTTTTATCATGAAATTTTGCGGCATCAAGGTTTCAGTGATTTGTCAAAATCATGTCTGATATTTTAAATCGCTGCAGTGTTTTTATTATAACTGAGTGATGGCGTATCTGTTTATGTTTTACCTTGCTTCCGTGATGTCAATGCTCACATTCTTCTCATACTGATGACAGTGGTTTAATTTTTGTCAATTTTTGAATCAAATTTGGTCAGGTCAAGCTTTTTGTTTTAATACAAAAGGTATTGGTTTCAGCTGCAATTACGGCATTCTTTGTAAAGTTGCGACACTTCGAGTTGGTTCGGGAAGTCTTATGGCCATGTTTTTGAATATCTGTTTACACGTTTTTATGATTTTCGAAGTCAAAGTAAAGCGATGATTTTAGTTACGCCAAAACAGAAAGTGGAGCGAAAAAGAGTGGTTGTGCGGTGTGAAGTTTTAAATTTTAATGTACAGAGATAGCGGTGTATGAGCAAAATTCAACTTTCTCACTAATGGTTTTTGCTTAATGCGACAATTTAAACCTCATTTTTTCTGTTCGAGTTTTTCTGATAGGATTTTTTAAATGGTTTTCCCAATGCTTTCATAGTCTATTCTTGGTCTAGCTGTTTGTTTAGTCAATAACAATTCTTCGAATTGTATGTCAGGACTTGCCCTGCTACGTTTTTTAAATTCGCTTTACCTTTCGTTTACGTTTTCGTTTTACATAAATTACGAATTTCACGTCTGTCTTCTGACATGCCTCACTATCTGTTTGCAATGAATTGGTTTATAACTCTTTCCCTCATTGAATTAAGCAATGTATTGAGTATGGTCAATTTCAAAAGAGTAAAATGAAATAAAACTGGATAAATGTGCATTAGGTTATCAAAGTTCATCATAGCGAGTGCTGCTAGCTGGCATTAGTATTAAGCTTGTTAGCCTTCAGTTTAGGAGCTGAAGTAAGTATAATTTTAGAATGTCACTGTAACTGCACACCAAATTAGAACAGTTTTTGACTTTTAGATTAATTTTGTCAATTTCCATCTCTTTTCTATTTCAATCCCGATAATGCTTCGCTTTGAATCAAATGAGCAATTTAGTTTTTTTAAAAAAAAGATTTGAGCGTTTGTAGATTGCATCGACAACTCGATCGACTTAGTTCCATATTTGTTGCTATCTATATACGACGACACATGATCATATTTCGCAGCCAATTTTGGAAATCTGTCTGCTATTTTGTTTTAAATCTCACGCCCGTGTTTTCGTTAATCTCATCCCTGACGCCTTTGTTCTGACTCTTTTTGCATGTTTTCGTTGGACAATTAATTGAACTCTTATTACAGCGCACTAAGCCTGTGAGGTATGTTTTATTAACATTAAAATAACCTAGTTCTGTGGTTAAAATAACCTACTTATTAACGATGTTGTCTATGAAACTGATCTTTTCAAGCACTTGACTATTTGACATTTTACCAAATCGTCTGCACTTGGATTTTTTCACCGCATAAATATTTATAGTCATCGTGATATAATCTGCATGGAGTTATCTCCCCACTGGGTTAATCGATCGATATGTTTTTCAGGTATCACAAACACATTCGCGACTATGTCTGGATTCCTGGCTCCTGCCCTGGCCTCTTCTCTGACGTCATCGAACCCTAGAGACAGAGTGCTGTGGCAGAAGTACTTCTACATATCGGCATCTGTGGACGCATTTGGGGGTATCTTCTACTTCCTATTCGCCTCTGGGGATCTTCAGGATTGGAGCAGCATTCCGAAGGGAATTCCACCCAAAGCTAAAAAGGATGTTGAAAAGGTCTAAATTGGCGCTCATTTGTAATGGACTCAAGAACTCCCGTGGTGAAACGAAACAAGTATCGTGATCAGATTTTTGATTTAAAAATACGTCAAGAAATAGACAAAGCAAAGTAAGATCTTACAAAAGCTATGTATACAAAAGAGAAAAGAAATCAGTCAAAAATTTAACTGGACAAGGTTTTGCTAGGGCATCGCAAATTTTGTCAAGGTCATGCCTCCCGCGGCAAGATATGTAAAGATTCGTTTCACTGCGTTGTGCCTTCGAAGTGGCTGTTGCATTTGAATTTTAATCCAATTAGCTCTGACTTCTCCGCTATCACTCAAAGGGATGGCGTCTATAATTTGGTAAAGTGGGAGATAATTGCCAGGATTTCTTATTACCTACGAGCCATGAGCTCGAGATATGGAAATCATGTCCAAGAACCAATCATCAACCTTGCGATCAGCAAGCAGCCAGGGCCAGTAACCTGTGTTGGTATTGTGTTTTAGCAAAGAGCTTTTACAAGTATATAAAGAGAGCTTTTACAAGTTTTAGCAAAGAGCTTTTACAAGTATATAAAGTACAATGGGGTACGTAAACTCTTGGGTAACGATGGGAACTTCCCACCAAATTTGAGGTACTTTTTGTGGCTTTTTTGTTGAGGAAAAAAATTTTCCGGTTTTGAACAAGTTAAAACGCAAGTTTTGTTTCTGACAGATATCTTGCTTTTCTTTACAATTTTTGAACATCTTAGTTTCTGATTTTTGTAGTAATCCTAATTTTTTCAAACTAATAACAACTTGAATGCAAGTATCGTTGTTAATTTGTAATCAATCGTGATGTATGCCACGTTTTTGTCGTTCCGACGCTGGTCGGTTACGCTTTAACACATTTCTTTGTTCTACCAGATGTGTTGCTCACCCTAGTCGAGGCCTGGAATTTATGAAAAGACCTATAATTCCAGGGGGTAAATATTGAATTAAATTACACTGTCGAGGACCCTAGTTAAAATCTAGGTTAATTCTTTTAATAGTTCTATCCAAATTCTTTTCATCAAACAAACCTCCATCCAGTGTTTTTTATACAAACCTCCATCCAGCCAAATTCTTTTCATATGCAAGCCTGCGTCCATCCAAATTCTTTTCATACATACATCCAATTTCTTTTCATATACAAACCTGCATCCAACCAAATTCTTTTCATAAACCAAATTAAATGGTGCTTTTCCGCGGTTCATGGGTACTTTTAACCGGAGTTTTGAGTACCCTGTATGTATAAATATAACATCAAATTTACCAGAAACAAGTCTAAATAGTATGAATCATCAGGGCAATCGGTTTTGTGGAGTTGTGGATCAGATTAGGTCATACAGACCAACTCATGACCCTAGTGTGTCCTTTAAACAAACAAATAAAAAATTTACCTGTGAGGAAGCTGCTGAAAATTATGAAACAAAGCCCAACATCAAAAAATACATTTGAAACAACATTTAAGAAGAACACGCACAAACATACAAACACGCGCTTTTAAAACACACAGTGAAAAAAGTCGGGAAAGCCCATAAGGCATCGAGAACTATTTTGGGGCAAAACCTGGCTTTCTATATCAATATTTTATGAACTTTTTGACATTTATGGACATTTTTTTCTATACAAGCCCAACCAAAAACGTTTTTGCACTACAACCCGCACAAAAAATGAGACTCCTAAGTTGCTTTTCGTAAGCTTTCGACAAGACCCGGTTGAAATTTACAAATAAAGTTTTCAAATGAATTTTTGTCTAGGACCCACACTAGGACCCACACAAAGAGTGGGACCCCTACGTTTCTTTTCGTTAGCTCTCGACAGCTCTAAGACCCGATTGAAAAGAGGCGTTTTAAAATAAAATTCTCAAATAAGCGAAAAACCTCAACTAAGAGACGAACTTTTCCATACAAGCTAAACCAATAATTGTTTCTCCACTAGAACCCGCACAAAATTGGGACTTTTACGTCGCCGTTTGTTAGGTTTCGACAACTCTAAGTTCCAATTGGAAAAAAAGACGTTTTAAAATAAATCCTCCAATAAGCGGAAAAGCTCAACGAAGAAACGAGGTTTTTTTCTATACAAGGTGAGCCAAAAATAGTTTCTACACTAGGAATCGCGCAACAAGTGGGACTCATACATTGCTTTTCGTTAGCTTTGGACATCTGGAAGACCTGATTGGAAAAAGACGTTTTAAAGTAAAATTTTTGAATCAGCGAAAAACCTCAAATAAGGGACGAACTTTTTTCTGTACAACATAAACCAAAAATTGTTCGTCAATCCTACGTTGCTTTTCATTAGCTTTCGACAACTTTAAGACCCGGTTGAAATTTGAAAAAGTTTTCAAATAAGCGAAAAACCTCAACTAAGAGACAAACTTTTTTCTCTACAAGCTAAACTAAAAACTTTTTGCACTAGGACCCAAACAAAGAGTGGGACTACGTTGCGTTTCGTTAGCTCTCGACAGCTCTAAGAACCGATTGAAAAAAAGACATTTTCAAATAAGCGAAAAACCTCAACTAAAAGACCTCAACTAAGAAAGAAGTTTACAACGAACTTTTTTCACTACAAGCTAACCAAAAATTTTTTCGCTTAGGACCCAAACAAAGAGTGGGAACCCTACGTTGCTTTTCGTTAGCTTCCGACAGCTCTAAGACCCGATTGGAGAAAAAGACGTTTTAAATTAAAATTAGTGAAAAATCTCAACTAAGAGAAGAACTTTTTTTCTATACAAGCTGAACCAAAAATTTCTGCACTAGAACCCCCACAAAAAGTCGGACTCCTACGTTGTTTTTCGTTAGTTTTCGACAATTCGGAGACCCGATTGAAAAAAGACTAAATTTCAATAAAATTTTCAATTAAGAGAAAAACAGATAAAAGACGAACTTCTTTCTATACAAGCTAAACCAATAATTGTTTCTGCATTAGAGCTCGCACAAAATGTTGGACTCTTCTGTTGCTTTTCGTTAGCTTTCGATAACTCTGAGACCCGATTTAAAAGGAAAGAAGTTTACAATGAATTTTCAAATAAGCGAAAAACTCTAACTGAGAGACGAACTTTTTTCTATACAAGTTAAACCAAAAATTGTTTCTGCACTAGAATCCGCACAAAAAGTGCGACTCTTACGTTGCTCTTTGTTAGCTATTCTGAGACCCGATTGCAAAAGAACGGTTTACAATAAAATTTTCAAATAAGCCAAAAACCCCAACTAGAAGGGGAATGGTTTTCATTACAAGGTAAACCAAAAATTGTTTCTGCACTAGGACCCGCAAAAATGTCTTCTTTTGACACGGCTATTAGGGTAGTTCAAAAACTTCAAATCATTTTTCTTTATTGCATTGAACTATTCAACCAGATTATTCTCTGGAGCTTTCATAGGAAAAAGTGATACAACTCTTACTTCATAGTTATTAAACAGCAAGTGTCCAATATAATTAGTATCGTATTTAACTAGAGTATCAAAATCGGTGTTGTTGAGGTCATTACCAGCGAGCTTTATACAAATACATTTGAATTGTACAAGTTTTAGGTACAGCTCTCTTAGATGGTATGCTATTCGTCCACCCTTTGCTCAAATATCAATATTAGAATTTTGCAAATTGATGTTTTCGGAATCTTTTTCATCAGCTCACGTTACTATCGCCAACGATTAATAATTTGTTTACGGCGCTGAATTTATCGGCACCACGCAAATAACCAAAATAATCAATCATTGTCTGGACGTCTTCTTTTTCATCAAACTCGTAAAATATAAACTTGCTTGTTACGCTGAACAATAATTTGGGGTGTGTTCATTGTGAAACAAATAAAGGATTTTAAGTTAGGAATTCTTAAAAAAAATTGATTTCAAATAAATTACTAGACCCTATGGTTCGACCAACTGGATAGTTCAACAATTTTGCACTATATAACAGTCAAGAAAGGTTTCATTCCTCAGCACAAAAATTCACATTTTAAAATCAAAACTCCGGATGTGCAAAGCTGATCGCATTTTTGCAACCTCAACAAGCACTTAGGTCACTTTTGAAAAAAAAATTTGGACCTGAGGATCTTACTGCAAGCAGCACACAAAGTTGAGGTCGCATAGAACATCACCGTTAGACTTCCTGCGAATTGGACATGGGGCTCGCTTGGAATGAAGAGATGTTGCCTGAAAAAAGTTTCAAGCCAATGTCTCACACAAGTCTGGCAAGCCACGTGTTCTCATGACGAATCAAAGCGCAGGCCGACGATACTTTCTTCAAGTTCCTCCAAGCAAAAAAGGACAGTGACTGATTCGTAACACCTTTCCATTAAAACTCAATCAGCCGTTCAAAAGACCAAAAATCAACTTGAAGAAACTCACAAAAGAACACTTTTGAAAAAAAGACCTAACTCTTCTAACTACGATATCATCAAAAGAGACAACCCACCTTTTATACACAAGTCTCTCGTTTCGATATGCATTGTGAATGCAGGAAATACTATTGAACAAACAGATATCAACTTAATTTTCTCAAAGTTTTAAAAAAACTCGAAAGGTCAAAACTATTTAAAAATTGATCTTTTGAAATTTAACTTTTTTGAGCACTTCACATTCCGATGCATTTTTTAAAATTTGCGTGTGATACCAGACGTACAGTCAAGGGAAGTACAAAAATCACGAAAAAATTTTTAAAATATCAAACATCTACAACGCTTGTTTGAGAAAAAACAGAAAACAGAAGTTGTGTTACTGGACCCAACTTTTTTCGAGATTTTCATATTCCGAAGGAATTTTCTTAATCAAATGCATCTAATACCAAAGGTACAGTCCAGGAAAGAACAAAAATAACGGAAAAATTGACAAAATCAAACATCTAGAGCCACGAAAAATTGAAGACTTTCGGGAACTTTTTTGATACAAAAACAGAAGCTATCTGCTACTAGACTCGACTATACCTAAACTCTGGTTCTTTATGCAATGGAAAACCTTCATTAATGATAAAAGAAACTGATCTTGAACGGCAGAGGGCCGAAAGAAAATCAAGTTGAATCGAAATTTGAAAAAAATCACGCTAAGAATTGCTTATTTTTCTCTAGGTGAAACTCGAAAATTAACAGCAAACCAAAAAACTGGCTTTTATCACGTACAACTATGTTCTCCCTATTTAACAAACAGATACCAACTTAATTTGCTCAAAGTGGTGAAAAAACTCGAAAGGTCAAAACTATTTAAAAATTGATCTTTTGAAATTTAACTTTTTTGAGCACTTCACATTCCGATGCATTTTTTAAAATTTGCATGTGATACCAGAGGTACAGTCAAGGGAAGTACAAAAATCACGCAAAAATTTTAAAATATCAAACATCTACAACGCTTGTTTGAGAAAAAATACAAAACAGAAGTTGTGTTACTGCACCCAACGCTTTTGAAAAACTCTACTATCAAAGATATCATCAAAAGTGACAACCCACCTTTTATCCCCAAATCTATCGTTTCTATATGCATTGTGAATGCGGAAAATACTATTTAACAAACAGATAACAGCCAACCTAATTTTCTCAAAGTGGTCAAAAAATTAGAATTGAGGTCAAAACTGTTCAAAAAACAATCCTTTTTTAACAATTCAAACTTTTTTGAGTATTTCACATTCCGATGCTTTTTGAAAAATAATTTTCTTGTGATGCCAGAGGTACAGTCAAGGGAAGTACAAAAATCTCAAAATTTTAAAATATCAAACATCTACAACACTTCGAAAAAATGAAGACTTTCTAGAGAATTTTCTTTTGAGACAAAAACAGATGTTATCTGTTACTGGACCCAACTATTTCAGAACTCTGTATTCATATGCAATAAGAAAGAAAGTTACTTTTTATAAGAGAAAAAGGTCCAGAACGTCCATGGGCCAAAAGAAAACCAACTTGAAGAGAAAATCGCAAAAAAGAGGCATACTTTTGAAAAAAGACCTAACTCTACTAACCAACTACGCTACCATCAAAAGAAACAACCCTCCTTTTATACACAAATATCTAGTCTCGATATACAATGTGAGTGCAAGAAACACCATTTAACAATCAGATATCAACTTATTTTGGTCAAAAAGGTCGAAAAAAATAGAATTGAGGTCAAATCTATTCAAAAAACGATTTTCTTTTGAAATTTTAAACTATTTTGCGACGTTCATATTCCGAAGGAATTTTTTGATAAAATGTTTTTAATAGCAAAGGTACAGACCAGGGAAGTAAAAATAACAAAAAAATTGAAAACATCAAACATCTAGAACACCTTGAAAAATTGAAGACTTCCGAGAACTTTTTTGACACAAAAACAAGTTATCTGCTACTAGACCCGCCTATACCTAATCTCTGGTTCTTTATGCAAAAGAAAACATTTATCAGTGATAAAGGAAACTGATCCTGAACGGCAGAGGGCCGAAAGAAAATCAAGCTGAAGTGAAACTTTAAAAATAACACGCACAAAATTCGCTTATTTTATTTTTTATTTTAGGTGAAACTCGAAAACTAACAGCAAGCCAAAAAACAGGATTTTTTTTAATTACAGCTAAATTCTCCCCGAGTGAACTAGAAAATTGACAACACAAAATTTCAACTTCTTAGCCCTCAGGGTCAGAATGCAAAAGCAAAAAGCATTTCAAAAACCCAAAGTGAACCCAATTTTCAACTATCATTTTTATTTTGCATTTAAAAGGATCTGACAACTTCGACAAACGGACCAGAGCGGGTCCGAACACCGAAGCTCTGCAGTGCAGAGCAAGCCACACCGGAAAAGGAAGCGGCAGCTAACCAAGCTAGCTGGCAAAAAAAGCGGAAACTCACCACAGAAAGAAGAGAAGTCAGCAACCAGAGAAGAAACGAAGCAAACTCTGAGAAGACACTTTTTTGATATATACATAAGAAAAGAACAGAAAACTTAGAAGAAAATATTTTTTTTTTGTTTTGTTCGGCGGTTAGACAAAGATTAAAATTTGAAGCCAGGACTGAATCACGAAAACAAATTATTTTTACTTGGGGCATTATGAGAATTATAAAGCATGTTTGTGGCAATATCTCCCATTAATGACAATAATTTATGTTGTGACTGAGGTTTTAAATGACATCTATCTTTATTCGTTGGATCGAGAAAATGCGCTCTTTTGCCACGGTTATTAGGGTAGTACACAAACTTAAATCAGTTCTCATTTTTGCATTGACCAATTCAACAAAATTATCCTCGTCATCTTTTCTAGGGAAAACTGACACAACTCTTACTTCATAGTTACCAAATAGGAAGTGTACAATAAAATGAGTATTGTTTTTAAGTAGAGTATCAAAATCAGTGTTGTTGAGGTTATTACCACCGAGCATTATACAAACTTATTTGAATTGTACAAGTTTTAGGTACAGCTCTCTTAGATGGTATGCTTTTCGTCCACCCTTTGCTCAAATACCAGTATTAGAACTTTGCAAATTGATATTATCTGAATCATTTTCACAAGCTCGTCTCATGTTACTATCGCCAACGAATAATAATGTTTACGACAATGAAATTTACGGCACAACGCAAATAATAAGAATAACCAATCATTGTCCGAACATCTTCTTTTTCATCAAAATAGTAAAATATAAGTTAATGCTTGTTACGCTGAACAATAATTTGAGGTGTGTTCATTCTGAAACAAATAAAAGGTTTTATTTAGAAATTCTTAAAAAAATTCAGATGTCAAATAAATGCCTAGACACTATGATTCGACCAACTAGATATTTCGACAATTTTGCTCTACATGACAGTCATGAAAGGAATCATTCCTCTACACAAAAATCCACACTTTAAAATCAAAAATCTAAATTTGCAATGCTGATTGCATGTTCGCAACCTCAACAAGCACTTAGATCACTTTTGTGAAAAAATTTTGGGACCTAAGTATCACATTTCGGGCAGAACACAATTGAGGTCGGATAGAACTTCAGTGATAGACTGCGTGTGAATTGGACATTGTGGCTCTACTGGAATGAAGAGATGTTACCGGAAACAACTATAAGCCAGTGTCTCACACAAGTCTTGCAAGCCATGTGTTCAGATGACGAATCAGATTGCAGGACGACGATTCCTTCTCCATGTTCCTCCAAACAAGAGGGGCTGTGACTGAGTCGTAGCGCCATTTCAATAAAAAAACTACGATATCATCAAAAGAGATAACCCACTTTTTATCCCCAAATCTGTCTTTGCAATATGCATTGTGAATGCGGAAAATACTTTTTGACAAACAGATATCAACTTAATTTTCTCAAAGTGTTCAAAAAATTAGAATTGAGGCCAAAACTATTCAAAAAACAATCTTTCATGAAAATTCAAACTTTTTTGAGCCTTTCACATTCCGCTGCATTTTTAAAAACAATTTGCATGTGATACCAGAGGTACTGTCAAGAGCAGTACAAAAATCACGAAAAATGTCAAACATCTACAACACCTCGAAAAAAATGAAGACTTTCTAGAGAAAAAAACAGATTCTATCTGCTAGTGGACCCAACTTTACCAAAACTCTGGTTCTTTAGGCAATACAAAGAAAATACATGTAAGAGGAAAAAAGCCCAGAACGTCAAAGGGCTAGAAGAAAACCAACTTAAAGAGAAAATCGCAAAAAATGTTTTTTTTGAAAAGACGTAGCTCTCCTTACTACGCTGTCATCAAAAGACAACCCTCTTTTTATACAAACATATCTAATCTCGATATACATTGTGAATGCGAGAAAATTTTGTAAATTCAAACTTTTTGCAAATTCAAACTTTTTTGAGACTTTGATAATCCGAAGTGTGTTTTTAAATAAAATGCATTTAATACCAAAGGTTTACTCCAGGGAAGTACAAAAATAACACAAAAAAATTGAAAACATCAAACATGTAGAACACCTCGAAACATTGAAGACATCAGAGAACTTTTTTCTGACAAAAACAAAAGTTATCTGCTACTAGACCCGACTATGCCTAATCTCAGGTTCTTTATGCATTAGAAAACCTTTTTTAGTGATAAAGGAAACTGATTGTGAACGGCAGAGGGCCAAAAGAAAATAATCTTGAAGTGAAACTGAAAAAAGAACACACAAAAGTTGCTGATTTTTCTCTAGGTGGAACTCGAGTGAACTAGAAAATTGAGAACACAAAATTCCAACTTCAGCCCTCAGTGCCAGAATGAAAAAGCAAGAAGAATTTAAAAAGGACCAGAGCGGGTCCGAACACCGAAGCTCTGCGGTGCAGAGCAAGACCGACCTGAAAAGGAAGCGGCAGCTCGTTTGAAAATCCAACATGAGGGCAGAAGTTCTACAAACATTCTTGCTGTGCAAAAAATTCCCACGGTGTTGGGAAAGCGGACCCGGGCAGGCCCGAACACCGAAGCTCTGCGTCGCAGAGGGAATCAGGCCAAAAAAGCTGGCTTGTAAAGAAGCGGCAACACGCCTTAGGAAGAAGAGATGACAGCAACCGGAGAAGAAACAAAGCAAACTCTGAAAAGACACTTTGTTAATATAATTACAAGAAAAGAAGAAAGCTTAGAAGTAACTATTTTTTTGTTTTCTGATTTATGGTTAGACAAAGGTTAAAATTTAAATCCAGGAATGAAGCACGAAAACAAATTATTCATGCTTGGGGGCATTTTGAGAATTATAAAGAATGTATGTAACGATATCTCCCATTAATGATATTAATTTGTTGTGACTCAGGCTCTAAAAGACATCTATATTTTTTCGGTGAATCTAGAAAATGCGCTCTTTTGACACGGTTATTAGAGTAGTACGCAAACTTTAAATCAGTTTTCATTTTTGCATTGACTTATTCAACCAGATTATTCTCGTGACCTTTCATAGGAAAAAGTGATACAACTCTTACTTCATAGTTATCAAGCAGCAACTGTCCTATAAAATTAGTGTCGTATTTAATTGGAGTATCAAAATCGGTGTTGTTGAGGTAATTACCACCGAGCATTATACAAATACAGTTGAAATGTACAAGTTTTAGGTACAGCTCTCTTGGATGGTATGCTATTCGTCCACCCTTTGCTGAAAAATCAGTATTAGAACTTTGCAAATTGATATTATCTGAATCTTTTTCACAAGCTCATGTTACTATCGCTAACGATTAATAATTTGTCCAAAGCTTTTAAAATCAAAACTCTGGATGTGCAATGCTGATTGCTTGTTCGCAACCCCAAGCACTTAGATCACTTTTGAAAAAATTTATGACCTAAGTATCACATTTTGTGCAGCACACAAAGTTCAGGTCGCATATAACATCACCGATAGACTGCCTGCAAATTGGACATTGGGGCTCTACTGGAATGAAGAGATGTTGCCTGAAAAAATTTTCAAGCCAATGTCTCACAAGTCTTGCAAGCTACATGTTCAGATGACGAATCAGAGTGCCGGATGACAATACTTTCCCCAGGTTCCTCCAAGCAAAAGGGCCAGTGGACGATTCGTAACACCATTCAATAAAAATTGTCTTACAAGCTTGTCACAAATTTTCACAAGCTTAATTTTCACAAGCTTGTCTTATATTACTATTGCCAACGAATAATAATATATACGGCAATGAAATTTACGGCACTACGCAAATAATGAGAATAATCAATCATTGTCCGAACGTCTTCATTTTCATCAAATTAGGAAAATATAAATTTATGCTTGTTACTCTGAACAATAGTTTGGGGTGTGATAATTCTGAAACAAATAAAAGCTTTTAATTTAGGAATTCTTAAAAAAATTTAGATGTCAAATAAATGCCTAGACACTATGGTTCGACCAACTAGATAGTTCGACAATTTTGCTCTACATGACAGTCATGAAAGGAATCATTCCTCTACACAAAAATCCACACTTTAAAATCAAAACTCTAAATTTGCAATGCTGATTGCATGTTCGCAACCTCAACAAGCACTTAGATCACTTTTGTGAAAAAATTTTGGGACCTAAGTATCACATTTCGGGCAGAACACAATTGAGGTCGGATAGAACTTCAGTGATAGACTGCATGTGAATTGGACATTGTGGCTCTACTGGAATGAAGAGATGTTACCGGAAACAACTATAAGCCAGTGTCTCACACAAGTCTTGCAAGCCATGTGTTCAGATGACGAATCAGATTGCAGGACGACGATTCCTTCTCCATGTTCCTCCAAACAAGAGGGGCTGTGACTGAGTCGTAGCGCCATTTCAATAAAAAAACTACGATATCATCAAAAGAGATAACCCACTTTTTATCCCCAAATCTGTCTTTGCAATATGCATTGTGAATGCGGAAAATACTTTTTAACAAACAGATATCAACTTAATTTTCTCAGTGTTCAAAAAATTAGAATTGAGGCCAAAACTATTCAAAAAACAATCTTTCATGAAAATTCAAACTTTTTTGAGCCTTTCACATTCCGCTGCATTTTTAAAAACAATTTGCATGTGATACCAGAGGTACTGTCAAGAGCAGTACAAAAATCACGAAAAATGTCAAACATCTACAACACCTCGAAAAAAATGAAGACTTTCTAGAGAAAAAAACAGATTCTATCTGCTAGTGGACCCAACTTTACCAAAACTCTGGTTCTTTAGGCAATACAAAGAAAATACATGTAAGAGGAAAAAAGCCCAGAACGTCAAAGGGCTAGAAGAAAACCAACTTAAAGAGAAAATCGCAAAAAATGTTTTTTTTGAAAAGACGTAGCTCTCCTTACTACGCTGTCATCAAAAGACAACCCTCTTTTTATACAAACATATCTAATCTCGATATACATTGTGAATGCGAGAAAATTTTGTAAATTCAAACTTTTTGCAAATTCAAACTTTTTTGAGACTTTGATAATCCGAAGTGTGTTTTTAAATAAAATGCATTTAATACCAAAGGTTTACTCCAGGGAAGTACAAAAATAACACAAAAAAATTGAAAACATCAAACATGTAGAACACCTCGAAACATTGAAGACATCAGAGAACTTTTTTCTGACAAAAACAAAAGTTATCTGCTACTAGACCCGACTATGCCTAATCTCAGGTTCTTTATGCATTAGAAAACCTTTTTTAGTGATAAAGGAAACTGATTGTGAACGGCAGAGGGCCAAAAGAAAATAATCTTGAAGTGAAACTGAAAAAAGAACACACAAAAGTTGCTGATTTTTCTCTAGGTGGAACTCGAGTGAACTAGAAAATTGAGAACACAAAATTCCAACTTCAGCCCTCCGTGCCAGAATGAAAAAGCAAGAAGAATTTAAAAAGGACCAGAGCGGGTCCGAACACCGAAGCTCTGCGGTGCAGAGCAAGACCGACCTGAAAAGGAAGCGGCAGCTCGTTTGAAAATCCAACATGAGGGCAGAAGTTCTACAAACATTCTTGCTGTGCAAAAAATTCCCACGGTGTTGGGAAAGCGGACCCGGGCAGGCCCGAACACCGAAGCTCTGCGTCGCAGAGGGAATCAGGCCAAAAAAGCTGGCTTGTAAAGAAGCGGCAACACGCCTTAGGAAGAAGAGATGACAGCAACCGGAGAAGAAACAAAGCAAACTCTGAAAAGACACTTTGTTAATATAAATACAAGAAAAGAAGAAAGCTTAGAAGTAACTATTTTTTTGTTTTCTGATTTGTGGTTAGACAAAGGTTAAAATTTAAATCCAGGAATGAAGCACGAAAACAAATTATTCATGCTTGGGGGCATTTTGAGAATTATAAAGAATGTATGTAACGATATCTCCCATTAATGATATTAATTTGTTGTGACTCAGGCTCTAAATGACATCTATATTTTTTCGGTGAATCTAGAAAATGCGCTCTTTTGACACGGTTATTAGAGTAGTACGCAAACTTTAAATCAGTTTTCATTTTTGCATTGACTTATTCAACCAGATTATTCTCGTGACCTTTCATAGGAAAAAGTGATAAAACTCTTACTTCATAGTTATCAAGCAGCAAGTGTCCTATAAAATTAGTGTCGTATTTAATTAGAGTATCAAAATCGGTGTTGTTGAGGTAATTACCACCTAGCATTATACAAATACAATTGAAATGTACAAGTTTTAGGTACAGCTCTCTTAGATGGTATGCTATTCGTCCACCCTTTGCTGAAAAATCAGTATTAGAACTTTGCAAATTGATATTATCTGAATCTTTTTCACAAGCTCATGTTACTATCGCTAACGATTAATAATTTGTCCAAAGCTTTTAAAATCAAAACTCTGGATGTGCAATGCTGATTGCTTGTTCGCAACCCCAAGCACTTAGATCATTTTTGAAAAAATTTATGACCTAAGTATCTTATTTTGTGCAGCACACAAAGTTCAGGTCGCATAGAACATCACCGATAGACTGCCTGCAAATTGGACAGGGGCTCTACTGGAATGAAGAGATGTTGCCTGAAAAAATTTTCAAGCCAATGTCTCACAAATCTTGCAAGCTACATGTTCAGATGACGAATCAGAGTGCCGGATGACAATACTTTCCCCAGGTTCCTCCAAGCAAAAGGGCCAGTGGACGATTCGTAACACCATTCAATAAAAAAAACTCAATCAGCCGTTTAAAAGACTAAAAATCAACTTACAGGAACTCACAAAAAAAAGAACGCTTTTGAAAAAAAAACGTTTGAAAACGCTTTTTGAAAAACTCTACTATCTAAGATATCCTCAAAAGTGACAACCCACCTTTTATCCCCAAATCTATCGTTTCGATATGCATTGTGAATGCGGAAAATACTATTTAACAAACAAATGTCAGCTAACCTAATTTTCTCAAAGTGGTCAAAAAATTAGAATTGAGGTCAAAACTATTAAAAACGATTTTTTTTGAAAATTCAAACTTTTTTGAGCTTTTCACATTCCGATGCATTTTTTAAATATATTTTGCATGTGATACCAGAGGTGATGTCAAGGACAGTACAAAAATCACGAAAAATTTTTAAAATATCACATCTACAACACCTCGGAAAAAATGAAGACTTTCTAGAGATTTTTTTTGAGACAAAAACATGTTATCTGTTACTGGACCCAACACTACCAAAACTCTGGTTCTTTATGCAATACAAAAAATTTCACTTGTTATGAGAAAAAACTACCAAAACGTCAAAGGGCCAAAAGAAAGCCAACTTGAAGAGAAAATCGCAAAAAATGCTTTTTTGAAAAAAGACCTAGCTCTCCTTACTACGCTATCATCAAAAGACAACCCGCCTTCTATACAAAAATATCTAGTCTCGATGTACATTGTGAATGCAAGAAAATTTTGAAATTCAAACTTTTTGCAAATTCAAACTTTTTTGAGACTTTGATAATCCGAAGGGTGTTTTTAAATAAAATTCATTTAATACCAAAGATTTACTCCAGGGAAGTACAAAAATAGCACAAAAAAATTGAAAACATCAAACATCTAGAACACCTCCTCGAAACATTGACTTCAGAGAACTTTTTTGTGACAAAAACAAAAGTTATCTGCTACTAGACCCGACTATACCTAATTTGAGGTTCTTTATGCATTAGAAAACATTATTTAGTGATAAAGGAAACTGATTCTGAACGACAGAGGGCCAAAAGAAAATCATCTTGAAGTGAAACTAAAAAAAAAACACGCACAAAAGTCGCTGGTTTTTCTCTAGGTGGAACTCGAGTGAACTAGAAAATTGAGAACACAAAATTCCAACTTCCTAGCCCTCAGTGCCAGAATGCAAAAGCAAGCAGCATTACAAAAACCCAAGTTAAACCCAATTTTCAACGATCATTCTTGCTTTGCATTAAAAAGATATCACAACGTCGACAAAAGGACCAGAGTGGGTCCGAACACCGAAGCTCTGCGGTGCAGAGGAAGCCCGACCGGAAAAGGAAGCGGCAGCTAGCGAAGCTAGCAAAAAGCGCTCATTTGAAAACCCAAGATGAGCGCAAAACTTTACAAAGCTTCTTGCTGTGCAAAAAATTCCAGCGATGTGGGGAAAGTGGACCCGGGCAGGCCTGAACACCGAAGCTCTGCGTCTCAGAGGGAATCAGGCCAAAAAAGCTGGCTTGCAGAGAATCGACAACTCGCCTTAGGAAGAAGAGAAGTCAGCAACCAGAGAAGAAACGAAGCAAACTCTGCAAAGACACTTTGTTAATATACATAGAAGAAAAGATTGGTTTTCTGTTTTGGTGGTTAGACAAAGGTTAAATTTTGAAGTCTGGAATGACGCACAAAAACAAATTATTTATACTCGGGGGCATTATGAGAATTATAGAGCATGTTTGTAGCAATATCTCCCATTAATGATAACAATTTATGTTTTGACTTACGCTTTAAATGACATCCATCTTTTTTGGGTGAATCTAGAAAATGCGCTCTGTTGACACGGTTATTATAGTAGTACACAAACTTAAATCAGTTTTATTTTCGCATTGAACAATTCAACAAGATTATCCTTGTGATCTTTCCTAGGAAAAAGTGACACAACGCTTACTTCATAGTTATCAAACAGCAAGTGTCCAATAAAATTAGTATTGTCTTTAATAAGATCATCAAAATCAGTGTTGTTGAGGTCATTAACACCAAACATTATAGAAATACATTTGAATTGTACAATATAAATTTATAGAAAATATAAATTTATGCTTGTTACTCTGAACAATAGTTTGGGGTGTGATAATTCTGAAAGAAATAAAAGGTTTTATTTTAGGAATTCTTAAAAAAATTCAGATGTCAAATAAATGCCTAGACACTATGGTTCGACCAACTAGATAGTTCGACATTTTTTCACTGCTTGACATTCATGAAAGGCTTCATTCCTCTACACAAAAATCCACATTTTAAAATCAAAACTTTGGATATGCAATGCTGGTTGCATGTTCGCAACCTCAACAAGCACTTAGATCACTTTTGTGAAAAAATTTTGGGACCTTAGTATCACATTTCGGACAGAACACAGTTGAGGTCGCATAGAACTTCATTGATAGACTGCTTGTGAATTGGACATTGGGGCTCTACTGCAATGAAGAGATGTTACCTGAAAAAACTTTCAGGACAATTTCTCACACAGGTCTTGCAAGCCATGTGTTCAGATGACGAATCAGAGTGCAGGACGACGATACCTTCTCCATGTTCCTCCAAACAAAAGGGGCAGTGACTGAGTCGTAGCGCCATTCGAAAAAAAAATACGATATCATCAAAAGAGACAACCCACCTTTTATCCCCAAATCTGTCTTTGCAATATGCATTGTGAATGCGGAAAATACTTTTTAACAAACAGATATCAAAAAAAATTAGTGTTGAGGTCAAAACTCTTCAAAAAATGATCTTTTTCGAAAATTCAAACTTTTTTGAGACTTTGATAAACCGAAGGGTTTCTAAATCAAAATTCATTTAATACCAAAGGTTTACTCCAGGGAAGTACAAAAATAACACAAAAAAATTGAAAACATCAAACATCTAGAATACCTCGAAACATTGAAGATTTCAGAGAACTTTTTTTGACAAAAAGAAAAGTTATCTGCTACTAGACCCGACTATACCTAATCTCAGGTTCTTTATGCATTAGAAAACCTTTTTTAGTGATAAAGAAAATTGATTCTGAACGGCAGAGGGCCAAAAGAAAATAATTTTGAAGTGAAACTGCAAAAAAAAACACGCACAAAAGTCGCTGATTTTTCTCTAGGTGGAACTCGAGTGAACTAGAAAATTGAAAACACAAAATTCCAACTTCCTAGCCCTCAGTGACGGAATGCAAAAGCAAAAAGCATTTCAAAAACCCGAAGTAAACCAATTTTTCAACGATAATTCTTGCTTTGCATAAAAGATCACAACGTCGACAAAAAGACCAGAGCGGGTCCGAACACCGAAGCTCTGCGGTGCAGAGTTAGCCCGACTGGAAAAGGAAGCGGCAGCTAGCGAATCTAGCAAAAAGCGCTCATTTGAAAACCCAAGATGAGCGCAAAACTTTACAAAACTTCTTGCTGTGCAAAAAATTCCAGCGATGTGGCGAAAGCGGACTCGGGCAGGCCCGAACACCGAAGCTCTGCGTTGCAGAGGGAATCAGGCCAAAAAAGCTGGCTTGCAAAGTGGGCAACTCGCGGCAACTCGCCTTAGGAAGAAGAGAAATCAGCAACCAGAGGAAACGAAGCAAACTCTGCAAAGACACTTTGTTAATATACATAGAAGAAAAGATTGGTTTTCTGTTTGGTGGTTAGACAAAGGTTAAATTTTGAAGTCTGGAATGACGCACAAAAACAAATTATTTATACTCGGCGGCATTATGAGAATTATAGAGCATGTTTGCAGCAATATCTCCCATTAATGATAACAATTAATGTTTTGACTGAGACTTTAAATGACATCTATCTTTTTTCGGTGAATCTAGAAAATGCGCTCTGTTGACACGGTTATTATAGTAGTACACAAACTTAAATCAGTTTTCATTTTCGCATTGAACAATTCTACAACATTATCCTTGTGATCTTTCCTAGGAAAAAGTGAGACAACTTACTTCATAGTTATCAAACAGCAAGTGTCCAATAAAATTAGTATTGTATTGAATAAGATCATCAAAATCAGTGTTGTTGAGGTCATTAACACCAAGCATTTTACAAATGTATTTGAATTGTACAAGTTTTGGGTACAGCTCTCTTAAATTTCAGTTTTAGAACTTTTCAATTTGATATCTGAATCATTTTCACAAGCTTGTCTTATATTACTATTGCCAACGAATAATAATGTATACGGCAATGAAATTTACGGCACTACGCAAATAATGAGAATAATCAATCATTGTCCGAACGTCTTCATTTTCATCAAATTAGGAAAATTTAAATTTGTGCTTGTTACTCTGAACAATAGTTTGGGGTGTGATAATTCTGAAACAAATAAAAGGTTTTAATTTAGGAATTCTTAAAAAAATTCAGATGTCAAATAAATGCCTAGACACTATGGTTCGACCAACTAGATAGTTCGACAATTTTGCTCTACATGACAGTCATGAAAGGAATCATTCCTCTACACAAAAATCCACACTTTAAAATCAAAACTCTAAATTTGCAATGCTGATTGCATGATCGCAACCTCAACAAGCACTTAGATCATTTTTGTGAAAAAATTTTGGGACCTAAGTATCGGGGAGAACACAGTTGAGGTCGGATAGAACTTCAGTGATAGACTGCTTGCGAATTGGACATTGCGGCTCTACTGCAATGAAAAGATGTTACCTGAAAAAACTTTCAGGCCAATGTCACACAAGTCTTGCGAGACATGTGTTCAGATGAAGAATCAGATTGCAGGACGACCATACCTTCTCCATGTTCCTCCAAACAAGAGGGGCAGTGACTGAGTCGTAGCGCCATTTCAATAAAAAACTACGATATCATCAAAAGAGGCAACCCACCTTTTATCCCCAAATCTCTTTTCGATATGCATTGTGAATGCGTGAAGTACTATTTAACAAACAGATATCAACTTAATTTTCTCAAAATGGTCAAAAAATTAGAGTTGAGGTCAAAACTATTCAAAAAATGATCTTTTTTGAAAATTCAAACTTTTTTGAGCCGTTCTCATTCCAATGCATTTTTAAAATAAGTTTCGTGTGATACCAGAGGTAGAGTCAAAGGGAGTAAAAAATCACAAAATTTTAAAATATCAAACATCTACAACACTTCGAAAAAATGTAGACTTTCTAGAGAATTTTCTTGGGAAACAATAACAGATGTTATCTGTTACTGGACCCAACTATTTCAGAACTCTGTCTCTATATGCAATAAGAAAGAAAGTTACTTTTTATAAGAGAAAAAGGTCCAGAACGTCCAAGGGCCAAAAGAAAACCAACTTGAAGAGAAAATCGCAAAAAAATGCTATACTTTTGAAATAAAAAAGACGTAACTCTCCCAACTACGCTATCATCAAAAAAACAACCCTCCCTTTATGAACAAATATGTAGTCTCGATTTACATTGTGATTCCGAGAAACACCATTTAACAATCAGATATCAATATATTTTTGTCAGAAAGGTAAAAATAATAGCGTTGAGTTCAAACCTATTCAAGAAAGGTTTTTTTTGAAAATTCAAACTTCTTCGAGACTTTGATAATCCGAAGGATTTTTTTTAATAAAATGCGTTTAATACCAAAGGTATACTCCAGGGAAGTTCAAAAATAACACAAAAAACTTGAAAACATCAAACATCTAGAACACCTCGAAAATTTGAAGACTTCAGAAAACTTTTTTGAGACAAAAACGAAAGTTATCTGCTACTAGACTCGACTAGACCTTAATTCTGGAAGCCAGAAATGAAGCACGAAATCAAATTGTTTATACTTGGGGGCATTATGAGAGTTATAAATTTTGTTTGTTGCAATATCTCCCATTAATGATAGTAATTTCTGTTGTGACTGAGGCTTTAAATGACATATCTTTTTTCGCTGAATCTAGAAAATGCGCTCTGTTGACACGGTTATTATAGTAGTACACAAACTTAAATCAGTTTTCATTTTCGCATTGAACAATTCAACAAGATTATCGTTGTGATCTTTCCTAGGATAAAGTGACACAACGCTTACTTCATAGTTATCAAACAGCAAGTGTCCAATAAAATTAGTATTGTATTTAATAAGATCATCAAAATCAGTGTTTTTGAGGTCATTAACACCAAGCATTATAGAAATATATTTGAATTGTACAAGTTTTGTGTACAGTTCTCTTAGATGGTATGCTTTCGTCCACCCTTTGCTCAAATTTAAGGATTAGAATTTTGCCAATTGATATTATCTGGATCATTTTTACAAGCTCGTCTCATATTTCTATCGCCAACGAATATTAACTTGTTTACGACACTGAAATTAACGGCACTACGCAAATAATAAGAATAACCAATCATTGTCCGAACATCTTCTTTTTCATCAAAATCGTAAAATATAAGTTAATGCTTGTTACGCTGAACAATAATTTGGGTTGTGTTCATTCTGAAACAAATAAAAGGTTTTAATTTAGGAATTCTTAAAAAAATTCGTATGTCAAATAAATGCCTAGACCCTATGGTTCGACCAACTAGATAGTTCGACAATTTTGCTCTACATGACAGTCATGAAAGGAATCATTCCTCTACACAAAAATCCACACTTTAAAATCAAAACTCTAAATTTGCGATGCTGATTGCATGTTCGCAACCTCAACAAGCACTTAGATCCTTTTTGTGAAAAAATTTTGAGACCTACGTATCGGGCAGAACACAGTTGAGGTCGGATAGAACTTCAGTGATAGACTGCTTGCGAATTGGACATTGGGGCTCTACTGCAATGAAAAGATGTTACCTGAAAAAACTTTCAGACCAATGTCACACAAGTCTTGCGAGACTTGTGTTCAGATGAAGAATCAGATTGCAGGACGACCATACCTTCTCCATGTTCCTCCAAACAAGAGGGGAAGTGACTGAGTCGTAGCGCCATTTCAATAAAAAACTACGATATCATCAAAAGAGGCAACCCACCTTTTATCCCCAAATCTCTTTTCGATATGCATTGTGAATGCGTGAAGTACTATTTAACAAACAGATATCAACTTAATTTTCTCAAAATGGTCAAAAAATTAGAGTTGAGGTCAAAACGATTCAAAAAATGATCTTTTTTGAAAATTCAAACTTCTTTGAGCCGTTCTCATTCCAATGCATTTTTAAAATAAGTTTCGTGTGATACCAGAGGTAGAGTCAAAGGGAGTAAAAAATCACAAAATTTTAAAATATCAAACATCTACAACACTTCGAAAAAATGTAGACTTTCTAGAGAATTTTCTTTGGAAACAATAACAGATGTTATCTGTTACTGGACCCAACTATTTCAGAACTCTGTCTCTATTTGCAATCAGAAAGAAAGTTACTTTTTATAAGAGAAAAAGGTCCAGAACGTCCAAGGGCCAAAAGAAAACCAACTTGAAGAGAAAATCGCAAAAAAATGCTATACTTTTGAAATAAAAAAGACGTAACTCTCCCAACTACGCTATCATCAAAAAAACAACCCTCCCTTTATGAACAAATATGTAGTCTCGATTTACATTGTGATTCCGAGAAACACCATTTAACAATCAGATATCAATATATTTTTGTCAGAAAGGTAAAACTAATAGCATTGAGTTCAAACCTATTCAAGAAAGGTTTTTTTTGAAAATTCAAACTTTTTCGAGACTTTGATAATCCGAAGGATTTTTTAAAAATAAAATGCGTTTAATACCAAAGGTATACTCCAGGGAAGTTCAAAAATAACACAAAAAACTTGAAAACATCAAACATCTAGAACACCTCGAAAATTTGAAGACTTCAGAAAACTTTTTTGAGACAAAAACGAAAGTTATCTGCTACTAGACTCGACTAGACCTTAATTCTGGAAGCCAGAAATGAAGCACGAAATCAAATTGTTTATACTTGGGGGCATTATGAGAGTTATAAATTTTGTTTTTTGCAATATCTCCCATTAATGATAGTAATTTCTGTTGTGACTGAGGCTTTAAATGACATATCTTTTTTCATTGAATCTAGAAAATGCGCTCTGTTGACACGGTTATTATAGTAGTACACAAACTTAAATCAGTTTTCATTTTCGCATTGAACAATTCAACAAGATTATCGTTGTGATCTTTCCTAGGATAAAGTGACACAACGCTTACTTCATAGTTATCAAACAGCAAGTGTCCAATAAAATTAGTATTGTATTTAATAAGATCATCAAAATCAGTGTTTTTGAGGTCATTAACACCAAGCATTATAGAAATATATTTGAATTGTACAAGTTTTGGGTACAGTTCTCTTAGATGGTATGCTTTCGTCCACCCTTTGCTCAAATTTAAGGATTAGAACTTTGCATATTGATATTATCTGGATCATTTTCACAAGCTCGTCTCATATTTCTATGGCCAACGAATATTAACTTGTTTACGATACTGAAATTAACGGCACTACGCAAATAATAAGAATAACCAATCATTGTCCGAACATCTTCTTTTTCATCAAAATCGTAAAATATAAGTTAATGCTTGTTACGCTGAACAATAATTTGGGGTGTGTTCATTCTGAAACAAATAAAAGGTCTTAATTTAGGAATTCTTAAAAAAATTCATATGTCAAATAAATGCCTAGACCCTATGGTTCGACCAACTAGATAGTTCGACATTTTTTCACTGCATGACATTCAAGAAAGGCTTCATTCCTCTACACAAAAATCCACATTTTGAAATCAAAACTCTGGATATGCAATGCTGGTTGCATGTTCGCAACCCCAACAAGCACTTAGATCACTTCTGAGAAAAATTTTTGGGACCTAAGTATCACATTTTGGGCAGCACACAAAGTTCAGGTCGCATAGAACATCACCGATAGACTGCCTGCAAATTGGGCATTGGGGCTCTACTGGAATGAAGAGATGTTGCCTGAAACAATTTTCAAGCCAATGTCTCAAACAAGTCTTGCAAGCTATGTGTTTAGATGACGAATCAGAGTGCCGGACGACAATACTTTCCCCAGGTTGCTCCATGCAAAAGGGGCAGTGAATGATTCGTAACACCATTCAATAAAAAACTCGATCAGCCGTTCAAAAGACCAAAAATTAACTTCAAGAAACTCACAAAGAAGAACAATTTTGAAAAAAGACCTAACTCTACTAACTACGTCATCATCAAAAGAGGCAACCCACCTTTTATCCACAAGTCTTTCGTTTCGATACGCGTTGTGAATGCAGGAAATACTATAGAAGAAACAGATATAATTTTAATTTTCTCGAAGCGGTAAAAAAACTCGAAAGGAAGTCAAAAATATTTAAAAATTGATCTTTTTTAAATTAACTTTTTTGAGCCCTTCACATTCTGATGCAATTTTAAAATTGGCATGTGATACCTGAGCTACAGTCAAGGGAATTACAAAAATCACGAAAAAACTTAAAATATCAAACATCTACAACACTTTTTTGAGAAAAAACAGAAGTTGTGTTACTGAACCCAACTTTTGAAAAAATATGTCTCGATTTACATTGTGATTCCGAGAAACACCATTTAACAATCAGATATCAATATATTTTTGTCAGAAAGGTAAAAATAATAGCATTGAGTTCAAACCTATTCAAGAAAGGTTTTTTTTGAAAATTCAAACTTTTTCGAGACTTTGATAATCCGAAGGATTTTTTTTAAATAAAATGCGTTTAATACCAAAGGTATACTCCAGGGAAGTTCAAAAATAACACAAAAAACTTGACATCATCAAACATCTAGAACACCTCGAAAATTTGAAGACTTCAGAAAACTTTTTTGAGACAAAAACGAAAGTTATCTGCTACTAGACTCGACTAGACCTTAATTGTGGAAGCCAGAAATGAAGCACGAAATCAAATTGCTTACACTTGGGGGCATTATGAGAGTTATAAAGCTTGTTTGTTGCAATATCTCCCATTAATGATAATAATTTCTGTTGTGACTGAAGCTTTAACATCTATCTTTATTCGATGAATCTAGAAAATGCTTTCTTGACATGGTTATTAGGTTAGTACACAAACTTCAACTCTGTATTCTTATTTGCATTGACCAATTCAACAAGATTATCCTCGTGATCTTTACTAGGAAAAAGTGACACAATTCTTACTTCATAGGTATCAAACAGCAAGTGTCCAATAAAATCAATATTGTATTTAATAAGATCATCAAAATCAGTGTTTTTGAGGTCATTAACAACAAGCATTATAGAAATATATTTGAATTGTACAAGTTTTGGGTACAGTTCTCTTAGATTATATGCTTTCGTCCACCCTGTGCTCAAATTTAAGGATTAGAACTTTGCAAATTGATATTATCTGGATCATTTTTACAAGCTCGTCTCGTATTTCTATCGCCAACGAATATTAACTTGTTTACGAGACTGAAATTAACGGCACTACGCAAATAATAAGAATAACCAATCATTGTACGAACATCTTCTTTTTCATCAAAATCGTAAAATGTAAGTTAATGCTTGTTACGCTGAACAATAATTTTGGGTGTGTTCATTCTGAAACAAATATAAGGTTTTAATTTAGGAATTCTTAAAAAAATTCATATGTCAAATAAATGCCTAGACCCTATGGTTCGACCAACTAGATAGTTCGACATTTTTTCACTGCATGACATTCAAGAAAGGCTTCATTCCTCTACACAAAAATCCACATTTTGAAATCAAAACTCTGGATATGCAATGCTGGTTGCATGTTCGCAACCCCAACAAGCACTTAGATCACTTCTGAGAAAAATTTTTGGGACCTAAGTATCACATTTTGGGCAGCACACAAAGTTCAGGTCGCATAGAACATCACCGATAGACTGCCTGCAAATTGGGCATTGGGGCTCTACTGGAATGAAGAGATGTTGCCTGAAACAATTTTCAAGCCAATGTCTCAAACAAGTCTTGCAAGCTATGTGTTTAGATGACGAATCAGAGTGCCGGACGACAATACTTTCCCCAGGTTCCTCCATGCAAAAGGGGCAGTGGATGATTCGTAACACCATTCAATAAAAAAACTCGATCAGCCGTTCAAAAGACCAAAAATCAACTTCAAGAAACTCAAAAAAAAGAACAATTTTGAAAAAAGACCTAACTCTACTAACTACGTTATCATCAAAAGAGGCAACCCACCTTTTATCCACAAGTCTTTCGTTTCGATACGCGTTGTGAATGCAGGAAATACTATAGAAGAAACAGATATAATTTTAATTTTCTCGAAGCGGTAAAAAAACTCGAAAGGAAGTCAAAACTCTTTTAAAATTGATCTTTTTTAAATTAACTTTTTTGAGCCCTTCACATTCTGATGCAATTTTTGAAATTTGCATGTGATACCTGAGGTACAGTCAAGGGAAGTACAAAAATCACGAAAAAAACTTTTAAAATATCAAACATCTACAACACTTGTTTGAGAAAAAACAGAAGTTGTGTTACTGGACCCAACTATTTTGAGACTTTCGTATTCCGAAGGAATTTTTAAATGAAATGCATCTAGTACCAATGGTACTGTTTAGGAAAGTACCAAAATAACGGAAAAATTGACAACATCAAACATCTAGAATACCACGAAAAATTGAAGACTTCAGAAAACTTTATTGAGACAAAAACAAAAGTTATCTGCTACTAGACTCGACTAGACCTTAATTGTGGAAGCCAGAAATGAAGCACGAAATCAAATTGTTTATACTTGGGGGCATTATGAGAGTTATAAAGCTTGTTTGTTGCAATATCTCCCTTTAATGATAATAGTTTCTGTTGTGACTGAGGCTTTAACATCTATCTTTATTCGATGAATCTAGAAAATGCTTTCTTGACATGGTTATTAGGGTAGTCCACAAATTTCAACTCTGTATTCTTATTTGCATTGACCATTTCAACAAGATTATCCTCGTGATCGTTACTAGGAAAAAGTGACACAATTCTTACTTCATAGGTATCAAACAGCAAGTGTCCAGTAAAATCAATATTTTATTTAATTAGAGTATCAAAATCAGTGTTTTTGAGCTCATTAACACCAAGCATTATAGAAATATAATTGAATTGTTCAGTTTTGGGTACAGTTCTCTTAGATGGTATGCTTTCGTCCACCCTTTGCTCAACTTTAAGGATTAGAACTTTGCAAATTGATATTATCTGGATCATTTTCACAAGCTCGTCTCATATTTCTATCGCCAACGAATAATAACTTGTTTACGACACTGAAATTAACGGCACTACGCAAATAATAAGAATAGTCAATTATTGTCCGAACGTCTTCTTTTTCATCAAAGTCGTAAAATATAAGTTAATGCTTGTTACGCTGAACAATAATTTGGGGTGTTTTCATTCTGAAACAAATAAAAGGTTTTATTTAGAAATTCTTAAAAAAATTCATCTGTCAAATAAATGCCTAGACCCTATGGTTTGACCAACTAGATATTTCGACATTTTTTCACTGCTTGACATTCAAGAAAGGCTTCATTCCTCTACACAAAAATCCACATTTTGAAATCGAAACTCTGGATATGCAATGCTGGTTGCATGTTCGCAACCCGAATAAGCACCTAGATCACTTTTGAGAAAAATTTTGGGACCTAAGTATCACATGTTGGGCAGCACACAAAGTTCAGGTCGCATAGAACATCACCGATAGACTGCCTGCAAATTGGACATTGGGGCTCTACTGGAATGAAGAGATGTTGCCTGAAAGAATTTTCAAGCCAATGTCTCACACAAGTCTTGCAAGCTACATGTTCAGATGACTCACGAAAAGAACAATTTCGAAAAAAGACTTAACTCTACTAACTACGTTATCATCAAAAGAGGCAACCCACCTTTTATCCACAATTCTCTCGTTTCGATATGCGTTGTGAATGCAGGAAATACTATAGAAGAAACAGATATAAACCTAATTTTCTCAAAGTGGTAAAAAAACTCGAAAGAAGTTTAAAACTATTTAAAAATTGATCTTTTTAAAATTAATTTTTTTGAGCCCTTCACATTCCGATGCATTTTTTAAAATTTGCATGTGATACGAGAGGTACAGTCAAGGGAAGTACAAAAATCACGAAAAAAAAACTGTTAAAATATCAAACATCTACAACACTTGTTTGAGAAAAAACAGAAGTTGTGTTACTGGACCCAACTTTTTTGAGACTTTCATATTCCGAAGGAATTTTTTAATAAAATGCATCTAATACCAAACGTTCTCTCCAGGAAAGTACAAAAATAACGGAAAAATTGACAACATCAAACATCTAGAATACCACGAAAAATTGAAGCCTTTCGAGAACTTTTTTGATACTAAAACAGAATTTATCTGCTACTAGACTCGACTAGACCTTAACTCTGGAAGCCAGAAATGAAGCACAAACTCAAATTATTTATATTTGGGGGCATTATGAGAGTTGTAAAGCTTGTTTGTTGCAATATCTCCCATTAATGATAATAATTTCTGTTGTGACTGAGGCTTTAAATAACATCTATCTTTATTCGGTGAATCTAGAAAATGCGATCTTGACATGGTTATTAGGATAGTACACAAACTTCAACTCTGTTTTCTTCTTTGCATTGACCAATTCAACAAGATTGTCAGCGTGATCGTTCCTATGAAAAAGTGACACAACTCTTACTTCATAGGTATCAAACAGCAAGTGTCCAATAAAATCAATTTAGTATTTAATTAGAGTATCAAAATCAGTGTTTTTGAGGTCATTAACACCAAGCATTATACAAATATATTTGAATTGTACAAGTTTTGGGTGTAGTTCTCTTAGATAGTATGCTTTTGTCCACCCTTTGCTCAAATTTAAGGATTAGAACTTTGCAAATTGATATTATCTGGATCATTTTCACAAGCTCGTCTCATATTTCTATGGCCAACGAATATTAACTTGTTTACGATACTGAAATTAACGGCACTACGCAAATAATAAGAATAATCATTCATTGCCCGAACGTCTTCTTTTCATCAATATCGTAAAATGTTAAGTCATGATAAGCTCTTTTTTGAGCTTTTCACATTCCGATGCATTTTTTAAAAATAATTTGCATGTGATACCAGAGGTACTGTCAAGGGCAGTACAAAAATCAGAAAAAAAAATTAAAATTTCACTTAGATCACTTTTGAGAAAAAACTTGGGACCTAAGTATCATATTTCCGGCAGCACACAAAGTTGAGGTCGGATAGAAATTCAGCGAGTCTGCTTGCGAATCGGACATTGGGGCTCTACTGGAATGAGGAGATGTTGCCTGAAAAAACTTTTAAGCCAATGTCTCACACAAGTCTTGTGCATCAGAGTGCAGGACGACGATACCTTCTCCATGTTCCTCCAAACAAAAGGGGCAGTGACTGAGTCGTAGCGCCATTCGAAAAAAAAATACGATATCATCAAAAGAGACAACCCACCTTTTATCCCCAAATCTCTCGTTTCGATGTGCATTGTGAATGCGTGAAGTACTATTTAACAAACAGATATCAACTTAATTTTCTCAAAATGGTCAAAAAATTAGAGTTGAGGTCAAAACTATTCAAAAAATGATCTTTTTTGAAAATTCAAACTTTTGTGTGCCGTTCTCATTCCAATGCATTTTTAGAATACTTTTTATGTGATACCAGAGGTAGAGTCAAGGGGAGTACAAAAATCACAAAATTTTAAAATATCAAAGATCTACAACACTTCGAAAAAATGAAGACTTTCTAGAGAATTTTCTTTTGAGACAACAACAGATGTTATCTGTTACTGGACCCAACTATTTCAAAACTCTGGTTCTTTTTTGCAATAAAAAAGAATATTAATTGTTATAAGAAAGAAAGGTCCAGAATGTCAAAGGGCCAAAAGAAAACCAACTTGAAGAGAAAATCCCAAAAAAATGCTATACTTTTGAAATAAAAAAGACGTAACTCTCCCAACTACGCTATCATCAAAAGAAACAACCCTCCCTTTATGCACAATTATCTAGTCTCGATATAAATTGTAATTCCGAGAAACACCATTTAACAATCAGACATCAATATGTTTTTGTCAGAAAGGTCGAAAAAATAGCACGAGCTCAAACCTATTCATGAAACGATGTTTTTTTTTTGAAAATTCAAACTTTTTTGAGACTTTGATAATATGATCGATTTTTTTAAAAAAAATGCATTTAATATCAAAGGTTTACTCCAGGGAAGTACAAAAATAACACAAAATACTGGAAAACATCAAACATCTAGAACACCTCGAAAATTTGAAGACTTCAGAAAACTTTTTTGAGACAAAAACAAAAGTTATCTGCTACTAGACTCGACTAGACCTTAACTCTGGAAGCCAGAAATGACGCACGAAATCAAATTATTTATACTTGGGGGCCTTATGAAAATTATAAATCTTTTTTGTTGCAATATCTCGCAACAATGATAATAATTTCTGTTGTGACTGAGGCTTTAAATAACATCTGTCTTTATTCGGTGAATCTAGAAAATGCTTTCTTGACATGGGTATTAGGGTAGTACACAAACTTCAACTCTGTTTTCTTCTTTGCATTGACAAATTCAACAAGATAATCCTCGTGATCTTTACTAGGAAAAAGTGACACAACTCTTACTTCATAGGTATCAAACAGCAAGTGTCCAATAAAATCAATTTTGTATTTAATTAGAGTATCAAAATTTGAGGTCATTAACACCAAGCATTATACAAATATATTTGAATTGTACAAGTTTTGGGTACAGTTCTGTTAGATGGTATGCTTTCGTCCGCCCTTAGCTCAAGTTAAAGGATTACAATTTAGCAAATTGATATTATCTGGATCATTTTCACAAGCTCGTCTCATATTTCTATGGCCAACGAATATTAACTTGTTTACGATACTGAAATTAACGGCACTACGCAAATAATAAGAATAATCATTCATTGCCCGAACGTCTTCTTTTCATCAATATCGTAAAATGTTAAGTCATGATAAGCTCTTTTTTGAGCTTTTCACATTCCGATGCATTTTTTAAAAATAATTTGCATGTGATACCAGAGGTACTGTCAAGGGCAGTACAAAAATCAGAAAAAAAAATTAAAATTTCACTTAGATCACTTTTGAGAAAAAACTTGGGACCTAAGTATCATATTTCCGGCAGCACACAAAGTTGAGGTCGGATAGAAATTCAGCGATAGTCTGCTTGCGAATCGGACATTGGGTCTCTACTGGAATGAGGAGATGTTGCCTGAAAAAACTTTTAAGCCAATGTCTCACACAAGTCTTGTGCATCAGAGTGCAGGACGACGATACCTTCTCCATGTTCCTCCAAACAAAAGGGGCAGTGACTGAGTCGTAGCGCCATTCGAAAAAAAATACGATATCATCAAAAGAGACAACCCACCTTTTATCCCCAAATCTCTCGTTTCGATGTGCATTGTGAATGCGTGAAGTACTATTTAACAAACAGATATCAACTTAATTTTCTCAAAATGGTCAAAAAATTAGAGTTGAGGTCAAAACTATTCAAAAAATGATCTTTTTTGAAAATTCAAACTTTTGTGTGCCGTTCTCATTCCAATGCATTTTTAGAATACTTTTTATGTGATACCAGAGGTAGAGTCAAGGGGAGTACAAAAATCACAAAATTTTAAAATATCAAACATCTACAACACTTCGAAAAAATGAAGACTTTCTAGAGAATTTTCTTTTGAGACAACAACAGATGTTATCTGTTACTGGACCCAACTATTTCAAAACTCTGGTTCTTTTTTGCAATAAAAAAGAATATTAATTGTTATAAGAAAGAAAGGTCCAGAATGTCAAAGGGCCAAAAGAAAACCAACTTGAAGAGAAAATCCCAAAAAAATGCTATACTTTTGAAATAAAAAAGACGTAACTCTCCCAACTACGCTATCATCAAAAGAAACAACCCTCCCTTTATGCACAATTATCTAGTCTCGATATAAATTGTAATTCCGAGAAACACCATTTAACAATCAGACATCAATATGTTTTTGTCAGAAAGGTCGAAAAAATAGCACGAGCTCAAACCTATTCATGAAACGATGTTTTTTTTTGAAAATTCAAACTTTTTTGAGACTTTGATAATATGATGGATTTTTTTTTTAAAAAAATGCATTTAATACCAAAGGTTTACTCCAGGGAAGTACAAAAATAACACAAAATACTGGAAAACATCAAACATCTAGAACACCTCGAAAATTTGAAGACTTCAGAAAACTTTTTTGAGACAAAAACAAAAGTTATCTGCTACTAGACTCGACTAGACCTTAACTCTGGAAGCCAGAAATGACGCACGAAATCAAATTATTTATACTTGGGGGCCTTATGAAAATTATAAATCTTTTTTGTTGCAATATCTCGCAACAATGATAATAATTTCTGTTGTGACTGAGGCTTTAAATAACATCTATCTTTATTCGGTGAATCTAGAAAATGCTTTCTTGACATGGGTATTAGGGTAGTACACAAACTTCAACTCTGTTTTCTTCTTTGCATTGACAAATTCAACAAGATAATCCTCGTGATCTTTACTAGGAAAAAGTGACACAACTCTTACTTCATAGGTATCAAACAGCAAGTGTCCAATAAAATCAATTTTGTATTTAATTAGAGTATCAAAATTTGAGGTCATTAACACCAAGCATTATACAAATATATTTGAATTGTACAAGTTTTGGGTACAGTTCTGTTAGATGGTATGCTTTCGTCCGCCCTTAGCTCAAGTTAAAGGATTACAATTTAGCAAATTGATATTATCTGGATCAATTTCACAAGCTCGTCTCATATTTCTATGGCCAACGAATATTAACTTGTTTACGATACTGAAATTAACGGCACTGCGCAAATAATAAGAATAATCAATCATTGCCCGAACGTCTTCTTTTCATCAATATCGTAAAATGTTAAGTTATGATATGCTCTTTTTTGAGCTTTTCACATTCCGATGCATTTTTTAAACATAATTTGCATGTGATACCAGAGGTACTGTCAAGGGCAGTACAAAAATCAGAAAAAATTTTTAAAATTTCACTTAGATCACTTTTGAGAAAAAACTTGGGACCTAAGTATCACATTTCCGGCAGCACACAAAGTTGAGGTCGGATAGAAATACAGCGATAGTCTGCTTGCGAATCGGACATTGGGGCTCTACTGGAATGAGGAGATGTTGCCTGAAAAAACTTTTAAGCCAATGTCTCACACAAGTCTTGTGCATCAGAGTGCAGGACGACGATACCTTCTCCATGTTCCTCCAAACAAAAGGGGCAGTGACTGAGTCGTAGCGCCATTCGAAAAAAAATACGATATCATCAAAAGAGACAACCCACCTTTTATCCCCAAATCTCTCGTTTCGATGTGCATTGTGAATGCGTGAAGTACTATTTAACAAACAGATATCAACTTAATTTTCTCAAAATGGTCAAAAAATTAAGGTTGAGGTCAAAACTATTCAAAAAATGATCTTTTTTGAAAATTCAAACTTTTTTGTGCCGTTCTCATTCCAATGCATTTTTAAAACAGTTTTCATGTGATACCAGAGGTAGAGTCAAGGGGAGTACAAAAATCACAAATTTTAAAATATCAAACATCTACAACACTTCGAAAAAATGAAGACTTTCTAGAGAATTTTCTTTTGAGACAAAAACAGATGTTATCTGTTACTGGACCCAACTATTTCAAAACTCTGGTTCTTTTTTGCAATAAAAAAGAATATTACTTGTTATAAGAAAGAAAGGTCCAGAATGTCAAAGGGCCAAAAGAAAACCAACTTGAAGAGAAAATCCCAAAAAAATGCTATACTTTTGAAATAAAAAAGACGTAACTCTCCCAACTACGCTATCATCAAAAGAAACAACCCTCCCTTTATGCACAATTATCTAGTCTCGATATACATTGTAATTCCGAGAAACACCATTTAACAATCAGACATCAATATGTTTTTGTCAGAAAGGTCGAAAAAAATAGCACGAGTTCAAACCTATTCAAGAAACGATGTTTTTTTTTGAAAATTCAAATTTTTTTGAGACTTTGATAATATGAAGGATTTTTTAAAGAAAAAATGCATTTAATACCAAAGGTTTACTCCAGGGAAGTACAAAAATAACACAAAATACTTGAAAACATCAAACATCTAGAACACCTTGAATATTTGAAGACTTCAGAAAACTTTTTTGAGACAAAAACAAAAGTTATCTGCTACTAGACTCGACTAGACCTTAACTCTGGAAGCCAGAAATGACGCACGAAATCAAATTATTTATACTTGGGGGCCTTATGAAAGTTATAAAACTTGTTTGTTGCAATATCTCCCAACAATGATAATAATTTCTGTTGTGACTGAGGCTTTAAATAACATCTATCTTTATTCGGTGAATCTAGAAAATGCTTTCTTGACATGGGTATTAGGGTAGTACACAAACTTCAACTCTGTTTTCTTCTTTGCATTGACAAATTCAACAAGATAATCCTCGTGATCTTTACTAGGAAAAAGTGACACAACTCTTACTTCATAGGTATCAAACAGCAAGTGTCCAATAAAATCAATTTTGTATTTAATTAGAGTATCAAAATTTGAGGTCATTAACACCAAGCATTATACAAATATATTTAAATTGTACAAGTTTTGGGTACAGTTCTGTTAGATGGTATGCTTTCGTCCGCCCTTAGCTCAAATTTAAGGATTACAATTTAGCAAATTGATATTATCTGGATCAATTTCACAAGCTCGTCTCATATTTCTATGGCCAACGAATATTAACTTGTTTACGATACTGAACTTAACGGCACTGCGCAAATAATAAGAATAATCAATCATTGTCTGAACGTCTTCTTTTCAATCGAAATCGTAAAATATAAGTTAATGCTTGTTACGCTGAACAATAATTTTGGGTGTGTTCATTCTGAAACAAATATAAGGTTTTAATTTAGGAATTCTTAAAAAAATTCAGATGTCAAATAAATGCCTAGACCCTATGGTTTGACCAACTAGATAGTTCGACATTTTTTCACTGCTTGACATTCAAGAAAGGCTTCATTCCTCTACACAAAAATCCACATTTTGAAATCAAAACTCTGGATATGCAAGGCTGGTTGCATGTTCGCAACCCCAAGAAGCACTTAGATCACTTTTGAGAAAAAATTGTGGGACCTAAGTATCATATTTCGGGCAGCACACAAAGTTCAGGTCGCATAGAACATCACCGATAGACTGCCTGCAAATTGGACATTGGGGCTCTACTGGAATGAAGAGATGTTGCCTGAAAAAATTTTCAAGCCAATGTCTCACACAAGTCTTGCAAGCTACGTGTTCAGATGACGAATCAGAGTGCAGGAAGACAATACTTTCCCCAGGTTCCTCCAAACAAAAGGGCCAGTGAATGATTCGTAACACCATTCAATAAAAAACTCAATCAGCCGTTCAAAAGACCAAAAATCAACTTGAAGAAACTCACAAAAAGAACAATTTTGATAAAAGACTTAACTCTACTAACTACGATATCATCAAAAGAGGCAACCCACCTTTTATCGAAAAGTCTTTCGTTTCGATATGCGTTGTGAATGCAGGAAATACTATATAAGAAACAGATATAAACTTAATTTTCTCAAAGTGGTAAAAAAAAACTCGAATGGAGGTAAAAAACTATTTAAAAATTGATCTTTTTAAAATTAAATTTTTTGAGCCCTTCACATTCCGATGCATTTTTAAAAATTTGCATGTGATCCAGAGGTACAGTCAAGGGAAGTACAAAAATCACGAAAAAAATTTTTAAAATATCAAACATCTACAACGCTTGTTTGAGAAAAAACAGAAGTTGTGTTACTGGACCCAACTTTTTTGAGACTTTCATATTCCGAAGGAATTTTTAAATGAAATGCATCTAGTACCAATGGTACTGTTTAGGAAAGTACCAAAATAACGGAAAAATTGACAACATCAAGCATCTAGAATACCACGAAAAATTGAAGACTTCAGAAAACTTTATTGAGACAAAAACAAAAGTTATCTGCTACTTTTCATATTCCGAAGGAATTTTTTTAATCAAATGCATCTAATACCAAAGGTACACTCCAGGAAAGAACAAAAATAACGGAAAAATTGACAAAATCAAACATCTAGAATACCACGAAAAATTGAAGACTTTCGGGAATTTTTTTGATACAAAAACAGAAGTTATCTGCTACTAGACTCGACTATACCTAAACTCTGGTTCTTTATGCAATGGAAAACCTTCATTAGTGATACAAGAAACTGATCTTGAACGGCAGAGGGCCGAAAGAAAATCAAGTTGAATCAAAATTTGAAAAAAAATCACGCTAGAAATTGCTCATTTTTCTCTACGTGAAACTCGAAAATTAACAGCAAACCAAAAAACTGGCTTTTATCTCGTACAACTAGGTTCTCCCGAGAGAACTAGAAAAATGAGAATAGAAATTTCAAACTTCTTAGCCTTCAGGTTCAGAACCTGAAGGCCTGCATTTCAAATTGTGAAGCAATTTTTCTTAAAAAAACCCAAATTGAACGCAATTTTCAACGACGTTCTTGCTTTGCATGAAAAAAAATCGCGCAACGTCGGCAAACGGACCAGAGTCGGTCCGAAAACCGAAGCTCTAAAAAAGCAAAAAAGCGCTAATTTGAAAACCCAAGATTAGCTTAAAACTTCTAGGAACCTTCTTGATGTGCAACAAACTACAACGTTGTGGGCAAGCGGACCCGGCGGGCCCAAACACTGAAGTTCTGCGGTGCAGAACGAACCCAAACGAGAAAAGTGGCAGCTAGCCAAGCAAGCTTGCAAAGAAGCAGAAGGAATTCACCTTAGAAAGACGAGAAGCAGTCAAAGAGGAATCAAAGAAAACTCTGAAAGACACTATGTTAATATACATACAAGAAAAGAACATCAAAGAAAACGCAGAAAACGAACGGAAACCCCCATCCCCCGCCAAACAGCCACCCAACCACAACTAACCTCCCTCAACCTCCCACAAACCTCACTTTTCCAGATTATGGCGCTATCTAGACCAATACACTCTCCGGAAAGATTGATTTTGATGGAGTGGTACGAAGGAGCTTAAGAGATGTTTGATCGCGTTATTTACCTGAAAATTGACGTAGTTTTGCTTGCAATTGATTCTGGACTGTTTTGCAACGTCTGCGATTAAAAATGTACAGCATCAACTATCGAAGTGGTGCTAATCAACGCAAAAGGAGTGCAAAAATCTGATAGAGTCTGTACCACGACTGTTTTGATAACTGCTGCAAGAACGGAAACATTGAAGGAGCGCCAATAAAACGCAATACGTCGTAATTTTTGTCGCAATGACTAACGTAATTGCCTGTATTTGTTTTGAGAACAATTCTGCAACAAGATATAGAAATTGAACACGCCTTCAAATTTTAAACTGGCGACAGTGACAATTTACTCAAGCACTTCTTCACAATTGACTGGTGAAAGCTGCAGCTGCAACGAGTGAGAATTAGTGTGCAGTGAATTGTCAGTTATCCAGAACAAGTTTGATGGACTTGAACGTTTCAACAGTGCACCAGCTGAGTTCGGCAAGGATTTCCATTGGAGAACCCGCATTAACACTCGTTAGGACACCCAATAAATCTAATGGCATTGCGTGTAAACGAAAATTTGCATCAGCGCTTCGCTTTGGCGTATTTCGTATATTTCGTATTGTAACAAATTGGATATTTCGTATTGTAACAAATGGAACGGCAAATTATAGCCCCAATCAATAAATGTCATTTTGTAAGAGCAAAAGCCTAACAAAAAGTTTGATCAGTGAATTATACATTGGTTCACAGATTTGATATGTTTTGATATAAAGGTCAACTATAAACGTCAACTTCCTTCATTGGAGTGAAGAACGGTATCCATTGATCCATAACCAATAAAAAGACCAAGGTTAGCTTTTAGAAGAGGCGTTTTAGCTATTTTTTTTGAAGAATTAAGATTATTTTAATTTTGCTTGCGGTTTTGTAGAATTCTGACGGAAATGTCGCGTGCGAAACATACTCATAGGATTGGTGATTCACTTTTCATCTGGTTCAAATTCCCTTGTATCAGCATGGTTTAATTTAAATATTTGGTTACATTTTCATTTCTGCGCCAGATATATTCTAAAAGTGTGTCAAGGACCGGTAAGAGAATAAATTGTTTAAAATGGTTCCTGTTTTTCGTTGAAAAAAAATGAGAGTCGGAAGTGATGAACTTACCTTTTTTACATGCCATTGGGTTATAACTGTGAGCTGAAAAAAGTCGAACTTAGCTTTTAGTACACAAATTGGCTGTTAATGGTTAATAAGAATTGCAAAAAGTACCGAAAAATGGTAAATATATCTAACAGTGTTCTATTTTGGTGACGTCAGAGTTGAATTGTGTTGCTGCTTTCAATTTTCAATATTTCGACTGCGTTTTGTAATTCTTCGGTGCAACTGATGTAAATCTATTTATTCTGTGTGTTGTATTGTTATCTCTAGCTTTATGTCATCATAGTTTTGATATGGTTAATTTTTAAAATTTGTAGAGACTATATTGCTAATCTTTTGAATTGCCATGTCTATATAAATTTTACTTTTTAGAAAAACAAATATTGAATTGAAACATCTGGCGTGCATTGTTTTGAATTACTGTGTTTAGTTTAATTTTGAGGGTCGTAATTAACAGGAAAAGTACTTTATTCAAAGCCTGTTTTATTATGCCAATAGTGTGTTAGAATTTTCTGCAAACAATAATTTGCTGTAGCTGATAATGGATGGTAATGACGAAGCACGAAGCAACAAACTGCTTTCATCGAATATAAAAATCTTGAAGTTGTGAGCTGGCATCGAAATATACTGAACGTTAAAAGAAAGTTAGAACCCCCTAGTTTTACGAAGTGAAAGTTCAATTTTTGATGCAAAATTACAACTTGTATTCAGACTTGGGAAAAGTTTTGAACAACCATTGATCCCCTACGCCAGTGATCTTGCCTACCTGTGAAATTCGGATGATACGTTACGGTAACTCACCAGATAGCCCAATGAAAAGTTGATCAACTCCATCCAATTCTCACAAAAAAATTGTCACGAAATCACTGTAATCACATCTTCTCTTCCTCTAATGTTTAACGCAAATACAAACTCAATCATAGTTGAACTTGTGTTTCATCTGAATTTCATAGTTAGGCGAGAGGAATAGTGCAGGGGCTCAATAGAGTAATAATAAATTTGAATTTATTAAGAAAAATTTGAATAAATATGAAAAACAAATTTCAAAATAAATAGAAATTTGATTTTAAGTTGGAGTAATATTGCCTCAAAAACTAAATTTTTACTTCGTAAAAATAGGGGGTGCTAACTCACTTTTGCCGTTCAGTATCTTTGAGGATTATGTTGCGTGTATAATGATTGAACGGAAAAGGTACGATATGATTAACTTCAGATATATTTACAAATTTAATCAAGGCGGAGGGTCATTCACGTTCAAACAATGACTGAGAATTCAGAAATGGAAACCAGTTCATCTGTAGTCGAAACAGACGCAAGTAGCTTGAAGCAGTACTTCGATGAATGCAGGCAAGTGTTGCAGGACTTCACCTCAACTTACGTGAGGTACCAAAAAGAGTGCGAAAGTCTTCAGAGTCAAAATGTAACTTTGCAACATGAAAATGAGCAACTAGTCAAGACTGCGGATGACCTCAAGTTGTACGTGGCTGAAAAAATAAAGGTCTATATCTATGGTTTAGTCCCAGAAATGTGCGTTTCGAAGTTCAAATTTATAACATGTAGAATCACGCGCGTCAACGGCGGCTGTTTTCCTGCAGTTTGCCGACTTTGTTTCTAGCGTTCACTTGCAACTTAATGAGACTAACTGTCGAATCACTGCAATTTAAATTAACACAGTATCTTTTCCCGTCTGAATTTCTGCGTGTAGCAATTTTTGAAATCCTTAATTGCACGCTCAACGGAATTATAACAACTACTTGCCAAATGGAAGTAGTAGAGGTTGGCTGATAAGATGACTCTGGAAGTAGGTGTACTAATTAGTTCTCACAAAATAAAATCGAGTGGCAGCTCGGTTGTGAGTGTCAAAATTGGTAAAACACAGCAATGGAAATTGAACATGTTCTTGCGCTTGAAACTTGTAAGACCACAGAATTGCCTATATATCACAGTAGTTCGGGTGCCGTTTTCCTAGTTAACGAAACGCCAGCTCCGTGGCGAGGTTGCTCGGATTTGGCTACAACAGGAAAAAATGTCCGCTCTTCAATGAGCTGGATACGATTTTCAAGCAAGCCAAAATTTCGATAAACGAGGTGCTGAAGAGTAAAAGAATCTATTAAATTTTGATTAGCATTCGTTGATAATTAAAAATTCTGAACAGCTGATAGGTATCTTTTTTTAAACGTCACATTCCGCGGAGAGTGATTTTTTGAGGCCTCAAAAACTCTTTAATTTTTGCTAAGATTTTGTACTTTTTCATTTTTCAGTTGCTCAAATCCACATTTACCACGCGACAACTGCCTTTCCGGTAGCATTTGGCAAAGTTTTTAGCGCCATTTTGAGCAGTCTAGTCACGTCAAGAAAACTGATTTTTCCTATAAATAAAGAATATAAGATAGCCTGATACCTAATGTAAGAATTGGATCTTTTCCGTTTGTGCCCACCGCCCAGTTTAGTGGGTGCATATTATTTGCACCCCTCAGACGCACACGCCATCTTTTTACTTAATGTTTTACTGCGTAATGGCACACGCTCTGTAACTGCGAGCGTATAAAGAACTAGGGGTACAAACGGAAAAGATCCTAAGAATTATATCAATTATGAGTGCCTTTTTTTCAAGCAATACTTCGAACTATCAGTTTTTTCTGATGTTTTTTTTTGTCTGACCGAAAAATTTTGCGCTTTTGACTTGAGAAATTAAACAAACAGCCAAAGCTCATGGGTATTCAGCGGAGTAGTTGTATAAGAGCCGTACTAAATTCTACGCCCGCCATTCAACGCAAAGATTACCTACAAGAAGATTACTGCGCGAAAATGGTTATCACATTTGTTCCTCTCGCAACCGAAGATCACGGTGGAGTATCCACGGCTTTCAGAAAAAAAGTATTTAGTTGCTTTCTAGTCGTTGTCTGCTGAATTCACTAATTTTATAAATTTGTTTTCAGTCAACGCTCTGAGGGGATATGCAACAATGCTATTTGCAGGAGACCTCAATTTTTACGGTTTTACATTACTCGCCCAACGTGAAGGCAGATTATCTCCTGATGAGCGGGTATATTGACAACTTGGATCTTTTTCCGTTCGTGCCCCCCAGTCAGTACTTTTTGCAACCCCCCCCCCCCCCCAGTCACAGAGCACGTGCCATTACGCAGTTATGTGAAAAAATGTAAAAATATGGCACTTTAGTCCGGGGGTGCAAATAATATGCAACCACTAAGGTGGGAGGGGGGGGGGGGGGGCACAAACGGAAAAGATCCGACAACTTGAACACAATTTTTTTCTTGGCTAATGAGCAGGTAGTAAAAATAATTGAAATACAGAGTTCAATAAAAACGTTTGGAGATGAGAGATAGAATATAGATAACACTCCGTCACAATTTAATAATTTAGAGAAGAATCAATCGTACGCAAGGTCAGTATTCAACATCAATGGGCTCTCTAAAAGTCATTAAACTAATTAGAAAGCTCTTGTTTTGTTCTTTTTTAAGTGATTGACCAAAGTTTTGATAACAAAGCTGACTTGCAAATCGTTCATCTCGAAAAAACTGTTAAAATTGTTAATGACAATTTGTAATGAGTGTTGGTATCATATTGAACACAGATTAATAGATTCTTTAATAGAAAACAGATTATAATTTGCAATGACTCTAATAAAGATTCAAGTTAACAAAACTTTTTTTTGGTTGTTTTAAAAGCATACCTTATTTAGGGTGTTTCTTTAAAAGTTCAAAGAAACCAAATAACCAGTTTCTTAGGATCATATTCTATTTCTCAATCTTGAACGAATTATATATAGCTATGTACCAATTGCACGATTGTTATCAGAGTTGCCCGAGACTAAAACAAGATTCACTGAAGTGTGGAAACGATAGATTTCGAAAAATAGCGCTGTTAAAAGTAGCTAATATTTTTATCTAATATAAATCTCTTGGACATTTACAAAAAACTATGTATGTCAATTTTTTTGGGTGCGGTGCTGGAGGAAAGCGAAATGGACAAAATTATGAGATTCTGAAGGAAAGTTTGGCGCTCAAACTGCCTAGATCACCCTGAGACTTGTCAAAATAGATTAGTTTTCCCCGTGCGAAAAACTGTTCTACACAATACGTCTCGCAAAAAAGCAGCAACCAACACTATAGTCAAACTAAAGCGCACGCGCAAAACTTAGGAACCGTTTTTTAGCGGCTGCCCAATGCAAATCTTTGGAAATGACGTACTGTCGCAAAATGTTTGCAACCGCCCCATAAAAACCATTTTCAAGCTTAACGCTAACTGAGGACCACAAATACCGACAGCTGAGAAATTGAAAGTAAAATGATTGTAATTCACGTGCCCTGGAGAACACGTCTCCATCATGAAACACGATACCAAATGTTCTCTTGAACTTCTGCTCAGACAAATTTAATGGTAGCCGGAAATATTGATGTTTTAAAAATTTTGGGCAATGTGACACTTTTTACTTTTAACTCCATAAACAAAATTTTCCTTCCAAAGTTTCAATTCTCTTCAGTTGAGCCTCCTATTTGCAAGTGAAATATGAATTTATATCAGCTCGGTTTTTCAGAACTGCGAAGCTACGAAGTCAAATATCTTTAAAGGATCTCAGAGTGTCTATACTCATTCGAGAAATGTAGAAAGAAGCATAAATTGGAGAGTTTGTCAACCAATGGCCTCAAATCTATTGAGTTAGGCTGTAGGTCAGAATTTCAAAAGTTTTGCAGTGCAACCTACTTTAGTCAAAAAACATCGTTTTTGTACTTTGCCACATTATAGCGATTTAGGAAAGTACAAATTAACATCCTCAAACTCCGTGACAATAAATGTTTTTCCATGTTGATTTTGATCATGATAAAATTGTAGTCCATATTCCAACTAAATACGAGTGCATCATTAGCCACTTATTCAGCGGAAAATAATTATCAAATTAGTAATTGTTGAAATTTTCGTTCGTTTGATTAATCAGATAGGATTTTTGGATAACATAAAATTTTCTCATTTTTATTAGTTCACAATATCAACTGCTTCACACTTTTTATGACTAAAATAAAAAATATTTATTCATTAAAAAAGATTTCTTAAAGTTGTAGCTATGGCTTTTCTAGGGTTTTTTGCCCTGGCGCGAACACGTTTAATGACTTTCGTGTCACCACTTGATCAGTCGACGGTAAAGTGCAAATAGATTATTGCTCGGCTTTGTTCTTGTCAAAAGTTGTCTGCGCTCAGGAACTTCTTGTTTAGAATGTCAATAGATCGCTTAATTCGACCAAAAAGGTATAATTCCTGTTGATAAATTACTTAAAATAAGCTCGCTGAGGGAACGTTTTAAAAATTTAATTTTGAAATCAGATCCTTTCTGACAAAAAACGAAAAAAGGAATCACCCGCCGCATTCATAATAAAAGTTTTCTCATTTTCAGTTTTTTTTTACTTTTACTAGTATTTGGTATTTGTTTAATGGGAATATGATAATTTTCTCTTTTTGTACATGGATAGTCGGATTGTGGTGAACTGTCAGCGGTTGCTAGAAGTGCTGAACAGGAGGTTGAATTGCAAATGATGCGAGATCTGCTCATTTCAAAGGATGAAGAGAAACATCGCTCAGTTGATCAAGAGAGAAACAAGTACGAGGAAATAATCAAAAATGTCACCGAGGGATACGAGAAAGATTTGCAACAAATGCAATTGAGTTTGTATTCTTTCACGGATTGCGTTACGAATTAATGAACAAAGTTTTTCAAAATCGCCTCGCAATTTTAATGTTTTGTTAATATAGATCTGTATTTTTGAATAATACACCGCCGCAAAACTTTGCAAATAGCAAATACTATACGAAGTTATGTTACCTGGCAGTAATTTACTTGTGATTAGAGAAAAAATAATAAGATATAGCTCTGCTTGTGGAATTACTGATGCCCCAGTACGGGTTTTCTTGTAAGATCTTTCAAGATGTTGCCATTTAACGCATAGACTCTTGCAAATCGGACGGTTATCTTGCAGGATATTATGCGAATCTTGCAAGATGATGCGCAATCTTGCAATATTTGTACTGAATTCTCTTAAGATAACCGTCCGATTATGGCACTGAGGAGTTTTGTGGTAGAGAAGATCGACCTGATGAATTTGAGAGCATATTTCCTATGCAGAACTGTCGACCACTTCGAGTGAAAACGAGGCGAAAGTGGCGATGCTAGAAGATCAGCTGGTTGCAAAGGAGGAGGAACTGAAGGAGGCTGTAGCAAGAAGTGAATGTGTCCGAGTTGAGGTCAGAGAGTCAAAATTCAATTACACCTGAACTTTGCTGCTCGCATTCAGTAAACAATTGATTGTTTCCAATTTAACCTTCACGCAGGTCGAAAACAAAAACAGTTAGTATTTGGAAACCGGACCATCACGCCAGATTGTATTAGTACTGATTCATCATAATCAAACAGTAAAGTTTTGTAATATGGCAACCTAACGGCATCACGCTACTCACGTTTATACGGCCAATACACTGTGCCCATTTCTTGAATTTTGATTTTTGGGTTGCTGATACATTAAAATTTCAAATTTGAAAATGGTCCTAATTTTTTGAGCGATTTGATTTTGCGTGTGAATCCACCACGATAGGCTAAAATAAACTCTTAGTCACAGTAAGATACTAGGAGCGCAACTGCTGAAGCAAAATGCTACTTTCCCCTCAGATGTGTTAAGATGCTGGCTGCTCTAAACCCCGAGGGGTGATGGTCTGATAACAAAAATTATTCTGAGTGAGCTTAAGAGAGCCAGGAGCAATGTTTTTTTCTGTCATCAGCACTCTAACACCACTAACATCATCATGCAGCGCCCTCAAGACTCGAGTTGCTGCGCAAATGTGAATGAACACAAATTAACAATTGGCATCAATCATTACGGAACAGTTATGATTGGACAGTTTACAGGGGGACAGGTCATTAGAGGTCGGAAGATTGAAGGGCAATAGAGAGAAAACCAAAATTTGGACAAATTTCATATTAGTATATAGTCATATGAGTTTTGTGGGATGATTAGCTCACTAGTAAGTGAAATACTTACTACTACCGGCATAGAAATGAAATTAGAGAATTGAAGGGAAAGTTGAAGTGTTCACTTTGAATTATTGTGCGATTTTGAAGGTTCATACATGAGATTAGCTTAAACGTTTGATGTGAATCTACCAAAACCGAACAAGTTATCCACAATAGCATTTGTTCAGAAATCTAATTGGCAAACCAACTTCAAAATATTTTTTGATTGATTTCTGCTGTTGTGGATAGTTTGTTCGGTTTTGGTAGATTCACAGCAAACGTTTGAGGTAACCTCAAGTTTAAACCTTCAAAATTCCGCAATCATTCAAAGTGAATACTTCAAGTTCCCTTCAATTTTCCATTTTACTTCTATGCCGGTTGTAGTAAGTATTTCCTTTACTAGTAGAGCTAATCATCCCACAAAACTCATATGACTATATACTAATATGCCATTTGTCTTCTTAATCAGCAATTAGAAATGCAAAGACCTTTATGTTACCATTTACAATTTCAGTTGTTTCAATTTTTGCTAACTCCCATGTTACCCTCTGCAGTTAAAAACAGTGAACAAATTTAATAAAAGCATTCATTCAGTTTGCACGTTTTGACGGCGTAGTGTCCAACTTCTTACAATTCTAATATCCGGGTACCCACCGCCGGCCCGCGAAAATTCTCAAAAAATGTGTAACAAATGCGCTGATTTTTTAAATAACTTCAGCGCAATTACTTTACATGATAATGCACTGATATGCGCTGAATTTATGAAAGAAGTGCGCTGAAACGCGCTGAATTTTCAAAAAATTCAGCTGATTTTCACACTTCTCGTTTCGCCTTTGTCTCGAACCCTGCTCTACTGTTTGTTATTCGTCACCCAATCCACTGCGCCTTTGATTCCTAAATTTGAATTAGTTTCATTTTAAATGAAGAAACCGTTCTGTAAGAAATTGTGCTGAAATTATATAAGATATGCGCTGAAAATTCAACTATTTATGCTCATTTCTTACAAAAACGGTAAAAGTTTCAGGGGAAAACTTTAGCGTAATTGTGAGCTGAAATACACTAAACTGTCCATCAAATGCTCCGCAGAAGGTGCTAAGAGTTATGCAAGAAATGTGCTCAAATTGAGCTGAAATTATGTAGGAGTTACGTTGAAGTTGCGCTGAAATTTCAAAGTTTCAGCGCATTCTCAATGTCTTCAGCGCATTTCAGTGTCTTCAGTGCATTTTTTACGCACTTTCCGCGTATTCAGCAAAATTCTTACAAGAAAATGCGCTGCCATCTCTACATTTGTTATCTCGCACACAGGAACCGCCTGATGTAGAAAATAGGTCCACGTTTTTGAACAATTTAATGCCGCCTGTCTTATTTCGTTTGTTTGCTTTTGTGCTAGAAACAAGAACTAGAAATATGTTCGAGAAGAAAAGTGTCGAAGACCTTGTAATCCAATAAAAACGGACAAATATCTTTGATTATTTTTATTGGTATGATTGCTTTGAACATTTTTTGAACGTAAGAATTGGTCATTTTGACCAGTATTTTAAAGAAATAGTCACGTAGATCGTGTTCAAACTTATGGCCGAATTGTAATTAAAAGTGAAAACAGTTTGACAAAAACCTCCTTGACTGATATTTGTGGTTCAAGTGATTTTGCAAATTGAGAGCACTATGACACCTTAACAATTAAAGAAAAAACCGACTAAAAAAGTTGATATGGTAATCAAATAAAGCAAATTGGAATCTATTGCAACTTGAAAAAAACGGCGAATAAAACTGTGAATTTAAAAGTTTTAAAGGCTAGCCGCCTAAAACTACGAAAGTTTTAGAGAACGATTCATCTTAAAATATTAGTGAAAAGTTTTTGAGTCGTCTCCTCAAGTTGGATAGCGTTAAACGTGCAACTTGAAAAAAATAGTTCTTTAATACATTGCAAACTTATGTGGATTCGGATTTCTTTTCACCTTGTTCAGTTAAGGACATAAATGAAATTATTCGATGAGAACAACACCATAAACTGGAACATAATGAAAACGAGACAAAAAATTAATAAATTGCTTTCGGAATAATTTTCTGTAGAGACTTTTCTGAAAAGACTTTTCTGAAAAAAAAATCGGAAGAACCATAACTTTAAGCTTTTTTTACCAAATTTGGAACCATACAATTTCAACGATTCATTTTCAACGAGAATAATCACTGCGGCATTTGAAAGTGCTAAACTGACTACCAATTGAGTAATTGAGTAAAACAATTTAGCTGAAGAAATCAAACAGAGCAAATTGCAAAACACCCTAATTTTCCCAACAAATTTTCAAAACAAATGGCGACTAATTTCAAGGTGTAAAAATGGTTCGCTGGAGATAATCTTTATGGTTAGCTTGAGATATTGAAAGATAAAATCATATATTTTCCCATTTTCTCAAGTATCTAGGACGGATGAAACTTATATATTAGTTGAAACTTTTTAAACTGATTAATTATAAAAGGATTAAAAATCATCGAAAATCTGAATAAATCATTATAATAATTAATGTTTTTTGGCAAAAACCAAGAAACATGAAAAATGATTGAAATTGTGAAATGAGCATCATGACAAGAATTGCTTTTCTGGCGGGAAACTAAACATTTAAATGTTTCGAAGATCTTCAAGTGTAAGTCTGAAGAAAAATATGAGCTTCGAGATCGGTTGTCTTACACTATTTCTGTAATAAATTTGTAAATCATGTAGTTTTTTCTCATCAAATCTTTGCTATTAACTCTACCACCCTAGGGATCAAATTTTAGAATATAAATTTCGAGGCAAATGAAATTGAGGGAGTAGATAAGAAAAATCCAGTTCCAAAAAAATTGAATTTTCTTAATTAATGTGTGAGTATATTTAGGATTCCCATGGAATATGAATTGAAATAACTTGCTCATCAATTTATATCCAATTGTAGAACACAAAATTTAAAGTCAATTAAAGTATTTGTAAAAAAATTGATTGAAGTTTGAGTTGCAATTGATAACAATTTTTCGTGTGCGTCTCTCAGTTGATCACGTTCTTTGGTTATTTTCCAATATTGCATATCAATTGAGTTCTATTTTGCAATCATTTTTATTTATTGACTGTATAAAAGACGTGTTTTGCTTTTAGTTTTTGCTGAAAATAAGGGAAAATGATTTTCTACTTTAATGTAAAAAAAAAACTAACCGCCGTTTTTTATGAAAATTGGAAAAAAAAAGATGAACCTTGTTTTTTGTCATACAAAAATTATCAATTAGCATGAATTGAACTGCAGAAATTAGTTGGGAAAATCACATTAAGCTTTAAATATCCGGGAGAAGAGAAGAAGATAGGTGTCAAAAAGAAGCAAGATTTCATTTATCGGCTCTATCTCATTTTGTTGTTTTCATTTGTGCTGATCTTGAATCGATAATTTTTCAGAATAACGCAGCGACATGGTTTTCAATATTTTTAAGTACTGGCAGCAATTTGGAAAATCAAACGTTTACTTTTCTTCAAAAAAGTTATCTTTGTTTTCACTTCTTATTTCAATTGCAATACACTAACGCTTTTGTATTGTTTCCGGTCCATTAAACTGTTACTTTTTTAGTCGTTTAGAAACTATGTCATTTATTATGTGCATAAAACCTGAGAATTTAGCAAACATAGAATAAATGCTTTAAGATTTTGTCTTATGACTTTTTTTACAAGTAATTTTTTTCTATCGATTTTTTCTTCAAGTTCTTTTCGACCAATTGTGTTTGCTTTCGATTTTCGTAAAATCAAAACACTGCCATAATTATGATGTTTGAGGTAAGATATATTGCTAGTTGCACATAAGCAAAAGAAAATGAATGTTTCTCCATTTATATTCTCAAAATTATTGAGTTTTTATTTCTGTTTTAAAAAAAAGATTAATTGCTCGATTCTTTTTAATGGCCTCAAAGCGATAGCTGGGGCTACTATTGGCCTTCTCACGATTTTTAGAACTCATCGAGTTACATTTGCATTGGGTACTGTGTTTTTTTAAGATCTGTTCACACTTTTTCATTTATGAAGTCAAATCGGAGAAGTGATTTTGATCACACTGAAAAACGAAGTAGAGCAAAAAAGCGAGTGATTTTTGAGGTTTTTTGAGATCAACTAATAGAAAAAACAATAAGTTAAACAGACTCTTAATCAAAATATATCATCTCAGCATTTCATTTCGTTTCTTTTTCGGTCTGTTTCTTTTACAATCCTTTCGAGACAGCAGATCTGCGAAGCTATTGCGACTATTTTCTGACAATCTGCCAGCTTTGTTTTTATTTAACAAAGTTGTATAATCCATTATAAATATGACAATTTTTAAATAAATATTGAAAGTAGCCTCTAAGTGCTACAAACTGATGTTTTTCTTTTTTTTCTATGATGCGTAAACAAGAAATCGAGATTGGACTGAAGAAAAAATCCTGCCTCGCATATTTATTCCAGTTTGATAAAATGTGCTGGAACAACAATTTGATTTATTTCAGTTGGAGGAGAAGTTGATGAATGAAAAAGTGCAGATGGAGTCAGAATTACAGGCCCAGATAGCTGGACTGCAGTACCAACTTGACCTCAAGCACCAACAACAGCAGAACAAGGCTGCCGCATTTTCATGGTTTGATCATTGTGTCTACCTGAACCTATTGCCCCGTATAGAAAAAAAAGCTTTTTCATTGTTCATTTAATTAATAAAGAACTTTAAGAGGCAGTGAAAATAACAAATTTAATGGGCAATGCAATTCATTCAATTAGTTCAATTAATTACTCATATTGATTTTCAAAAATGGTGATTTCTGTTTTCTTCTAACGTACTTTTACTGCTCTCAAACCAAGTTAGCAGCAATTATTTAGTTCCTGGTTGTCATGTTATCATTTGATCAATTTTTCGTCGGAGCATGAATCCCAAAGGCATTTGGTCTCTGTGAGGATCTCATAGATTTTTATTAGGTTTTTATCAAACACACACACACACACACACACACACACACACACACACACACACACACACTAACACATACACATACACACACTGACACAATTACATACAGAAACACGCATGCACCGATAAAACGCACAAAGCAAACCAGGCACCTACAAATACCACGCTTTAAACACACATTTGTGGGGACGTGAGTTTTTTTCCGACAGTACGGTTACCAGCATCAGACGGTTATCATCCAGAACAGACCTCTGATCAGACTACCCCCAGACAGAAGTGACCTCTGATCATACTATTGTGCGCTCGAAAGGGGCCTATGATCATACCATTCCCATCCGGAAGTGACCCCTGATCATACTATTCTCATCCGCAAGTGACCCCTGATCATACTATTCTCATCCGGAAGCGACCTCTGATCATACCATTCCCATCCGGAAGCGACCTCTGATCATACCATCCCCATCCGGAAGTGACCTCTGATCATACCATCCCCATCCGGAAGTGACCCCTGATCATACTATTCCCATCCGGAAGCGACCTCTGATCATACAATTCCCATCCGGAAGTGACCCCTGATCATACTATTCCCATCCGGAAGCGACCTCTGATCATACTATTGTGCTCTCGAAAGGGGCCTATGATCATACCATTCCCATCCGGAAGTGACCCCTGATCATACTATTCCCATCCGCAAGCGACCTCTGATCATACAATTCCCATCCGGAAGCGACCTCTGATCATACCATTCCCATCCGGAAGCGACCTCTGATCATACCATCCCCATCCGGAAGTGACCCCTGATCATACTATTCCCATCCGGAAGCGACCTCTGATCATACAATTCCCATCCGGAAGTGACCCCTGATCATACTATTCCCATCCGGAAGCGACCTCTGATCATACAATTCCCATCCGGAAGTGACCCCTGATCATACCATTCCCATCCGGAAGTGACCTCTGATCATACCATTCCCATCCGCAATTGACCCCTGATCAGACTATTCCCATCCGGAACCAAGACCCAGACCCTATAATTTTGGTCTGGGAACACACCGTGTGCGTTGAACTTCGGATGATCAGAGGTCACTTCCGGATGGCACCTCAACCTGGGAACACACGCCCATAAACACGTATAAACGGAAAGACACACGCACGGACCCACACACTAAGGCACGCACGCGTCAACACAAACCAAATGCACACCAACTCTCACACAAACAAAGGCACAGATAGACACACGCGCGCGCACGCACCCTGCTACCCACACCTGCAAACACACACACACAAAAGACAATCTCTTTCTCTTGAACAACAAACTTTAAGAAAAAAGAATCATAGAAAAATTTGCAAACCAAAGAATTACAAAACTGGCGAAATTACTGCATTAGCGGACTGCGTTTTCTTAAACTGGCTCTTTATTGAAATCATTTTAAATTTCTGTATCATCGATTTTATGTCTATGAAACATAATTTATGTAATATCTGTCAATATACTTAATTTTTATATGAGAATCTTAGTCAGGCAATTCTAAAAGTTTTTTTCTATAACCTGTTGATTGACCAGCCTATTTTTTCCAATTTTTCTTTTTTGGAGCGTACACTTGTCATGCTGAAGTACATAAAGCAAAACGTACTTATCTATTGTCAAGGAGTTTGACAGATACTACGAAAAACATCACTTTTATCGTTGATTACTTTATGAAATAGGTATTGAATGTTCATTCTGATTGAACAATTTGATAAATTCCCCGCTATATTTTGCTTAATTTGAAAAGATTACATGAGAAAGTGTAACTGAAATTCGGCAAAAACTTTTATCAATGAGTTGTCATATGTGAAACGTACTAACGTTAAAGTGAGCATTTAAGGCGACATATTTGTTGTTGCATATCATCTACACTGGTGTCCTTTTTGATGTAACTTTTGATCTTTTTTCCGTCCGGAGGGAAATTTATAAACCAAATTTAAGCAGCAGATTTTCGAAATTTAACGTCGAATAAATCAGAAGATTTCTGTGTTTTTCAATTTTAACAAAAGTTAACTACTACTTCTTCTGCGTACTCGCTCTTCTGAGGGCATGAAGTGTAATGAAATGTGTTTCTTTCCAATTCGAGAGTTTTTGTTTTCTTGTTTTCTAAGAACGATTTTAATTGAGTTATTACAAAAGTGAATTAATCCTTAAAAAGTCCTGTTTTCTCATTTTGTGTTTAATTTGGAATTGGTCTGTTATTCAAAATGGGCGTTGTTTTTCCTAAGCGTGGATTGTTCTTTGTAGTTTCTCCGTGATAAATGTTGATCATGCGCTCACAGCCACAACTTAAACTTCCGATAAACCAACTGCTTTCATTGCTTTTAGGAGTTGTCTTTATTAATTTTGGAAACCAGTGCCGCGTTTTTATTGCATTCGACTTTTATTTTAGCATTAGGTAAAAAAATCGAGATTTTTGAGTTCTCCTGTTTTTTTGCAACAAGTAAATTAAAATTATAACCATACGGTTAAATATACCTGAAACAAAAAATATTTCAAATCATTCAAACAAAATAATATAATAAACATCAACAATTTTCTGAAAGAATCACATTTTAAAATTTTCTTTCGATTGTTTTCTTCCTAAAAACAAAAAAAACTTTTAAAAGCTCCTAGGTTACTATTCAAAGGAAATTTTTCATGTTGTGAGAGCATGAAATCATTCAACGTTTTCTTGAAAAATGTTTCCATTTTTTGCCAACCGAAGCCAATGTGGTAACTTATTCCATTTTTGTACGCATTGACGAACAATCGAATTCATTCCAAAGCTTGTTTCGGCATTTTGTCTAACTTTGAATTGTTTTGTTCGAGTATTTTGATGAAGAATCAGATACCCGTGAAAATTTTCAGAATTTTCTGGCCTAGCGATATCATAATAAAATTTTATTAGCAAGATTTTTGCTATTATTAGCTCAGCTGGTAGGGTTTTTGTCTGGATTAGCAGATCTATCGCTTTGTCAAACTTTTTGCGTAGAAAGCACACCTTTATACCCCAGTTAATCTGTCGGTTAAAGCGCTTTAAGTTTTTTGCAGATAAATTTTGAAAAAAGATTGCCGAAAATGATAAGTGCGAAAGCACAAGTGATTTTAAAAGAAAAATGCGCGCGTTCAGGGGAACTTGATGTCTTATAAGGTACTTTGATCTTATAGCATGAGCCATCTTTTTCAAGGTTTTTTTCAGCTGCTCCTCAAAACTAAGATTCCTGTCAATTTGAATACCAAGATATCTGCAACTTTTTTGTGTTGTGAGAACTTCGTTTTTGCAAAAAATGGATCCAAAATCAGAATTATCGCGCGAGAAAAAGATTAATTCGGTTTTGTTTGTATTCAAAGTTAGTTTGTTCATCTCTACATATTCTTCTGTTTTTTGTAAAATTTCCGTGACTTTTCCATGTAAGCTACCTTTCTGTCCACAACAGACAATACTTGTGTCATCTGCGAATTGAAATACCTTTCCGTTGTGCTTATATTAGATGAGAAATCGTTCACATATAAAAGAAAATTGAGTGGTCCTAAAACAGTTCCTTGTGGCACACCGTGATTCAAAATTTCACAATCAGCGAATACGCCATTAAGTTTACCTTTTGTCTGCGGTTGGCAAGAAATGAAAACAATAACTCTTTCGCTTCCTGGGAAAAACCATACATTTCAATTTTTTTAAGGAAAATGTTATGCGAAATGGAATTAAACGCTTTTGAAAGGTCTAGAAAAATAGCCACAGTTTCTTTGCTTTTTTGCCAGTTCAAGTAATTGCCAGTTCAATCCAAATGATGTTTCGCAAAATTTAGAATTAGGAACATCTTCATTAACTGTTTGACTTCTAACTCTTGAGCTATATACCCGGGTCGAGGCCGATTGGTTATCTTGTAAGAACTTGCAAGTTTCTTGCAGAAACTTACAAGGCGATGCATCGCCTTGCAAGTTTTTCTTCCAAAAACTTGCAAGTTCTTAGAAGTTAGCCATTCGACTTGCAAGTTCTTACAAGTTAACCATTCAACTAACAATGCTCTTACAAGTTAACCATTCGACTTACAAGTTACTGACAATTTAGCCATTGCCACACACACCACATATCACACACACACACACACCACGCACGCACACACTCGTGCGCACACACACATACACGCACACATACACACGCACATACACACACGCACACACATACACATACGCACTTAACCGTAAATAAAACGTTGCAAGACTCAAATGTAAATGGATGTTTGGAAAAAATAGAATCTGGAAGAGTGTGAATTAAATTATAAAAAAGGGTATAAAAATGAAGGGTCACTAAATTATTTTTAGAAAATACTGACATATGAATTTGAAAATTCAATCGAAGTCAATATTTTGGCAACAATTTTAGAAAAGCAACAGTGAAAAAGCTAATTGAGATCTACAGTTTTTTAATGAAGTTGCAAAAGGAACTCCCATGAATTGATAAAATTCAAAAAGTAACTTTTTTGTCTACTTAGTATAATGTTATCCTAGCAGAGAAACTATCTCCCACGCGCTTTCTACGGTAAATGACTGAATGTTAAGCTGAATTAACCAATAAGAGTTGAGCTCGACCGGAACGAACTTGCAAGAAACTTACAATTTAGCCATTCGCCTTGCAAGTTCTTACAAGTTAACCATTCGACTTACTAGTTCTTACAAGTTAATCATTCGACTTGCAAGTTCTTACATGTTAACCATTTTTTGCAAGAAACTTGCAAAATCTTACAAGTTAACCATCTTTTGCAAGAAACTTGCAAGTTCTTACAAGTTAACCAATCGGTCACGACCCGGGTATACATGTGCTAAGGTTTGATATTGAATCCCATTCGCAAAAAAAATTCACTTTTTTTAGTTTTTTTCAAACAAGGAGGCTCGGTAATGTGCGTTTGCACATTAAGTTCCGACCCCGCTCATCTACATTTTTACTTATTTGTCTACCAAATGAGATAAAAAAATATATCAACATATCGTTCAACAAACTACTAAAAGAATAAAACAATCTACTCTAGAAGGCCTATGAGACCTCTGGCTACCATAGTATGACTACCAGAAAAGAAGGCAATAAAAATCAATTCGTTGCACATATTAATTACGACCAAAACGCTTTTTCCATTTTTTGAAAACCATTAATAACCAAATCAAAATGGCATCAGATAAAAATTATACTAAGAAGATTAACTGGTACTTTTTTGGAACAAAATAAGGGACTTTTCCTCAATGCTTTTATCAAAAGATTGCTTTTTCTTAAAAAAAGAATTAAATTCGAACTGATTAGAAACAATAGGCATCAAATGAAATCTTTAAGAGAGTCTTTTAAGAGCGACTGAGGCCTTTCATTATCCAGGATATGTCAAGACAAGAAAAAGAACGACAAATAAAGGCAAAAACGGCAAATTTGCACGAAAAATTATGCACGAAGACGATGTCCCCCAATCAATTAAATAGTAAGCTGATCACTAAAACTAAAAAAATCTTCGTTTACAATTTTTGCAGGTGACAACATTTGTGAATCGATTGACGCCCATTTTTGTGATACTGCGAAAAGAAAACAAAAACCTACAAAAAAAGGGGCAAATATGCGAAAATCACGAAAATTGGTTTTATGAAAACTGGTTGTTCCAAGAAGAAAGACCATTTGAGGAAAAAGAAATCGTTATAAAGAGCAAATTGTATGTGAAAAGAAAAACGACGTGAATTGTATATAGAGATGCTTAGCTACAATTTAACAGAAATAAAATTGGCAGATCTCAAAAATCTACCTCTTTTTTATTAAAAACAAATATTTTCAAAATTCATAGCCAACAAAAGCGTACGACTAAAAGAGTAAACAGTTTGTTTTGCAACTATTCTGAAAACTAATTGAAACTGTTATTAATGAGACTGAATCATTAGAATATAAAATAACATTAAATACAAGCTGAACTAATAAGTTTCAAAAACAACTTTACGGAGCAACAGTTTTGGAGCCATTGAATTTATAAGATAAAAACCGCGAGAATATAACATCTTCATTTGCGTGTCTTTGGTCATGATAGCGTCGTTTGTAAAACGACTATCACAAAATGACAACAAAGGAACCACAAAAACTGAAAAGTATCTAAACTTCACAAATTTCTTCTGAAACAAATTGTCTAAGCCCTGAAGACATCATTTAAAATGTTTAAACAACAGAAAAATTATTGTTTGATTGAACAAATCATTAAAAAACTCTAAATAATGAGGCTAATTTACGAAAATGATACAACAGAGTAAAATACAAAAAAATGCAAACCAGAACAAAAAGGGATAAGTTGAAGAATACTATTACTTTTTTAGAAAATTAATTCGGCAGTCAAAACAACCATTATCTATTTACCGATATCAGTTATTAAGTTCATTTGTTTATCTATAGTTGGCCACTGAGACCTTTAATTACACATTATTTGGCATATGACAACAAAAATTAACAACAAATAAGGGACAAAAATAAAGAAACTACCAATTTCTGCAAGAGAACGGTGTCGCAGCCCTTCAAACCATATGCTATGAAAACAAAAAATGTGTTCAGTTTCAAAGGTTGTAAAGCTTTTTTTCAGTTAGATTGTCAGATAATGTGACAATTTACAAAAGAAAGAAAAACAACAGCAAAAATGGACAATTATGCACAAAAATCCGAAAATTTTGTACAAAAACTCGTAGTATCAAAAGGAAGAAAACCTTCTGTTAAGACAATCGGCCACAAAAATAATTTGTATTCTACAGGGAGGAAAAGTTGACCTGTACTTACTGAGAATAAGCTAAATGTTGACTAACATAATAAAAAAAATTGACAAGTTCAAAAAACCACAGAATTTTCCTTAAAACATTCATTCAATAACATAAGAGACATTAGGTAACAACTGAATGAATATAAAAGGTTCACTTGCACCTCTTGATGAAGCAATTGAGATCTTTGAAAGGTTAAGTTTAAAATTCAGCCTGCGAAAAGAATAACAATTGAAGGCAAAAGACAAGAATTCAATTAAATTTCACTAAAACTCTTCCTAAAAGCCATAAAAACCCTTTGGTTCTCTGAAAACAAACTGTATCTAAATTCGGCCACAAATTTACGTAAATTGGAGCTGTCATTAACAGAGCCGTGAATAAAAAATATAACAAGTAATTGCCAGTTCAATCCAAATGATGTTTAGCAAAGTTTAGAATTAGGAACATCTTCATTAACTGTTTGACTTCTAACTCTTGAGCTATATATACATTGGCTAATGTTTGATATAGAATCCAGTTCGCAAAATAATTCTCTTTATTTTTGAATTTTTACCAAACAAGGAGGCTCGGTAATGTGCTTTCGCACATTAAGTTCCGACCCCGCTCATCTACATTTTTACTTAATTGTCTACCAAATGAGATAAAAAAACATATCAACATATCGTTCAACAAACTACTAAAAGAATAAAACAATCTTTTCTAGAGGGCCTATGAGACCTGTGGCTACCATAATATGACTACCAGAAAAGACGGCAATAAAAATCAATTAGTTGCACATATTAATTACGACCAAAACTCCATGTCCATTTTTTGAAAACCATTAATAACGAAATCAAAATGGCATCAGATAAAATTTATACTAGGAAGATTAACTGGTACTTTTTTGGAACAAAATAAGGGACTTTTCCTCAATGCGTTTATCAAAAGATTGCTTTTTCTCAAAAAAAGAATTAAATTTGAACTGATTAGAAACAATAGGCATCAAATGAAATCATTAAGAGAGTCGTTTAAGAGCGACTGAGGCCTTTCATTATCCAGGATATGTCACGACTACAAAAAGAACGACAAATAAAGGCAAAAACGATAAATTTGCACGAAAAATTATGCACGAAGACGATGTCCCCCAATCAATTAAATAGTAAGCTGATCACTAAAAACAAAAAAGTCTTCGTTTACAATTTTTGCAGGTGACAACATTTGTAAATCAAATGACGCCCATTTTTGTAATACTGTGAAAAGAAAACAAAAACCTACAAAAAAGGGGCAAATATGCAAAAATCACGAAAATTGGTATTATGAAAACTGATTGTTCCAAGAAGAAAGACCATTTGAGAAAAAAGAAATCGTTATGAAGAGCAAATTGTATGTGAAAAGAAAATTGACGTGAATTGTATATAGAGATGCTTAGCTACAATTTAACAGAAATAAAATTGGCAGATCTCAAAAATCTATCTCTTTTTTATTAAAAACAAATATTTTCGAAATTCAAAGCCAACAAAAGCTTACGACTAAAAGAGTAGACAGTTTGTTTTAAAACTATTCTGAAAACTAATTGAAACTGTTATTAATGAGACTGAATCATTAGAATATAAAATAACATTAAATACAAGCTGAACTAATAAGTTTCAAAAACAACTTTACGAAACAACAGTTTTGAAGCCATTGACTTTATAAGATAAAAACCGCGAGAATATAACATCTTCATTTGCGTGTCTTTGGTCATGATAGCGTCGTTTGTAAAACGACTATCACAAAATGACAACAAAGGAACCACAAAAACTGAAAAGTATCTAAACTTCACAAATTTCTTCTGAAACAAATTGTCTAAGCCCTGAAGACACCGTTTAAAATGTTTAAACAACAGAAAAATTATTGTTTGATTGAACAAATCATTAAAAAACTCTAAATAATGAGGCTAATTTACGAAAATGATACAACAAAGTAAAATACGAAAAAAAACGCAAACCAGAAAAAAAGGGATGAATTGAAGAATACTATTACTTTTTTTTAGAAAATTAATTCGGAAGTCAAAACAACCATTATCTATTTACCGATATCAGTTATTAAGCTCATTTGTTTATCTATAGTTGGCTACTGAGACCTTTAATTACACATTATTGGGCATTTGACAACAAAAATTAACAACAAATAAAGGGCAAAAATAAAGAAACTACCAATTTCTGCGAGAGAACGGTGTCGCAGCCCTTCGAACCATATGCTATGAAAACAAAAAATGTGTTCAGTTTCAAAGTTTGTGAAGCTTTTTTTCAGTTAGATTGTCAGATAATGTGACAATTTACAAAAGAAAGAAACACAACAGCAAAATTGGACAATTATGCACAAAAATCCGAAAATTTTGTATGAAAACTCGTAGTACCAATAAGAAGAAAACCTTCTGTTAAGACAATCGGCCACAAAATTAACTTGTATTCTACAGGGAGGAAAAGTTGACCTGTACTTACTGAGAATAAGCTAAGTGTTGACTAACATAGTAAAAAAATTGACAAGTTCAAAAAACCACAGAAATTTCCTTAAAACATTCATTCAATAACATAAGAGACATTAGGTAACAACTGAATGAATATAAAAGGTTCACTTGCACCTCTTGATAAAGAAATTGAGATCTTTGAAAGGTTTAGTTTAAAATTCAGACTGCCAAAAGAATAACAATTGAAGGCAAAAGACAAGAATTCAGTTAAATTTCACTAAAACTCATCCTAAAAGCCATAAAAACCCTTTGGTTCTCTGAAAACAAACTGTATCGAAATTCGGCCTCAAATTTACGTAAATTGGAGCTGTCATTAACAGAGCCATGAATAAAAAATATTGTCGGTAATTAACATTGAAAAACAATAGCAAAATATTTTGAATAAAGGCAGCATCAAAATAAAAACCAAAAAGTCTCTGAATCTAAGAATCCATGATATTATCGAACCTCTCCCTGATTTTTTCGCGCACCCAACAAGCCGACCAAGTGTTCCAAGTTTTTGCAAATTAGACCAATTGTTGATTAGAATTCTTCAAATATTAAAAAACAACGATGCATTTTGTATAAATATCGAGTTAGATCTGCAAAAAGTTTTAATTCCAGAAGACTTTCATACGGCGTCTAATTGCGACTAGCGCTCTTTTTGAGGTTAGGGATTCTATGTTAAGCTTTCTAGGTCACTAAGTCTGGCAAACTTTAACAAAGTGGACCAAAAATGCATATTTTGTGCCGTTTTGATGAAAAAAGTTTGAATTTTGAAAACTTTATCAAATTTTTTAGCCAAAAATATTCAATCAAACAGTTCAGCAACGATCTTCTATCTCTAACGGTAACAACAACACTTTGCTGTGAAAACTTTTAATTTATTTTGAATTATATTAACGAAATTGTGCCAAATTTTAGCAAAAATTACTGAAAATGTGAAGAAAAACAGTCGAATATTCACAAAACTTTAAACCTCGATACCTCCCTGTAAAAGACGAAAATCGAAAAAAGCTTTTTAATTCCGTATTCTACACTGGATAGGTTTTTTAATGATACCAAAACTGATTGGCGAAAATTGACTGAACAAAAAAAACCCAGTTGAGTATATGGTTCCTCCCTCCCCACTAAAGTGGGGGTCGGAACAATTATTTGACTCGAAAGAAATCCATATTCTGCAAATCAGGCATAGTTTTGGTTATGTTTTAAACTTAACTCTATGGGCAGAAATGTCTGTTCTGTACATTCTATTTTCTTATTAATAGCCGCCCTCATCTCAGCCGGTTATTATAGCGCTCCTAATTTTTTTTACTTCGTAGATTTTTTTGCGCTTTACCATTTTGCCGCTTTTTCGACATTTTGCATGAAATCTTTTTGACTTCTCTAGGCTAGTTTCTCTCTTCTCTCATTCTGCTTAAAGTGAATTTGAACATCAGTTGCTCAGCAAAGCAATTCAAAATGAACAGAGTGAGTATAAAAAATTGAAGACAGAAATAGAAACGGGATAAACCAATAAAGCTCAATTTTAGATGTCCGCTATTTGAACGTCGTTCCTATAAATTTTATTTACCATCTCTTATGCTTATTGGTATTGATAGTAGCCCCTGTAGCCTCTCTCTAAGAAACAGAAGTATGTTCAACTACGAAATGCGATCAAAATAAATCATTTTGATGGCATTAAAAAATGTTTTTGTAAAATAATCTTTTTTTCAAGGTCTTCTATTCTTTCAATCCCAATCATGCTAATTGGAATCAACGGCGGCTATTTTCCGGCAATCTGTCGGGTATGTTTTTTGTTGAGAGTCAGCCGATTTTTTTGTTGCTACGAATATATGTAAGAGACTGAGAGCTCGCAGATAGTTTGCGTACAATCATAAAAGAAAGCCAAAAACCGTAGTCATAGCATAAAATAGAAAAATATCTTGGAATGATTTAATCTTACAAACTTTGGAAATCAGATGCTCCAGTTTCCGCGCATTCCGATCTTGAAACCAATCTAACTATTCTCTGATCAGTAAACTTTGCTTTGGGATAATTTCGTTGATTCATTGTTTTTCACTTACATTTTGCAAAAAAGGGCATCACAGGAAAGAAAAACATTGAAAGTTAACTGTAAAAATGTATCTTTACAGAAGTTATTTTATGCTATTTTGTCGATTGGCTCCCTTTTACGGTTTCCTCATACAAAATTCATTCTGCGTACTGGCCTAATTAATGAGCTACTGCGCTGGCACTGATATTATTATTTATCCGTATAAGAGTTACGGTAACTATTTTCTAAGATTTGAGATTATCGTTAATGCGTTTGGTGAATCTTGATTTTTAGCCGCTGTTCGTACATATTGTTGCATTGAATATCAGTTTAAATCTCCAACCGGTAAAAGAGTGGAAGAAGAAGTGTAGAAATAAAAACTTTACACCATCACGCCTCTTAACGAGATGGAATTGAGTCAAATTGAAAGATCGGACGCCAACAAAATGTTTATTGCTCAATTTGCTTTCTGGATACAAGCACGACAATCTAATTTTCAAAATTAAACCCGAATCAAAGTTCGTCCTATAGCACAGGCTTTCGATTATTTGAAAACCCGGTATGGCTGATTGTGTCACCAGAGTACATCCAAAAGGAAAAAAATCTCGCATGCCAGGTTACTCATTTGCAACTCTTTGTCAATGAGTGATTGGAAAAAATATTCATTCAACAAGGCCCTGGTTTAATTTTATGGACTTGATGATAACAAAGAGTGTACAACTAGAATAAATCCAAAATCTTACACGAATGATTCTCAAAACTACACTTTAGCATTTCATTTCCACATCTAAAGAAAACTAAAACGGTGTAAAAATTTCATTTTTACACATTTGCACTCATCTCTTCCTTATTTTCGGGAAAATCTTCGACCTGACGTCATGTCAATCGGGGGTAGGAGAGATCCAATTCCTCCCATTTTGTAGGAACGCTTCTCAAGAGCAAATGCACCGAAAGAAACTGGCCAATATGAAAGCAGAACATGAGAAACAAGTGCGTGCTCTGCAAATGAAGATCAAAGAGATAGAAGCAAAGCTGCGAAGATGCAAATGTCAGGTCAATGGACAGGGTAGACTAGGGATCACATCAGCGTCTGCAAACAACAATTCCTTCTCCAGCCCACAAGTGGCTTCAGATCAGCAGTTGAAGTTTTGAACTGAGCTGGGCATTTTCGGCCAAGCTGCTAAGATATAGGTCGAGTTATTTTTATGGAATTGAAAAAAATGTATTGCTCGCAAGACTGGCTAAATCTGGTTCCCAATTTGCAATAGTTGTTTTTCAAGTTCTTAAATTGAACTTGGGACTGAATGTCATGATTGTAATGAAGAGATTATAATGTCAGAAGAAGAATGCTAGTTAGTTAGGTATAAACCATTCCACTTAAATTATTTGATGCTGCAAATTAAGTATAGAGTCTAGAGAGTAATACACTTCGGCTCTGTAAATATCGACTGCTGAGTTCTCATTATTCAGACTTTTGGAATTGCGTTTGAAAATATTTCAATTGTTCAAGTAAGTAGTATCGTATATATACAGGAAGATCGGGGGGGGGGAGATCCTTTGGAGATCCGTTCGGCAGAGGGGATCACTGATCCCTCAGGGGAGATCCTTCGAGATCCTTTCGACAGAGGGGGATCACTGATACCTTAGGGGAGATCTTTTATGTTAAGAAGGTGGTAATTGCGCTACATGTATTTGTCTGGCGGCTTATTGTTGGTAAATATATTTCGCAAGTGTGAGAGAGGGAAGATCCTTCATGTTAGTGGTATTTTCGCTACATATATTTGTGTGAATATACTTCGGTTGGGAGCTCAAGTGGTCAATCCTAGGAGGTAAGATTAAGATTCATTTTGCCAGAATAATATTTGTTGAAAAGGATGGCCAAAACGATAGCAACCAATGATCGAAAAAATTTTCATGAAATTTACCTGGTTATAAAGAACAATTATCCAAAGTACGGTGAAAGATTTCTGTATTTTCTAGCTGCCTGTCAATACCTTGATCCTGATATTGATTTGGAGGCAACATTGAAGCTGAGACCGTATGGTGGTCTAATTGGAATTGATAATTCGTCGCTGGACAACTACTTCAAAATGCTCAAAATACTGCGATTTCATGCAACACTCCACGACGCATCGAGTTTTATAGCAGAGTACAGTCGTAAAGGCCCTGGATACTCCTATGTGTTACCTTGTCCAATTACGAACGAGTATTTGGGTCACATCACGGGATTGGCTTTTTGTTTGTTTGTGAAGACGTTCAAAAACAATTTGTTCACTTTGTTGGAATGCTGAAACAAGAAATAGTGATATTAGATTTTGAAGGTTTTCGTTACAAGAAAACTGGCTTATAATAAAAGAGTCATTGCTTTGTACAAATAATTATTCGGACACAATTTTTTTTCTTCCGCCAGTTTCCTATAACTCACTTTCCGCTAGTGACAGGAGATCTCAAAATTGGGTTACTAAATTTTTACATGGTTTGTCTTGGAACAGCGGTACTTTTCCTTACTGGTTTCTATCACAAATTTTTGTCTCCATTAAACTTCGGTTTCCGTTTGGGAAATTTTATGCCAAAGGGAAAAAGAAAACAGAATCACTCCCAACTCTCTTGCAGAAAGAGGTAATAGATTTGGAAACTCTTCTATGTCCGAAAGACATTAAATTGCCAATTGATAATATTACTCGCGCTCTGCACTCTTTCTACCTACCCGAAGAGCAAAAGAGGAAATAGTGTGCTAAAAGGAAAGCACAGTTGTATTTCTATTGGATCTCTCTGCCATCCAATGAGCCGTCGAGTGGAAAAGGCAGCTCCGTCAGTTCTTCAAGTGAATTTATCTCCAAGTTTGACAATATGCAGTTACATAACGAATGATAATCAGTTGACATTGACTTTATTTAATGAAGAAAAAAATGGAATCACGGGGACAGAATGTTCTGCGAAAACAACAGATTCTCTGCAACACTAAAGAAATTGAGACGTCGAAGAAATATTTTTCATTACTTGAAAATTTTCAAAAGTACCATTTTGTTACAACAGAAAACGAGAAAACTGAAACTAACCCCTTCACCTACGCCTAAGTAGCCAGCACCTGTTCAAGTACTCCTGGACAATGACAATCTCCCTGATGAAATTAAAATGTTGGTCAGTGAAAGCAACGTAGAGTCTATTGTCTGGCATGGAAGTGGTTACGGCATGCAGGCAAACTTTAAAGTGACTTATAAAAAAGACGACATAGACTCTAAATATACTACCTATGAGTTCTTTTGGATTGAAAGAGAGACTAACAAAAAAACAATTTAAACTAAAAAAACTGAGTGTTAATTCGTTTTTGCAAATAACTTATTTTCAAATGAGTATTAAAGAAGACCAGATAGACTCCGCTAATGTAGGGAGTTTGAATGCTTTAGTTTTTGATTGGGAAAATCAAGAGAGGCATTCGTGGAAGTTTTTTAATTCGCGGCTACCACTTTCCAAAGTCGTCTATTTCACTCAAATGTTAATAATACTTTTTCTTATCGTAGTGTCTTTAACCCAGATTGTGTTTTCCCAACTTTATAGTGAAGAATCAACATTTTGGTTTTCTCATTGCTTTCCTGCACAGTTGGCTACGGTCTTCCAAATCCAAAGCTATGAACAAAATAATATCCACTAGCGATAGGCTTTTTATGGCTGTTTGTGGTCCGTCGTGTTGTGGAGAAAAAGAATTTATATGTTAAATGTTATTGAGAAACACTTTCTATCCAAACTTTAGTTCTTTTTACTACTTCTATCAACACGAGCAGCCAAATTCAGCACAATAGAGCGCAAAGTGAACATTTTTTTCACGAAGTTTTCTGTATTCGAATTCATTTCTCAGCTGTAAAAATGTCTGCTAGTGTTTGACGATTCGTGTGAAGAAATTCTTAATGACAAAGAAAGAATTTTCAAAACTTGCAACTGCCGGACGCCATAGAAACATTATTGTGATTTATGTTAAGCATAATTTATTTCACCAGAGTAAACGGTCGCGAACAAATGATCTGAACACAACTCAAATCATTTTTTTCAAATCACCTAGAGACATGCAACAGATCACATACGTTGGAAAACAGTTGAACAATACAATTTTTTTGAAGGAAAGCTATGAACTTGCGACAAAACAACCTTTTGAACACTTACTCATTGACTTATATCCAAAAACATCAGAATCCCTGCGTTATTGTTCAAATATTGTACAAACAGGTCCAACAATTTTTTATCTACCGTCCTCCAAAGCGGTTATCACTACTTTGACAGATGAGAGAGAAAGAGTTATGTATGCTAAAGCAAATGCTCGAGCTGCCCGAGTGCAGTTTGAGAAATTTCCTCAAACAAGCACCAGATAGCTTTATAAACTTGCTCTGTGAGTGTTTGCTCAATGTGATCAATGGCAACGTTCCAGTGAACAAGCAGTTACTTAAAAATCAGGAGAAATCATTTCAACAATTATTATCAAAGGAAACAAGTTTGGAGAAAATTCGAAACCTTTCAGCAAAAAAACCAGAACTCTTTCGAGCGTTGGGGTTGTCGTGCTATATTTAATTGAAGGTCGAATAATACATGTAGAAGCCTTTGTTTTGAACCCCAAATAAATGCTAATTTCAAAAAACCCAACCAAGGAAGAAGTATTTGATAATCCAATGTATCAGCAAAAAGCAACTCAGTTAGCACTCTTACAGAGGACTAATCCGAATTTTGAACGAAATAATGAGAAAAAAGTACAAGATGCGTACACTAACACTGATAGGCCGATCAAGAGAACAAAGAGTAGCGGTGATGCAACAAGTGATGCAGACAATATAAGAACCGGATCGTTTTTTAGTGATGACAATGAAATAGAGCCAATAGTGAAAAAAAGAGGGATTCAGCATTCGACTCAATAATGTTAGAACAGAAATTAGTGGACGAAAACAAAACCAAATGAGCTGCATTTATCTTGAATAAAATTTTTATTTCAAATAGTGTTTCTATTAGTGAAGAGACTAACGTTATGCACATTAACGATGAGCCTCAAGGAGTAGATGTAACAAGCTTTTTGTACAGTTTACAACAACCCACAAAATTGACTTGTCTAAGTATTCCAAAATCTTGTGTGAACTTGATATATCAGCTGACTTGGTTTATAATACTCACGCAAAAAAAAGTTGAAGATCAGTTCTACAGTGAAGATGAAAAGGAAACTGCATCAAGACAACCGAAGCAAAAAAACGAAAAAGAGCAAGAAGGAAGACGATCTGAACCAAAGGAAAAAACGCAAAGCCAAGTGTCGATGAAAGTAAAGAGAAGACAGCGGAAGAGGCGCGTAGAAAAGACTGGGATATCTATTGACGATGTGCGGAAACTAAACAAGCTCTATTTAAACGGTCATGCGTCATTTGGAGGCTAGAAGAGATTGCAAAATTTGAGTAAATTATCAATGAAGAAATTTAAAAGGTATCTGGAAATGAAACCATCTTTCAACAAATACCGTTCACATCGCCTCAGGTTTCCAAGGCTTAAATCTGTTGTTAACGACATAAATGAGATCTGGTCCGTAGATCTAGCATATGTTGATAAACTTGCAAAATACAAGCGTGGTGTAAAATATCTGCTTGTGGCTGTTGACTGTTTGTCAAGATATCTCAGGCTTGAGCCACTGAAAAAGAAATATGCCACAGAGACAGCACAGGTCTTCAAAAAGATGATCAAGCATTAAAAACCTGAGAAAATTTGGGTTGATAATGGTACAGAGTTCCTAAGCGCCTTCAAAGCCCTATGCACTGAACGCGGAATTCATTTGTACAGTACGTTCAGTGAGAAAAGGTCTGCTTTTGCGGAAAGAAATATACGCTCTTTGAAAAATATAATCTACAGATATTTAGACGAAAAGTGGACTGATTCATATCTAGAAAAATTAGATGCGTTTGCTAAAACAATCAATTTCTGGAGTAAATAGAACAATAAAGCTCACTCCGAACAAAGTCACAATGAAAGACGTTCCAAGGTTTGTGTCCTTGACTGCAAATACAGCAAATTCTCAAAAACCCAAATTCTATATTGGTGGTTTTGTGCGCATAGTGAAAAAAGAGGAGACTTTCGGGAAGGCCTACAAGCAGTAGTTTACTGACGAGGTATTTGAAATCGCATCTATCCAGACTTTGCATCTTCCCAAGTCTTCTCTTATTGATGCGGATAAAGAAGTTATCCAGGATATTTTCTATAAACCCGAACTTCAACTAGTGCGAGAGTCTCCAATAAAAAATGGGAAGTAAACGATTCGAAGACGAGTTTACGGTACATGTTATTTCTAGCGCTTCGATGGAGATCTTTGATCAAAACAGAAACTTTCGTTCAGAAATTTTTTAACGATGAAATTCAACTATCTGGCGATTGGAGGGTAGCTCTAAGTGAAATTATTTTTCCGACCAAAATTCAGCATGTTGTGAATGGAGATTTGATAGCATATAGTCTTAAGGGTTACGAGGACTCACAAAGAATCTCATCTGATGCCAATGTCATTTCTATACCTTACAGTGGAGAAAAATTCTCTTTAATGACTGGAAACTTTGACTCAACTTGCTCAACTTCTATTTACTAACAAGCGAACAGTTGGACTATCCAATTTGTTGTTTCGCGAAATCAAGAGTACTGGAAAACACAAAAAACTTTTTGGTTAAAATGAGGGAATTACTTTTCCTAGTGAAGAAATATCCATTATTGTGGGTTTTACAGGAATTCCAGTACATAAAATAAATTAATGAAGAACGATTAGACAAAAGCTTATTCATGGAGAATTCCATGCTGATCTGTGCGCGGGAAAGAACCTAATATTCATTTACACAAACATTATCGAGTATCAGTATGTTGGTGATGCTAGGGCACCGTTATTATGCGTCACTGATTCAAAACAACGTCTGGAAAACGGTAGCGTGTGTGAACTTGAACCAGCACATAGAATAGTTTTTCAAACTTGGACTATAAAAAACTACTTTCAAATACAATTCAATCAATTTCCATAGAGTTACGTACCGAAACAGGTCAATTAGTCCCCTTTTCAGGGATCGATAAAGTAATTCTGACGTTACAGTTCAAAAAGTTTGGTGATTAAAATAATGGAAACGTACTATACCAATCAAGCATCTTCGTTGCCTTATTTTTCTGGACACTATAGGCAAAAAGGAAGCGGCTTTGGAACTTTAGAAAGTGGCATAGGTCAAATCGCCTTACCGTTTGAACGGAAATTCATTCTACCCGCAGCAAAACGTGTCTGAAAAAAACTTCTCTTACGAAGTGTACCAGAGTTAGTGGATGTTGTCAGCAACAAAAATCCGCAAAACAGTCGTTGAAAAACACAATTTCGAATACAGTCAAAAAGCAAACAGGAGGCTCATTAACACTGCGAATGAGACGACAAAACCGAATGAATCGGAGACGGTCTAAACGTTCTGGTTCAAAAGCTAGAAAAAGTACTAATATGAGAAAGACAGTCATTTCAAAAAAGTAACAGCCAAAAAGAAGTCGGTCAGATTTCTTTGCTAGAGTTAAAGATGATCGGTAATATGTTACCAACAGAGGCAGCACATAGTTCTCTGGATTTGTTTGAAAAACCAGCGCTTCCTGTAACTTTTGATGGTAGTTTTTGTCAAAAAGTAGGGCCGGTGTACAGCCCTAACGGACCCATGCTCAAATTTGAGGTGGCTGGAGACAGAAAGAATTTTATTGACTCACAAAAAATATTCCTGGAAGTCTAATGCAAGGTAGTTCAAGGTTCTGAAGCCGATCTGAAATATGACGCTGGAGCTGCAGCGGACGTAACCAAAACAGACGCCCCTTACTTCTGCAATATTGTTTTACATTCGCTCTTTTCTGACTGCACAGTATCTGCCAGCGGATTAAAAATTTCAAATGCAAATGGAAATTATGCTCACAAAAGTTTCATTGAAACTGAATTCTCTCATTACAAAGATGCTAAAACAACTTGGTTGGCATGTCAAGGAGAGAACCCCGGGGCAATTCCGGCAGCTGAAGTTAACAGACGAAAAGCTTTAGTTAGACAATATGGTGTGACGCCGCGAGTTTCATTTCGACAATGAATAGACGATTTTGTCACAATTTCCGACGATGCTGCAAAATCCTACAAAGTAAAAATCATAGAAGCTAATTTGTATGTGAGAAAAATGACGTTGAACGATGACGTGGTCTCTGCGATTGAAAAAATTTTACTATCAAGTCCAGCGTCCTATCCGTATTTAGAGACTATAACTAAAACGTTTCTTGCTTCCACTGGCTTGCAAAGCTGAAAACAAGAGAATGTTTTCAGCAGGGATCCAATTCGACGTCTAGCTATATGCCTTAACACAAATGAAGCATTTTTAGGACGCAAACAACTCAATCCTTTCCACTTTCGTAAATTCAATCTGGAGCAGATTTGTATTTACCGAAATGGACTTCCTGTTGCTGACAGTCCAATAAATACAACTGATGAAAAAACGCTTATATTTCAACACAATGGCAGACTTAACCTGTAATGACAATGATCATGGAATTAAATTGTCTCAGTATTCGAGCCATTTTATTATGATGTTTGATCTCACTAGCACTCAGCAGGCGTCGCATGATTTTATTCACCCTGAACTCACCAATTGTTCAATTTCAATTGAACTCGAGTTTTCAGTTGCCTTGCCAACTAATATACAAATTTTCATTATTGGTGAGAAAGCGAGTACTATTTTCATCGAATCGGCTCGGAAAGTTTCGAAAAATCATATTCTGACAAACTATTGGATGACGACGAAATAAACAGCCTGATTCAATTAAACTTCTAAAGTACAAATTTTGTGGTTTCTCTGCAGCTGATAATTTTCCCTTGAAATTATTACAGAACATACTCATTATTGTGAATGTATCCAGCTCTGATTCTATTTGAACACATTGGACACTTTTGTGTAGGAAGAATGGCAATTATACTTTTGCAGATCCGCTTGGACAGAAACTAACATCATACAAATATTTGTACAACAGACTGGCCTCTGCTGCGCTTGATGTTCAAAACGTGTATGAATTGCGTAGAAATCAACCTATACAAACACAAAACTCCATTTTGTATGGCTGATTTTGTTCTTAAGTTGCTCATTACATTTATAACAAAACAGAAACTGTAAAAATGACTGATGTTGATTTGACTCGATTTGCGCTTCATATGATGCTCTAACTAACTCTACTAAAACTCTGCTTAGTTGAATAAAGTTTTTTTTTCAAAATTTTTTTTCTCTTCACTGCCAAATTCGCTCAAAAAATGTCCATTATTTGGCAGAAAGCACTTGAGTGTGACCTAGACAAGATATTTTGAAATCTCTTTAGAGATTCACTTGCAAAGCTATCAGTTTGAGTTTGTTTCTTAATGGACGTTGTAATACAATTTTGCAATGACTTTCGATGGAGTTGAAACAGTGGGCTGTTTCCTTGCTGTAGTCGTCGTTGATTGTCTTCATACAACGTCACGTTGCTGCTGTTGTTGTTGAGCTTTTGATTAGCAGCTACTTTAGGGAAGTTTGGCAACAGTTTCTGAATTGAGTGGGAGTCTATGCTCAAATTTTTGTTGTGTTCAACCGCCAAAAAAGCCTTTGAAAAAATTCTCTCCATTCAACTCTAGGGTATTTGAATTGGCAACCAAAATCTTGAATGTCGTGTAGAGACAAGGCACTGTATAGCTTTTTTTAAAATTTGATTTGTCTGAAGACTTTGTCACGTCTGATGTATCCACCAAAACATGGTAATGGTTAGTTTTCAAAGTTCAAAAGGGGTTTTCAAAATGAACACACACTGCAAAATTATTTACACCATTTATTTACACATTTATTTTTTACACCTCCGGTTTTTCATCTCAAACTGAGAATTTGAACGCTTTCTGAAATTGTTTGAAGTAACCTGGCGATCGTTCAAACATTGCTTCAACCATTGTGATTAATCTGTGTAAGCAGCCGAGGATGAGGACGCGGATTCGTATCGAGAATCTTTTTCCGCTAGCTTAGGCTTTTAATCGACCGGTTTTATAGCAACAGAAGTCTCTTTTTTTCCCTTCTGACTCTGGCACCGAGTTTCGCATCCTGCCACTTTTTTTTCATAAGTTTGTCAAATTCCTCTGTTGTAAGGGATATTCTCTGTTCAAATTCATATTCATTGTCTTTTCTATTAAAAAGTTTCAAAAAGACATACGTGTCGGTGTTTTCATAGGTTTTGAGAGTAGCTCTTATCAACCTCTTTTCTGTTTTAGATATATCGAAATAGCCATCACCGTACTCTTTGTCTTTGCTTGCAGTGAAACTCATTTGTATCAAATTAGCGTGGAAGTTTTTGTTGTAGGACGTAGTCAACTGTTAGCGAAAGTTTAAATTATTCAAATGTTTACTATTCATTCCGAAATGGTACTGATAAGGGTGTTTCAAGTGGTTTACATATATCAATGTCTTTAGAGGTCCGTGTATTTACCTTATAATTTACATATCGCGGAGTTTTATTTAGAACAACACGAGGAGTTTCCTGGCATAGCCTTGATAACGCACACACACACACACACACACACACACACACACACACACACACACACACACACACACACACACACACACACATACACACACACACAAAAGACAATCTCTTTCTCTTGAGCAACAATATTTAAGAAAAAAAAATCTTAGAAAAATTTGCAAACCAAAGAATTACAAAACTGGCGAAACTACTGCATTAGCGGACTGCGTTTTTTAAACTGGCTCTTTATTTAAATCATTTTAATTTTGTGTATCATCCATTTTATGTCTATGAAACATAAATTATGTAATATCTGTCAATATACTTTTTTATGAGAATCTTAGTCAGGCAATTCTGAAGGTTTTTTTCTATAACCTGTTGATTGACCAGCCTATTTTTTCCAAATTTTTTTTGGAGCGTACACTTGTAATGCTGAAGTACATAAAGCAAAACTTACACATCTATTGTCAAGGATTTTGACAGATACTACGAAAAACATCACTTTTATCGTTGATTACTTTATGAAATATGTATTGAATGTTCATTCTGATTGAACAATTTGATAAATTTCCCGCTATATTTTGCTTAATTTGAAAAGATTACATGAGGAAGTGTAACTGAAATTCGGCAAAAACTTTTATCAATGAGTTGTTATATGTGAAACGTACTAACGTTAAATTGAACATTTAAAACGACATTTAAATGTTGTTTGTTGTTGAATATCATCTACAGTGGTGTCCTTTTTGATGTAGCTTTTGATCTTTTTTTCCGTCGAGAACGAAATTTGTAAACCAAATACAAGCAGCGGATTTTCGAAATTCAACGTCGAAAAAATCAACAGATTTCTGTGTTATTGGACAAAGTTGTATAATCCATTATAAATATTTTTAAATAAATATTGAAAGTAGCCTCTAAATGCTACAAATTGATTTTTTTCTTTTTTTCTCTGATGCGTAAACAAGATGTCAAAATTTGACTAAAGAAAAAGCCTGCCTCGCATATTTATTCCGGTTTGATAAAATGTGCTGGAACAACAATTTGATTTATTTCAGTTGGAGGAGAAGTTGATGGATGAAAAAGTGCAGATGGAGTCAGAATTACAGGCCCAGATAGCTGGACTGCAGTACCAACTTGACCTCAAGCACCAACAACAGCAGAACAAGGCTGCCGCATTTTCATGGTTTGATCATTGTGTCTACCTGAACCTATTGCCCCGTATAGAAAAAAGCTTTTTCAGTGTTCATTTAGTTAATAAAGAACTTTAAGTAGCAATGAAAATAACAAATTTAATGGGCATTGCAATTTTTTCAATTAATTGAATTAATTATTCATCTTGATTTTCAAAAAGGGTGATTTCTGTTTTCTTCTAACGTACTTTTACTGCTCTCAAACCAAGTTAGCAGCAATTATTTAGTTCCTGGTGGTCTTGCTTATCATTTGATCAATTTTTCGTTGGAGCATGAATCCCAAAGGCATTTGGTCTCTGTGAAGATCTCATAGATTTTTATTAGGTTCTTATCAAACACACACACACACACGCTAACACATACACATACACACACTCACACAATTACATACAGAAACACGCATTCACCGATAAAACGCACAAAGCAAACCAGGCACCTACAAATACCACGCTTTAAACACACATAACACACGCCCATAAACACGTGTAAACGGAGAGACACACGCACGCACCCACACACTAAGGCACGCACGCGTCAACACAAACCAAATGCACACCAACTCTCACACAAACAAAGGCACAGATAGACACACGCGCGCGCACGCACCCTGCTACCCACACCTGCACACACACACACACACACACACACACACACACACACACACACACACAAATACACACTGGTAATAGTGCCTAACACAACGAGTTTCAAAGAAACTGACTGATAAGAGGGGAATACGTGTTAGTTGTGGTAATTCCCTCGTAACAAGAACCAAAGTGTGGTTTCAATTACAAGCAACGTGCTCTCGACCTCAGGCGCGCGGCATGCGTGGGTTACACGTGTCTAGTCTACTTATCCAACTTGGTCCAAATTAATGAGAAACAACTGGCGTTCAATAAAATTTTGTAATTACATGTGCAGTTTTAAGGCATGTGCCTAAATCTGTTATAGACAAAGCAATAAAGCACATATGTTTTCATTAAAAATTCTGGGTCAAAATAGTTGGTCTTTGGGTTTGCAGGGGGCAGATAATTGAGGCCACTGGAACCATTGTTAACTAACATAAACTACATGGGGATAAATTCTCTCCATATCCTGAGTGAACAAATCAACGAACCTTTTACGAAAACTTTGTGGTTTTTATCCAACAAAAAAGAACAAACGAGAAAGAGGAGAATTGGACAACTCTTGAACACTTTATGATACCCAAAATCTTCATTAATTTCATTGAAACCTTGCCGGACAAAGAGGAGAGTGAAGATTGCGGTGGAACCTTTATCACTTCAGACGGGTTCGTTCCAACTTTTTTGTTAAGACATCATCTTTACCCGTATGACATCGTGACACTGCCAAAAGAAACTCGAACTATTCTATACAAATACGACTGTGACTGCGTACCCTTTTTCGAAAAACAAATGGGAGTAGTTCGGACCTGCAATGACCTAGCCGATTTATGGGGCCTTACACATTCTCCAGAGTCACCACCAACACCAGGATGTGTTTCTAGTGTTTCTAGTGTGATTCTAGTGCAAATTTGACTCCGGAGAGCTCACCGTCTCTGTTTTCCCCCACTACAGAGGAGAAACTTGCATGGAATTTTGGCTCACTACCAACTGCAAGTCAGTTGCTGCAGAATTTGTCTGCGACCGACTTCAGAACACCGTCTGGCTCGACGACAACAACAACTTTTTTGGAAAACATGCATGAAGCAACGGCAGAAAATGAAAACAGACGAACAGAGACAACACCTGATAACTCCGAGACGCCAAAAGTCACTCTCGCGCCAAGAAAAAGAAGGTGCATTGGACCCTGTGAAAAACTCTTTGATTAAAAAGTGTGAAAGGAAACTTTAACTCTCAGTTTGATGTTTTTGAAAAATTGCTTATTGGAGTAATCAAAAATTGTGTTTTATGAAAATGTTGAGTCAATTTCCATGATTATTTTGTTTCGATTTTGTAAAGGAGACTAAATATTGCTTGTGTACAAATAAAAATTTAGTATAATTAGTTTGGTTTTTGAAAAATGAAAAAAAAAATTCGAAGAAGTAAAGCCAAGTTGAAATTTTTTTTTCGAAAACCTGTAAACGTGACTAATTTTGCCAAACGAAGAAACATGTATAAACGTGGTTTTATAGAGCACAATATTGTGTACAAAATAGGACTCGAACAATTTTATTGAAAAGTGGTGGCCATTTTCAAACCATTTTTGAACAAATTGCTCGAAAAATTGGCAAATTTTTGAAGAAAAACGAAAAACAATGAAAATGAAAAAGTTGGATAATTCTGCAAGGAGACATTTTGCTGAGCGCAAAGTGTTCTGCAATAAACCTCTTAACAAAATTTTTGGAGGATCACAATTTTCGGGTCACAGAGAACAAAATCTATGTTCAGTCATATATTTTTGTCTTTAGCTTATCCCCCTACAAGTGGAAGACTGATGAGGAAACTACTGAGAAGTATCTCATTTGATGTAAAACAACACACTCTAAATTTTTGGTCCTCATAAACTTTTTCATATCTGTAACAGAAAAAAGTTGTTTGTAAAAAAGCAAAAAATTTGTGAAAACTATAATTTTTGGAAAACTTTTTTCTTTCAGATAACTTGAAAGTATGCAATTTTTTAACGTTTCAATGTTATCCCTATGTTTTTAATAGATTTTGAAGGTGTAACTTTAGAAATGCCTCATAAAAATTTTTAGAGATGAAACACTTTTTTTCTGAAAAAAGGTCAATTTTTCAGAAAAATTGAAAAAATTGATGATGTGGTTGTTTTGTTGAAAAATACTCAGAATGAGTTTTTCTTACGTCCTTTTAACAGAAATAAAAGTTTATGCTGATCATGGCCAAGAAGCCCCGGTAACACGATTTTTGCAAACACCTGTTTTCAATTGGAAACATGTGGCTGCCAGATGTTTTGAAAAATCGTGTTCCCGAAGTTTTTTCAGAGTTCTGTAAAAACTATTCTTCACAAAATCTCACGCTGTGAAACTTTGAGTATGAGTTCCATTAAAAATTGCGAAAAAAACCACGAAAAATCAATTTTTTTCCCAATTTATAGAAACATTTTTTCTTTTACAAAATTTTTCAACCCTAAATGGATTCTACTACAGCCTCCAGTAATCACTGATGAGACTTTTTATACTAAAATTCAAAATTATTTTCAAAAATGTTTTTTTTCAATGTTTTTGGTTAAAAAAACGGTAATAATCAAGTTTTTTGTCACTAAAAAGAGATATTCAGTTCCACTAGAACACCAATAAAGCTATTTAACCATATAGGGCTTGCTAAAACACGTCACTGCATAGAAATTACGCATATATTGCATAGAAGTTACGCATATGTTGCCGAATATTACGGCAAAACATTGGTATTTACAATTTAATTCAACTCTGCATAAGACATGATTCAAGCCCTCGTTGGCCAGAATACCAATCATATATGCAAATGGATTTGCATACAACATGATCTACGCCCTCACTGGCGAATGATGGAATTTGCAAAAAGCAGGGACTAAATTTGCATAAAATGCTGAACACCCTCATACGGGATAGAAAAATGCTGTTTCTAAAGCTTCATCCATCTCCTAATTTAATCAATTGGGCTGTGAACCTTGTGCAATGATATTATTCACTCCTGTGTAATCCTTTAGTTAACTAATTGGAAGCAAACTTTGTCCCTAGAAACTTCGTTTTGATTATGTGTTCAAATTCAACCGCTCAGGACGTTGGTTATTTTTGGAGAGTTGAAGGTTTGGTTTAGCTCGAACTCAAAACCATTTTATCTTCAAATTGATTCAACTATGAGTTTCTCATGCAAATTTTGTAACGCCAAATTTGCATTTCGCACCAACTGCAATTGTCACCAAAGAAACTTGCATCCAGATGAAGTCGGAGTGCCAAGGTACCGCTGTGAACACTGTGATTTCACTTCAAGAGATCTACGAACTCTCGAACAAAATTTCGGAAACCGACGTAAGCCGTTAGTACAATGTTGCCTCTACTGCTACATTGGCTTTGATTCTGCTGATCGCTTTGCCACACACATAAGAGATCAACATGGACTGCCCTCAAGAACTAGTGAAACAAGCAGAAAACCAACAGAACCTGCCTTTCAAGGAGCACTTCAAGTTTTCACTCTTGATGGAACGGAGGACGACCAAGATCTCATGGATTTCATGCTGAACAATAGAGACTATAATAACTGACCTTATAAACAGCGAAGTTTCGAATGCTGACAAAAAAGTTCAGTTTGTTGTGTCTCTGGACCTCTACAAAGAAAGAAACGAAAATGACAACGAAGAACAAGCTATCGAAATCTTTGCTAGCTCTGAAATGACTACAGTGTACTTGGACGGACTCTCAAACGAAGATTTTTTCAAGATAATGAGTATGATGTTGAGTATTCTGTTCATGTTTCCGTCACAAGGCAGTGGATAGATTCTACGCAAACTAAACAGACTGAAAATTCAGATAGCCGCCTTTTCCCCCGTGCATGCATCGTCATATAAAGCTTTACCTAGATTCCTGAACGGATGCCGTTCATTGCTCAACATACGAAATCATTTTGACCACAACGGCTTCGTGTATTGTTTCGTTGCCGCGTATCACATCAAAAATTTAATCAATTTACTGACAGAAGGTCGATCGGGAATTGAAAAGACGAATCCAGATACGTACAAGAATGCGGAACGACTGCCAGTTGGTGACTATCAAATGCCCATGCCCATAAACAGGATCTCATACTTTGAAGACGCCAAAGACTTTCGCGTTAATGTTTTCGGGTACGTGTTTCTTTAATAAAATCAATAAAAATCAAATATTCTTGCTGAACGAATCAAAATGTTGAAACTGTATTGTTCTTCATGAATCTGTTTTGTTTACAGAATCGAGGGAACACGTTTGGTGATGATTTATGTCTCCAAAAAGCCAAGCAAACCCTTCACAATGGACTTTCTTCTCCTCCTCTACGATGAGAATGCCCATCACTACGATCTGATCTTGAATCTGGATTGATTTGTCGCATACTTCAAAGGTATAGCGCATCGTGCAGCGCAGCGCATTTGTCGAAATTGTTTTCATTTGTGTACAAACAGAGAAACTTATCAAAACACTGTTAAAACATGCAGTGAACATGCAGCAGCAGAAATTTTTATGCCAAAACAAAGCAACACTTCCCTACAGTTCCAAAACAGGAAAGCATGCTGGTTTCTTCCTATCGTTCTATACTTTGACACAGAATCTTATCTTGTTCCAATCGCTACAGCACAACCCTCACTCTCTACTTCCTGCACAGTTGCAATTGAAAAACACGAACCTTGTGGTTATGCCATAGCAGCCATAGAACACGGTAAAGCAACTCCTGTCTACTTTGAACAGAAAAGAGGTGACAACAGTTTGAACGAATTTGTAAAATCTTTGCACGTACTGGCGCGTGACATCTACAACCGAAAACGAGCTTTTTACCGACCCTACCGAGGACATGTTCCAGCACATGAAAATAACACAAGATGTTACATCTGTGAAAACGATATAAACGATGAGGCTGAGCTTGTTCTTGACCATTGTCACTACGATGGCCATTTTCTAGGGTGGGCGCATCAACTCTGTAGCACTCGTCTCAGAACAACATGTAACTTTACGCCAATGATTGGTCATAATATCAAAAAGTATGATATTCATCATATATGTCTCGCACTAGTAGAGTGTGAGCCGGAAACGAAGTTTGAAGTAATACATTCTACGGACGAAAACTATATATCACTCTCTGTCGGAGTGTTCATAAGAAGCTTGGAATCGGAGGCGGGACAACAAGTACCCATCTTCGAATACATAAGGTTAATTGACTCGTTTAACTTCATGCCGCAATCACTCGAGTCCTTGGTAGCTGATCTGCCTGACAATCGCTTTGACATTCTACGCTCTAAGTATGAATCTTACTTCAATAGCGATTTACAACTTCTCTGCCAAAAAGGTTTTAACTGTTAGTCCTACATCACATCAGAGCAAGTGTTTGAAGAAAAAGTCTTGCCTCCATTATCGGAATGGAAAAATACACTGCATGGCAGTGAAGTCACTATCAGCGAAACCGACTACAATCATGCTTAAACAGTTTTTTCAAAATTTGGTTGTCAAAACATCGGCGACTACCACGACCTTTATCTAACCTGTGACACTTTGCTCTCGGCGTGCGTCTTTGGGGCTTTCAGAGATATCTTCTGTGACACGTACGGTTTAGATTGCGTGCAGTACTATGGAGCATCAAATTTATCAGGAAATGCCTTCCTCAAGGTGTTCAAATCCGACCTGCTTTTGCTAACTGTGAGAGAACAACTTGAAATTGTAGAGAACATGATGCGCGGAGGAGTGTCTTCAATCTGTGAGCAACGACTTTTTCAAGCAAACAACTGCCATCTGCCGAACTATGATGCTTCTAAGCCGTCTACATATGCGTTGATGCTAGACGCAAATAACCTTTACGGCGGCGTAATGCAGAACGATCATTTGCTCCTGAAGGATTTTGCGCTAGATGCTCACATCACGCTCGATGAAGTACTCAAAGTTTCGTCAACGGAACAGCTTGGATATATCGTTGAAGTTGATATTGATTATCCACCCAAATTTCATGAAGCTCATCAAGATTACCCTCTGGCGCCATCCAAATTGAAAATCAAACATTCTTGGCTGGGTGGTTACCAGAAAAATTTGAAGGTACAGATACATTTATCTGGAAAGTCATATGGGCCAAAACTCGTTCAAACGCTGTTGATTAAAAACCGCTACACGCTACATTATCAGCTTGCACAATTCTACAATTCATTGGGGCTCAAAATCTCAAAACTTCATCGGGCATTAAAGTTTGAGCAAGCGAACTGGATGCGACCCTACGTGGAGCTAAATACCAGTCTCTCGATTGCTGCCACTACTGTTTTTGGCAAAAAGTTCTATAAAGGCACGAATAATTCAGAGTTCGGAAAAACGTGCGAGTCGAAAAGGAACCGTGATCAAGTCGTTATTGTTCGAAATGCTCAAAGTGTGCTACAAAGAACGCAAAACTTTCATTTTAAATTGTTCAAAATCTTTGGAGAAAGCATGGCTGCGATGAAAATGGCAAAAGAGCGGGTTTATTTGAGTAAACCTACTATTTTAGGGGCATGTGTACTGGATCTGGCCAAATTACACATATTCTAATTCCATTATACAGTGATGAAGCCAAAATTTAATTGCAAAGTCCTCTACTCAGATACTGATTCACTGCTATATCGAATCAATACAATAGAGGTTTATAAGGATATACGACGGAAAATTCATATTTTGCAACATTTCTACTTCTCTAATTATCCAACACAGAACCCGCTCTTCTCCAAATTGAACGAATATTTCGTCCTGAAGTTTAAGGACGAGTTTTCCGGCGTGCCTTTTTAAGAATTTTGTGCTCTCAAGCCGAAACTCTACTCAGTAGTTGCAATTGGTAGGTTACTTTTCATCACACTGACACGTATCAATATACAGCTTGTTAATTGGGACTAATCCTAATGTTTAATTTTTTAAATTAGATGGCGGGGAAAATAAATCAGCTAAAGGCGTCACAAAATTAGCACAAAGAGTACTGACGCATGACAGATTCAAAGGAAATCTCTCCTCTAGTGGTTTGATCCGCACGCAAAACCATAGAATAGCTTCTAGCAGCCACCAGCTCCACACAGTAACCATTAATAAAGTGTCGCTCAACGCTTTCGACGATAAACGATACATTCTTGACAATGGGAACGATACGCTGCCGTTTGGTCACATAATTGTTGTCCACAACCGTTTCTTCGACAAAGACGACAATTTCGATGATGAATCGTTGAGTTCTTGGTTGCCTGGAGAGTTACACGAAATTGAAAACCAAAGGGAAATTGAAACCACAGTTGAAACGAATACTGACAACGCTGAAATTCCTGACCCCTGCTTCTTAAGAACCGCCGCAATCACAGAGTCTGATATTGATTCTGATGAAATTGTCGACGAAATTGAAATAGAAGAAGAACGTCCATTGTATAACCCATTTATTGATTGTGAAGCGATGGAATCACACTCTTAATTAACAAAACAAAGCGGTATTTTCTATTCAATTTGACGCTTTTGTACGTGTTTAATTCTCTTATCTATTCTCTTTTTTGTGGTGCCACAAATAAGCAAGAAAAATTGAAACTGGAATGGCTTTCCAATAGCGCAATACCAACAATAAGCCGCCAGACAAAATTATGTAGCGCAGTTACCACTTTCCTAACATAAAAGATCTCCCCTAAGGGGTCAGGGATCCCACTCTGCCGAACGGATCTCGAAAAGATCTCCCCATCTTCATGCATATATGCGATACTACTCAAGTATCCATTATTGATTTCTTGTTTCTTAAGTTTTATGTTACAATTATCTTTTTTTCGAATAAAATTATCTGTTTTTGCCAAACTTGTCAAATATCGAATTGAACATATTAATTTCCATTGATCAATTTCAAGTCATGGAACAATTTTGAAGTATAAATCTTGATGTAATAAACAACGAAACAAACATATCTTAGATGGTGAAGAAAGAAGGTGAGCGCTTTATTATTTAATTGTTTGAATCTCAAAATTGTCAATGCTACTTAGATATATGATACCTTATATATTAGTTTTTTTGATAATTTTTCAAAAGTCACTTACTTTACAACAAGTGGGAGGCCGCGCTTTTTGCAAAATCCAAATCATAATAGCAATTTCTGGCCTCATTTCAGGGCCTTCTTTGTACTAAATATTTTTTATAGAATGTAGCGTGTGCTTAAATAGGGTGCTAAGTTTAATCTGCCCCAATTTATATTTTGATTACTTTGATTCCACAGGATGTTTGAGATAGTAGATTTTGTCATACATTTCTCCCAATTGTGAAGCATCATTTTTTTGTCAATTGATATCAATCAGTCAGCTAAAATTAGGTATCCTTTGTTAATTTGCAAGCTACTTTCAGGCTTTTATTTTCTTCGCTTTACCAAAACCAAATTCAAGCAGACGCAACCAGGAAAAATACAGAAAGTTGAAACAAATTTGTGTCGTTGATGATGTCAGCCACATAATCGACATAATTATGGCAGTTAATACAAAAATTCATTGTTTCAGTTTCCAATATGGTCTTTTTCAGAGACACAATCTCATAGCTCCGCATAGGTTGAACGAGAAGGGTTTCAGCGAACATACGTGACTAACTATTTCCTTGATGATTTTGATTCGTTTTTAGTTATCTAGATAAAGCATTATAGTTTTATAAAAAAATAGAAGGACTTCTACAACAACGTCTGACTGTTTTTCATCAGATAGTTTTTCCTGAGAAAAATACAGAAAGTTTTCAAAACAACTAACTTTGAATAATAAGTAATCTTTTTGAACACAGAAAAGTATAATATCAAGTGCTCAATGAGCTACAGACAAAGACTGATAGAACATAATCAAAACCAACAGTAATGCAAATAGGGTTGAAACTTAATTGCTTTATGCTTGATAGAAACATAGTTGAGGAAAATTATTTTAAAACAAAAAAATCACTTCGCCCCTGTGTAAAACATAATCAAAATCGCCAGTAATGTAAATAGGATTGAAACTTAAATGGTTTATGCTTTGTAAAAACTTGTTTGAGGAAAAAGTTTTTGAAAATATTTTACAATAAGTTAGGGGCAACTAAATGTTCTTTCGTAAATGAAGGTTACTAAGGCTTTTTGATTCTTCTGAAAACAAACAATTATTTCCCTGTTGTTGTATTTCAAACTCTGGCTAATGTTAGCTGTTTTTGGAGCATTTTGATAAAAAAAGTTTTTAATGCTAACTTAAGAACTTTAGAATTCAGCTAAGATGGTTCGACCAACATAATTCCTAAAAGGTACTGTTTTTTTCCTCTAGCTGATTTTAAATCTCTTCAAGACCTACTGCCCCGACCAACCCTGCAAAGGGAAACGGGCATAAACCTGTACTTAACAAAAGTTAACTTACCCTAGTTAACTTGTAGTACTTATACCTACTAAGAAAGTTACAAAATGCGCCGAAACCCAACTACGAACTCTTTGTAATACCAACAGAAAGGAGAGACGTCACTTACAAAGTTAAATTGAAAAGATGCTCTCAAAAAGTACAAAAATCAAGTGGAATATTTTTTCCGCATAAATAATAGAGATATAATCAAATCCATTGTTTTATAACTCAGTGATATGAGAGAATACCAAAAAATTTAAAATAGTTAAAACAAGCTCCTCTACAATTTAGTTGGTAACTTCTAACTTGAGATGAGTAATTTAGGTTTCATTAAAGGCTCTCAAGTTTATTCATTTTAGGCAAAATCATAAAGGCGATTACTTGTCAAGATCAATTTTACTTGTATAAACCGCTGATAAAGTCCTAATTTTCTCAGCCATTATTTCTTTTCAATTTAACTCCATTTTCCGAGAAATGTCACACATTTAGTACTTTTGATAATAGTTGTTCAAGTTTTCTCAATATTTCGATGAGATTGCGATTCCGTTGAGATTGCGATATCATTTTTTCTTATTAATGTGTTTTTCCTTTTATGTGTGTCTATATCTACTGTGTGGGGAGTATAATTAGTAATCCTTCCGTCTGGGATTATCGATTATAATGGTGTTAGAGTTCCTCTTGGTTCAGGTACTCGCCTTCTAATCGTTTTGCGGGCTAAGTTTTTCCTAGTTTGGTCAATTGTTGTTGTCTTATCTCCTAATTGAAAGGTTACTTTAGAAGGTATAATCGTATCCCTGTCTGCTACGCTTCCTGATGAGACATGTTCTGAGTTGGCATCTGAGTCCGATTTCGATCCCTGGGGAGTCAGTTGGCGGTTCTGGTACCGAATGTTGAGCTTGGCCTCGCTGTTTGTCTCATTGTCCCATTTGTCGCTTGGCGTCAAGGCGGCGTGTTGTAGCAGTTTCTTGTCTAGGTAGAAAGATTTTATCTTAGAGTAGAACAGGTTGTTTTTATTTGGTTTGGTTAGTATATTAGACAATTCAGTGTTAGGTGGACGCCCGAAGTGTGCTTCAAAAGAGTTATTTTTGTGACCCTATTGGGTATGAGTCTGATCGATTCAATTATAGCTGAGATTTTTTTCTGCGTGGGTAGTTTTGTCCAATAGTGGGTCTGCAATCATCGAGGCTAGTCTACGTTTAAGAGTTCGAATTAGTCGTTCGACCATGCCTGTGGCTTTATGGTCGTGCGTGGGGGAGAAATCAGTTTTATGTTTTTTTTTACAAAAGAGATCGAATGATTTTGCCTTGAACGCTTGTGCTTGGTCGCAGCAGACGCTGCGTGGTATACCCTGGAGTTTACAATCTTTTTGTAAGAAGCTTAATGCGGTAGGCGTGTCACAATTTGAGTGTACGATTGCCGATGGGCAGCGCGAATATCGGTCTACGGCTACTAGAATATACATGTCGTTATTAGGTTCATTGGGTGGATGTTAAATTTGCAGTGTCTTTGAATTGATAGGTGAAGGGGTATTTGGCAAAAAGCGTTTTTTAGAACCATTTTACTGAAAAAGAATTCACTGTGGAATTGCTTATTGTCTGATATTTATTTGGCTACGGCATGCATTAGGTTATTAATTGTGGCATTTGGTATTTGCTTTTGTTGATAGCGTCCCTCGGGAGTTTAGAGTCGAGTGCGAGTTTGATGGACTTGCACTCATGTCTTACGCAATCATGTTTTACGGTAATAAAGATTGGACTTATTAAACCATCGTCGGAGCCTTTGTCGACTTGAACTATTTGTTTTGTGTCGAGCAAGTGTTTTATCTCTTTGTCTACTTTGTCCGTCAGGTGGAGCGGTACTTGTCTTCCCTTATGTTGTGCTGGGTTGATGTTGCTTTTTATATCTGATTTCGCTACGTGATTTTTGGATTTTACTATTCTTGTACAGAGGTGGGGGAATGGTTCCACAATTTTTGTTTTGAATGAAAGGTCTGTGATATATAGTTTATTTGTTTAACTGGGCTTTGGGACAGTGCAAATCCAGGCTTTGGGAAAATGTGTCTTCCAATTAGGTTCACCGTGCGGATCCTTACTATTAGTATCCAGTTGTCCTTGGGTGTCCAGTCGCCTGATGTGAGGTCGCCTGACGTGAGGGATTGATACATTGTTGAAACGTCGATACTTCGACGGGTCTTGAGTGTACTGTAGTCTTTTTGCCTTTCGGCAATTCTTCAGTATGTGCTCTGCCATCTCCTCATTGATGAGGTCTATTGGGTTTCCTGTGTCCGCGATCAATTCCACTCATTATTATT
>NC_134480.1:16930829-16933329 GCF_964194025.1 Convolutriloba macropyga
CCCCCGACTGAAAACGAAACACAGGCACAACACAGAGAAAGAGACCTACGAAATAATAAACGAAAGGTGAACTGGGACAATGATTGCAAGCAGATTGCATTCAAAGGCCCCACAGTTGATGGTATACCGTGGGACGAAGCGGACCTGAAAGTACGAAGCTTAATATACTTAAGCCTAGGAACCGAAGCCCAACGAATATACCAACAACGATTCCCCCACTCGGACATCGAGCGAATCACAGTATTCGAATTGGCTCACGAACTTGCCCTATCCTTCACACAACCCCGCAACATAACTTACGATCGCTTCCTCCTTTTTACTTGTAAACAAAAGCCTAACGAAATACTCGAAAGCTTCCACTGTCGACTAAAAGCCCTAGGCGCAAAGTGCCTCTTAGGATCTGCAGAAGAAGACCTCATAAAAGACACCTTTATAGCTTTTATGACTAACCCTGATATACAAAAAGAACTCCTGATGGAAACACGAACAGCACAGCAAGTCTTACAATTCGCACTCAATCGCGAACGGGGCCAAGAAAACCAAAAAGCAATAAATTCCCAACTAAATCAGAACTAGGAACACTACCTAAGTGAAGTGAACCCAATGAAGAACTACAAATAGACTTCGCTGGACCTATTCTAGACACAAAAAACAACAATAACGAACACTATATACTTGCCGCTGTAGATCGATTTTCACGTTATCCATCCGCACTAGTTCACTCAAACTGTGACACGCAAACTGCAATAGAATTTCTCAACCAATACTGTAAGTTCCACGGAATCCCACGCAGCATCCGCTGCGATCAAGCATAGGCGTTCAAATCGAGAGCATTCAAAATATACTGCAAAGAAAAAAACATAAAACTAATATTCTCCCCCACACACGACCACCGAGCCTCAGGAATGGTAGAACGCTTGATACAAACATTAAAACGAAGATTGGCAACCACGAACATTGACCCCATATGGGACAACACAACCATAGCAGAAAAAATAACAGAAATAATTGAATCCATTAGACTAATACCAAATAGAATCACTAAAATTCCTCCTTTCCAAGCACATTTTGGCAGACCAAAAAACACTGAACTATCTAACATCCTTACAACACCTAACACAAAAAACCTATCATACAACAATATAAAATCATTTTACTTAGACAAACGACTACTCCAGAACCCAAGCCTGACGCCGGCCGCGATTTGGGACCGGGACACCAACTTGGAAGTAAACCTGGACATCCAGTACCAAAAGGACGATCAGACCCATCAGATATCCCAATCGGAAGAATCCCAGGTGTCGGATACTTCGGAATCGGACAACGCCCCACTGTTGCCTTCCCAAAAGGGTACAATAATTCCGTCTAAATTTAAATTCCAGATAGGAGATAAGACCACAATTATTGACCAAACACGTCGTAACCTAGCACGAAAAACTATAAGAAGAAAAAACCTCGAACCACGAGGAACACTAAAACCCCTTTGGTCCATAATACCAGATGGCACCACAGTTGATTACTCACCTCGCACCATAACCATAGACACTCATAATCGTAAAAACACCGTGATACGAAACAATGACATAGCCATGTCATCAGAAACACGGCCATTACCACAAGAACAAAAACAACAAGAACCCAAACTCCGCCTAATCAATTTCGAAGCCTGTAAAACAGTTGGAGAGTATAATCGTAACAAACGTAAAATAGAAAAATTCTGTTTAGCGGAAAAAGCACAGCTGGCAAAGACATCCCAAATGAGCCAAAGCTCGAAGAACTCAGCGCAACAAGGGCAACCCAACATTCAACAAACTCACAAGCGAAAAGCCACAACGGAAGAAACGGGACCCCCACCAAAGACGCAACAACAAGAAGTGTCGACACCCATTGATGATGAACATGCAACCAATACAATACCAAGCTCATCACTAAATGTCTCCACAATCTTCACAAAAACAACAGGAGGAAAGAAAAAGTTGAAAAAGAAATCCCCAGGGACAACACAAAAGGGAAAACGAACGTGCATACGAAAAAAGGCAACAGTATCAGCAGCCAGAAAAACGGCCAACACAAAACTAACAAAAGCCAAACTTGCAGCCCTGAAACAGAGTTACGCTTTCCACCTAAGCCAGAGCCTAGTCAACATCAACGAACTCAGCAAAAAACCCACGGCGCGCGTGTTCAAGTAACGATCCCCAGGGCATGCAAAACCGTTTATAATTGCCACGTCGTCATCTGCCGCCGACTTCATGCTCACCCCCAAACGGAGCACCGTGTCGACGATCGCAAGATCTCCTCCGCTGCGCAATATCCGCAAGTCCAAGGCAGAAGCCACAGTCAAAAAACTGAACGTAGAGAAAGCCATAGCCAACATCTCATTATTCCCAACAATGGACGACCCCACACAAGAACTGATACACAAGGACACTACCATAATCGACCTCCTCGATACCTCCGACGACATTCCCCCACAAGTTGCATTAAGCATTAACCCTAACTG